>NC_056748.1:271443436-271815936 GCF_019279795.1 Protopterus annectens | reverse complement strand
AACTTCGGGATTTCAAATTTCGCGATTTCAAGCTTTCAGGCTTAGAATTTTGGAAAACTGAAACTCAGTATTTCAGTTTTTCAAGATTCTAAAGGGAACCCATATATATATATATATATATATATATATATATATATATATATATACACATACATATTATAAAATGTGTATCTGTATATCTGTCTCTATATCTGAGCCAAAGGGTAAAAAGGACATGGAGACAAACAGTAAAAACTGCAAGAATATCCAGCTAAGCTAGAGTTTTCACTATGTGATACCATAAACCTCCTGTAATGGTCGTTATCACCAGAGAAAACTTTAGCTTGATTGGGTTTTCTTTCAGTTTTTACTGAACAGTTTATCTGCGTGACCTTTTTACTCAGTGTATTGCATTTCATTTGGGATATTTTGCAGACACCTTAATCTTTATGGGCATTAGCTATATTTATAGACACTGTATTTCTGAATTATAGGCAAACTTTCTACTTAGAAAGTACTGACACATTCGATAAAAAGGCTGAAACATGCATGTCCACAGTTAATGATGTTTGGCTTTGTTTTCCTGAGTTTAACCATAAAGACTTAAAAAAGTTAAAAAAGAAAAATCCATGGACAATCAGAAGCCGTGTAGGTGAAGCACTTCATATCCTTAAGGGGTCATTTACATATATACCATGGTTTTCCACTACAGCAGGTTTAAGGATTGAAACAGTGAAAACTCTAGCTTGGCTAGGTTTTTCTTGCAGTTTTTACTAAATGATTTGTCTCCGTGACCTTTTCACCCTTTGGTTTGGATGCATGTTGGAATATTTTGTAGGTATCTTAATCTTTATGGGCATCAGTTGGGTTTAAAGACCCTGTGTTTCTGAAGTATAAACAAATTGTCTACTTAGGCTGTGCTGATGAGGTCAGTAAACAGCTGAAACATACATGTCCACAGATAGTGGGGTTTGTCTTTATTGGCCTGAATGTAACTGCAAAGACTTAAAAAGTAAAAACTCATGGACATTCAGACGCCATGTAGCTGAAACATTTGATATCCTTAAGGGGTCATTTGCATATATCACATGGGTCTCCACTATAGGAGGTTTAAGGTATCACACATTGAAACTCTAGCTTGGCTGAGCTTTTCTTGGAGTTTTTACTGAATGGTTTGTCTGTGTGATCTTTTCACCCTTTGATTTGGATGCATGTTGGAATATTTTGTAGGTATCTGAATCTTTATGGGCATCAGCTGAGTTTAAAGACCCTGTGTTTCTGAAGTATAGTCAAACTATCCACTTATGCTGTGCTGATGAGGTCAATAAAAAATCCAAACAAATGCATGCCCATAGATAGTGGGGGTTGGCTTTATTGGCCTGAATGTAACCATAACAGCTTATAATAAGTAAAAAAAGTCATGGACATTCAGAGGCCAAGTAGCTGAAACACTTGATGTCTTTAAGGACTTATTTGCATATGACCCCTGGGCTTCCCCTATAGAAGAGCTAAGGTTTCACACAGTAAAAACTCTAGCTTGGCTATTTTATTCTTGAAGTTTTTTCTCTGTCTCCATCTGAATATATATGTTTACATATCCATGTATGTGTGTGTGTGAGTGTGTGGGTGTGTATATATATATATATATATATCTATATCTATATATATATATATATTAATATATATATATATATATATATATATATATATATATATATATATATATTCTAACTTACTGCTGGATTTCAGGAGTTCTGTCAGGGGTCAGCTGTTACGAATGTTAGTTGCCATTGCTTTAAAGTGACTTAACCTCCTTAAAGGTGCATAGTCTGGTACTAGGCTATCAGCCCTAGGGCCTATACAAGCCTAGCTATAACAATTCCCTGGATATTTCTTCCCTGGCCCCTGTCTAGCAGGGTGACTGACATGATCTCCGGGTGATTTTCCTATCTCCCATCCAATCATCAAGGTTCCTTTTGAAGAGGGCGAAGGAGGTGCCCTGCTTGACATGTATGGGCAGTCTATTCCAGAGTATGGGGAGTCTCTTGGTCAGGAACCTATCCCTCCAGCATGGTTTGTTCATTGTGATGACAAGGTTTAGATCCCAAGAGTGTGTGGCTCTGAGGGAGTGGGATTTCTTTATGTGGAGCATGTCCAACAGCTCAGGGTTTGACATGGCCTTGTATGTTAAGCAGAGATCACTTCTGAGAAGACGATATGCCATAGAGTACAGTTGGAGTTTTTTTAGATGGTCAGCATATGGCATCTGCTTTAGGCCTGTGATTCTTTTAGTGATGTATTTCTTTGGCCTTTCCAGCTGTTGCAGATGTTGTAAGGTACATACCTAACAGGGCATTATACTCTATAATGGGTCTAATGAGAGATGAGTACAGTGGGATAATGACCTCCTTTTTACTGGATGAAAATCCCTTAATGATGAGATGTGCCACATAGAAAGATTTCCTGACTGTTGTGGCGATGTGGTTATCGAAGGTGAGACCACCGTCCACCTGTGTCCCTAAGTCTCTCATCACACTTTCAGTATTTAGTGTACTGTCACCTATGTGGTAATTCATGGGTACATGGTTTTTCCCAAAGGGGATAACTGTACATTTCTTGGCATTAAGCTTGAGCCCAAGGCTCTAGCACCAAACATCTGTTTCTGTAAGGCCCTTTTGTAGAATATCCACATCATTTGGGGATTCAGTAATGGCTCCCAGTTTGCAGTCATTTTCAAACATGTTTAGCCAGAGTCGCTTAGTGTTGGCCTGTACTTCAGAGAAGTAGATGCCAAACAAGAGCGGTCCCAGGACTGAACCCTGAGATACTCCACTTGTCACTTATCTGGAGCTGGATTTGGAGTTGACTACTTTTACAGTCTGGTTTCTGTCAGTAAGCCAGTTGGCAACCCATCGAGTGACATAGGGTTTTATGCCCAACTTAGTAAGTTTATCTATGATTCCAGAGTGGGGGATGGTATTGAAGGCCTTGGTGAGGTCCAGATAGGATGTGTGGACCACCTTACTTTCGTCCACAGCTCTGGAGACTGATTCAAAGAAATCAGTCAGGTTCAGGAGAAAAGATCGGCCCTTCACGAACCCAAACTGGGTGGGGTCCAGTGTCTGAAGGTTGCCAATGTCTTTGTTTATAAGTTCCATGATCTTGCAGATCAGGCTTGTCAGACTGATGGGGTGGTAGTTCCCGGGATCCAAGGTGGATCCCCCATTGTGGAGTGGGATAACTGTAGCTGTGTACCACTCATTGGGCATGAAGCCTGAGGTGAGACTGTGATTAAACATGACACTTAGGTGAGGTGCCATTTCATTTTGTAGTTCATGTAGTACACAGCCCGGGATGTTATCTGGTCCCATGGATGCTGTATTCTTAGCTTTGGAGAATACGGTTTCTAACTGTGTGGCTGTGATTACTGGAATTTGGCATTCTTTTGGTATTGAGATGGGCCCTTTAGGGGGTGAGAGAGGGGTGAAGTTGGCACTAAATCGATCTGCCAGGATATTGGCAATATCCTTGGGATCAGTATACTTAATGCCATTCTGTTGTAGCTCAGAGCAAATCTGAGCATTGCCATTTAGATTCTTGATATAACTATAGAATGCCTTGTGGTTGTCTTTGGAATCTTTGGCAATTTTATTTTTGTAACTAGTTTTTCAGGATATTATGAGGGATCTCAGCTTCTTACTGAGGCTGGTAAGTGAGTTTTTTGCATCCTGGGAATTTCCTCTTTTCTGCAACAGTTTCTTCCTTCTGTTGTATAGTTTGTTTATGGCAGGGGACCACCAGATTGGCTTCCTTTTTTTGGAGGAGAGCATCTTAGTTCTATTTGGGATGGCACGATTCATGCACGAGTGGATGTGCTCAAACAGTGCCTTAGAGTAGGATTCAGCAGTCGAACTTTCAGATCCCATCTGCATGGGTGCCATGAAGTTTGTCACTTCTGACTTGAGTAGCATGAATTTGGCTTTGGAGAATTTTTTTACGGAGGTTTCCTTACTGGGGGGTGGGTGTGGGATGTGGATGTCAAGGGTGATTTGCTTATGGTCAGACCTGACCAATGAGGGGGTGACCACTGGTGTGGAGCATCTATCTCCCATGTTGGTAATGACAAGGTCTAGGATATTGGAGCCCCTGGTGGGACAATGGATTAGTTGATCCAGGGTGTTGGAATTTATGAATTCCAAGAACCGTTGGGAAAAGGTGTTGGTACCCAAGTAGATTTCCCAGTTAATGGCATGGTAGTTGAAATCACCCAGTATTAGGGTGTTTGGTTGTATCTTAATATTTTCCAGTATGTTTAGAAATGTGTAGTGAGAATCTTAGGGCATGGGTGGGGGGATCTGTAGCAAGCTACAGTTTGGATTGCAGTCTTACCAAGTGTTAGTTGCAACTGGAGAATTTCACATGCATTGTGTTGGGCAACTAGCCTGCAGGTGTGAATATCCTTGGTGAATATGGACACTCCTCCACCTTTAGTGTTTCGGTCCTGGTTTGGTGGCCAAAAAGTGTGGTAAAAGTTGTAGCCTGGTATTGCAGGGGTGCTCTCTGGAGCCTTGAACCAAGTCTCAGTTACTGCACAGATATCAATGTTCTACATTTTTATGAGTGCCTCGAGACAGTGTATTTTGAGGTTTAGACTTCTAGCATTGAGTAGCATTACCTTCAGATTTTACATGCTTGCATATGTTATGGTGGTGGTTTTGTCCTTTGAACCTTGCCTAAAAAGGCACTATAAGGGTGGCAAGAGCTTTAGCCAGTAACCTGAATCTCAGGGGTGACAGGTGCAGACCATCTCTGTCAAAGCATCATGGTTTGTCGATCATGTCTTCCCAGGCAGACAGATACTGGATCCCCTTTGAATGATACCAAAAGCTTAGCCAATTGTTGAAGTCAATCATTTTGTCCTTATACTGTGGTATCATTCTGGGCAAAGGCAGGATGCTACTCAGGGCTAGGGTCATACCTGCCTGGGCCACATGATCCAAGAGCTCTTCCATGCATCTTTTCATGTAGTCCAGGGAGGTACGTCTCAAGTCATTCACTCCAACATGGACAATGACAGAGTTGTATTTGTACTTGTTGTGGAGTGACTTGAGTGCATGCATTATGTGGTGGATCCTAGCACCCGGCAGGCAGCTGACTGTAATTTTCTCCTTGTTCAGCCTAGTGAGTGGGACATCAGTGTGCCTGACTATAGAGTCACCTATGACTAAAGTATTGGGTACATTGTCTTGCCTTAGGGGCTGTTGTTGGGTGGCACACCGGTGTTGTGAGCTATGTGTCACTTTGGTTGTGACTGGTGTTTGCGTTTCAGCTTCAGAAGTCCTTGTTGCTTGGGAAGGTTAATGTTAAGGGCCTCCGCATATGTGGGTTTAGTGTTGCTATGTGTGGGTGTTGATTGTGTGGGTTTTGAAGGGCTATGTGTTGCTTGAAGTGTAGTGCAGGTGTTAACCTTCTCCTCTTGACTGTCTAGCACAATCCTGGTTGGAGAGAACTTTGCTTCCAGTTTGGCTATGTAAGTGCATCTCTCGCAGGTTGTAGTGTTGGGTGGTAGGAGGAAAGGTTGTCTGTGTACATGAGGCAGTTGCCACATTGCCCCAGTATGCCCAGATTCACCAGGTGGACAGGAGAAATCACCGGAAGCTGACCCTTGGACATGCCTGTTTAGGTGCTTTATTTGTAAAGCACAAGAGCTGTTTTCCCTTACCTTTGCAAGGTACTTTGCAATTATAGACTGTTTAGTGCCTATGATTAATTTCTCCTTATTGACAAGGAGAGTTGAGTGCTTGTATCAGTTTCAGGCTTCCTAGTGCTTTCCAGCAGGTTCTAGAGCAAGTGCTAGTCACAGGGTTTCAGATTTTAGTGCTACTACTGAGAAGCCAGCTAGTTCTAAGGGAAAATTTGAAGATCAGACTTTCTGGCACCTAGAACAGTTTAACCGTAGCCCTGTGGTGCTGCACAATGCAAAAAATGTGCAAACACATGCATTTTTAAGCCAGAAAGTTGAAAGGGATAGACATCAGGCCAAAAAGGCTAATAAAATTACTATTTCAGTAGCTGAAAACCACTCCTCTAGCGTTAGATAGGCAGTACAATGCTCACCACCCCCACTGGTAAGCAGTAAGACTTCCCTCTACCACAGCAAGGTCTGGATAGCTCTGAACACAGAAAATAAAGTCCTGAGACAAAGAAAGCCTGGGATCTGGACTATACTCGCTAGGAAAAGTGGGAAATGAGCAAACAAGATAGTTTTTTTTTTTTTGGTTAAAACAGGCTAAACCATGCAATAATACAGTAAATAAACACAGAAAAGGCTAACACACTTAAGTGTGTAGTCCTAAACAGTAAATGCAATTAAAACTCTACAAAATTATCAATTTAAAACTTTTCAAATGAAGCAAGGCAAGTGCACAACTGAAAAACAATTTAAGAGGCAATAATACAGCAGAATAAGTAGCTAGTCTACATATACAGAGAAGTCTAGATATACAGAAAAGCAGCTAAAACACACAAACAATTCAGATGCAGTGCAACCTAGAGCACTTGAGTTGTAGCAGTATTAAGGCAAATACAATAATAAATTAATAAATGCACTAAAATATACTCTATGTTTCCAAAATGTTTGAGACGCACAGTCAGAACACAAGGAGATTCAGGCAATTTTTTTTTAAAGAAAGGAGGAACAGAAGGCCTTCTCAGATGTTCTCTCTGTATTAGGTAGAATGAGCTAATGACACTAGACTGGGAGGAGTGTCCCAGATAAAATTTACAGTAGGGGCAGGCAACTGCAAAGCCACCAAGTACAACAATACACCAACAGGGAGGGAGGGTGGGAACCAATACTAAAGCTATTAGTCTACACTCTTTTAGACAGTAAACACTACAGAAATCTTTATGACAGCAGTGAGCCACAAAATGAAAGTTTTTAAACAGATAAAGAAGCAAGAAGACTCAACAGAATGCTTTTAACTGCAAACATATCAGTTACCCATGCAGATTAGTTAATAGTAATAAAATACAGTAAAAAGTATGCAGCAGGCAATAAAAAGTGCTATATATAAATTGCTAGAAACAATAATCAGTATAAATAAGCCAAAAAATAGGATACTTATATCAGAGTTGTAGTCAATGCCCCTCCCCAAATCTGCTCAGTGTGTATAGACAGAAATCCTCTTAAAGTTAGGACTTAAATACCAGAAGATATAACCTTAGACAACTTAAAAAAAAAGCACAAAAGAACCAGCCACCACTAGCCAGCAGCCAATCAACACAATCCTGCCACAAAGGTAAAGAAAGGCTTCTGCTAATTCAAGATGGCCTAGTCATGTACTCAGAACAATCACTGCAAAAACAAACAGGCCCAGAGCCAGCAAATCTGAACTAGGGCAATACTAAATCTATTAGCCTACACTCTTTTAGACAGTAAACACTACAGAAATCTTTATGACAGCAGTGAGTCACAAAATGAAAGTTTTTAAACAGATAAAGGAGCTAGGAGACTCTAGAGAATGCTTTTAACTGCGAAAAAATCAGTTACCCGTGCAGATTAGTTAATAGCAATAAAATACAGTAAAAAGTATGCAGCAGGCAATAAAAAGTACTATGTATAAATTGCTAGAATCAATAACCAGTATAAATAAGCCAAAAAAAGGATACTTATCTCAGATCAGAGTTGTAGTCAATGCCCTTCCTCCACTCTACTCAGTGTGTAGAGACAGAAATCATCTCAAAGTTAGGGCTTAAATACCAGAAGATATAACCATAGACAACTTTAAAAAAAAAAAAGCACACAAGAACCAGCCATAGCCTGCAGCCAGTCAACACAATCCTGCCACGAAGGTAAAGAAAGGCTTCTGCTAATTCAAGATGACCTAGTCATGTGCTCAGAACCATCACTATAAAAACAAAAAGGCCCACAGCCAGCAAATCTGAACTGGGACAATACTAAAGCTAGTAGCCTACACTCTTTTAGACAGTAAACACTACAGAAATATTTATGACAGCAGTGAGCCACAAAATCAAAGTTTTTTAACAGATAAAGGAGAAAGGAGACTCTATAGAATGATTTTAACTGCAAACAAATCAGTTACCCATACAGATTAGTTAATAGCAATAAAATACAGTAAAAAGTATGCAGCAGGCAATAAAAAGTACTATGTATAAATTGCTAGAATCAATAACCAGTATAAATAAGCCAAAAAAGGATACTTATCTCAGATCAGAGTTGTAGTCAATGCCCCTCCTCCACTCTGCTCAGTGTGTATAGACAGAAATCCTCTCAAAGTTAGGGCTTAAATACCAGATGATACAACCTTAGACAATTTAAAAAAAAAAGCACAAAAGAACTAGCCCCCACTAGCCAGCAGACATTCAACACAATCCTGCCACAAAGGTAAAGAAAGGCTTCTGCTAATTCAAGATGGTCTAGTCATGTGCTCAGAACAATTACTGAAAAAACAAACAGACCCAGAGCCAACAAATCTGAACTGGGACAATACTAAAGCTATTAGCCTACACTCTTTTAGACAGTAAACACTACAAAAATATTTATGACAGCAGTGAGTCACAAAATGAAAGGTTTTAAACATAAAGGAGCAAGGAGACTCTACAGAATGCTTTTAACTGCAAACAAATCAGTTACCAATGCAGATTAGTTAATAGCAATAAAATACAGTAAAAAAGTATGCAGCAGGCAATAAAAAGTGCTATATATAAATTGTTGGAAGCAATAACCAGTATAAATAAGCCAAAAAAACAGGATACTTATCTCAGATCAGAGTTGTAGTCAATGCTCCTCCTCCACTCTGCTCAGTGTGCATAGACTCAAGATGAATCCCAAACTGTTATTCCAGTCAGTATGACACACTACCAATCACACATTCTTGCTGGATACAAGTCACTGAAACTGATCAATTACCTAGTGGGATCTACTTCATTGGGTTACTGTAGTGAGAGCATTTATCCCATAGTTGACTGATGTTAGGAGTTCCTACTCAGATGCCAAATGATCTGATAGTGGGATGTGTGTGGTATTGTGCAGCCATATATGCTTATGTTTAATATTCTTCTTGTGTTGTGTTGAAGGGTATAGCCAGGTGTACACCATCATATACGGTGTGGTGTGCATTTAAAAGGAATATATTTATTTCACTGTGCATATTTAATTTTTTTTACTCATTTTTGTGTTTGTTACTAAAACTCTCATTTGCGTATGAAACAATTTAATTCCCTAAAAGAATAACATTTAGTAGGACTGTGTAATTTCACTCCTAACTGTTTTAAAGGAGTTATATAGTTAATGAGTTTGCAATTCCTCTTATCCTGACTTTTGGCTAGGATTTTCAGGCTTAGGAAAGTCAAAGGGCAACATTTACAGTATGGATTTTGCACCAGTGTCTTCAGATAGGTCTGCTCCAGCTTCCAGTTTCTTGATCATTCAACAGTTTGAAAGAAGTATTGATTTTAATGTGGTCTGGGTTTTGCATAAAGCAATTAATGTTTCTACTCCTACCTTGTTCTCTCTTCTCAATGTAGACGTGTGAGAGTGCAGTGGATAACAGCATGCTGGTTTTGCGGATTCAGATCTCAACAGGAAAGGGAGTTTGAAATAATGCAGTTTGTCTAGGGAAAGATCAAGTAAGAAGGCTATCATGGTCTTGGTGTCAAGAGACCTTGGTGAGTGTTGTGCTTCAGTGCTTACTAGTGATGGAGTAGTCCAGGAAATAGTTAGAAATTAAGTAATAGTACTAAGAGATCCCTCAAATCCCCAGGCATATATGTGTTACTTCCTGGACTTCCCTGCTGGCTCAGCTGCTGGCATTACCTTGATTGCAAACATGATCCATATCCCTCTGCTGGTTAATGGCCTTACCTGGTTTTCACTTTTTTCTTTTCCCACTTCAGTTTTAGCTATCCATCCTCAACCCCTTCTTCCTATTTTAAACCCCTTCTTCCCATTTTACACACACATGGGGTCGGGGTGTCACTTCAACAGTAACAATCATTGTGAGCCATGGTTTTACACTGCCAGGTGGCTAGTTATGTTCTTTTCATAAAGTGGAGTGGTTTTCTCATTTATAATGAGGAATAAAACTTCTACAACTAAGAGGGTTATTTTGGGGACTTGTAGTAGAATGGAACAGGTGCGACAGTTTTTGATATTTTAGGGTCATAGGACCATAGGAAGTAACTAGGCTACTGACCCAGAGGCCCTTACAAGCCTAGCCAAGAATTTAGCCCATGTTCCAACAAGTCAGCTCTAGATGCCCCTGTCTAGCAGGGACACAGGTAGAATCCCAGAGGTGTATTTTCTGTTCCCCATCCAGTTATCCAGGTTGCACATAAAAAGGTTTAATGAGGTACTCTGCTTCACGTGGAGAGGGAGTCTATTCCACAAGAGGGGAAGTCTCTGGGACACAAATCTGTCCTGGCAACAAGTCCTGTTGATGTCACAGACCAGGATGAGGTTGCACGTGTGGGTTACTGGAGTGGAGCTTGACTTGTTGATATGCAGCAGTCCCATCATGGCGGGGTTTGAGATTGCTTTGTATGCCAGACAGAGGTCACCTCTGAGAAGTCTATATGAGACTGAGTAGAGGGACAGGGCTTTTAGCCTATCTGTGTAGGGTAGATGTTTGAGGCCGTGGATTCTCCTTGTGAGGAACCTCTGTGGTCTCCTCAGCTGCTGCCTGTGCTTTGTGAGTACATGCCGAAAGGGGCATTGTACTCAATAATGGGTCTTATAAGGGAAGAATACAGGGATGTTATGACCTCCTTGTCCCTGGATGAGATATCCTTACTAATGAGGTGGGCCATGTAGAAAGCTTTCCATACAACAGAGGCAATACGGTGGTCAAACTTCAGTTTGCTATCAGCCTGGTGCCCAAGTCCCTCATGACAGATTGTGTGCTTAGGACCTTGTTATTAATGTGATAATTTGTGGGGACATCACTCTCCCCAAAGCGGATGATGCATTTTTTGGCAATCAGTTTGAGGCCATGTTTCTCGCACCAGTCACTTGTTTGTGTGAGACCCTCTAGGAAGATGTCCACATTTTATGGTGTGTACATTTATATGGGCATCTCAGTATACTGTCAACCATTTAATCTCCTTCACATATTAAATAAAAATATTGTTTTTTTTATTTTGTGGTGCCTTTAATACTGGCTAACTTCCCCTGCTTAGTATGGATACTGGTTTAACTGACTTTGTTACATAATCAGCTATATAACTGCTGTTATAGTAAAATGCAGTAACATTTTCTGATGGATATGATATCTGAAACATCTGAAAATGCACACACACACACACATAAACTCTAAGATCGCCATACCTCTGAGAAAAGGAATACTCCAAGAAATAGCAGTCTAGGATTTAATAAGTTTTAAGTCCACATTTTTGCTCATTCAGTCTTGCTATTTTGGGACTTCCACTAATAAATATCAAAATATGATGCTGAGATAAAGTCAAGCATTCATTTAAAATACTAATACAGTGATGACAATAAGGATGCAGTGTTTCACTGTACTAGCAGGAAATGTCTTTAATTTTATATTATAACTAACTGTGTTAATTTTCAGCACTGTGTACAAAGCTCCTGCTTGAAGTTTCTGAATATAAATGTAATGACTTTATGACAATGTTCTGGCTAGACTGTAAAAATGACTTAATTAAAGTCAGAAATGAAGGTAACCTGGTCTCATCTATCTTTCTGGACCTCTCAAAAGCGTTTCACATGGCATCACACTCCAGACTGTTAAACACACTATCAGAATTTAAAACCAGCCACTCCACACTCATCTGGTTCCAGAGCTATCTCACTGGGAGGCAGCAAGCTATCAAATGGGGTAACTCCCTCTCCCCACTGCTGTCAGTCACCTTGGGGGTCCCACAAGGATCCATTCTTGGCCCTCTTCTCTTCACATTATTCACTAATAGCCTACATACTGGTACTAATGAAGCCATGTTAATACAATACGCCAACGACTCTATATTAATTTGTGCAGCCCCAACACTCCACCATCTTCAGGAAATAACACAGCAAGCCTTCTCTAAAGTAGAAACCTGACTAACCAATACCCAGTTAATATTGAGTCCCAACAAAACAAAGCTCATCCAGTTTTACCATACAAGAACCCCAGACCCTTTTTCGCTATTCAAAATCACCTCAGCAAACAATGTATCATTACCCCAATCTCCCACACCAAATTCCTGGGAGTAGTAATAGACCAAAACATGAACTTTGGCCTCCACATAAATTAAACAGTCAAAAAAGTCCACAAAAATGGGTAGCCTGTACAGGAAAAAACTTTTCCTCACAAACAAATCCAAAATCTCCATTACCTAACCCACCTTCTCTCCACACTCCTATATGCATCTCCCATCCTTACTAACCTCAAGAAAACTTATATAAACAAACTAGATAGTTGCCATAGTAAAATAGCAAAGTTCGCTACAGATGGCGGCTACAGATCCAATCACTGTCACTCTCTCAAAGATCTCTCATGGCTAGAATTCCCCAACCTACTAATTTTTAACCAGCTCTCCATGGCTCAACAAATACTCAACCAACCAGTAAAAACACCTGGTCTCAAAGGCCTACTTACTCACTATTCCATTAACTGGCCCCTGCTCGCCAGTAACAAAAGCCTAGTCATCTTCTTCTTTCGGCTGCTCCCATTAGGGGTCGCCACAGTGGATCTTCTGTTTCCATTTCTTCCTGTCCACTGCATCTTGCTCTGTCACAATGACCACCTGCATGTCCTCTCTCACCACATCCATAAACCTTATCTTAGGCCTTTCTCTTTTCCTGTTACCTGCAGCTTCAAAAAACCTAGTAAACATCACTAAAGGTAGCAATAATGCTGGTGACTCGCTATACTCGCTACCCATCAATAATAGATCCACCTCCAGCCCCACCAAGTTTAAGAAACTACTAAAAGATCACCTAACCTGGCTCTGCTCATTTACTAACCCTGGATAACTATCCCTCACTCAGATATAACCTCTAACTACACTTCTATCCACTCTATAACTCCTGTAAGCTCCTCCTCCCTTACCTATACCCCCTTGTCTTCCTCACTCAGATATAACCTCTAATTACACTTCCATCCACTCTAACCCCTGTAACCTCCTCCTCCCTTACCTATATCCCCTTGTCTTCCTCACTCAGATATAACCTCTAACTGCACTTCCATCCACTCTATAACTCCTGTAACCTCCTCCTCCCTTAACTATATCCCCTTGTCTCCCTCACTCAGATATAACCTCTAACTACAGTTCTATCCACTCTATAACTCATGTAACCTCCTCCCTTACCTATAGCCCCTTGTCTCCCTCGCAGCTGTAAACTCTATTCTGTCAGGTGGCATACTAAATGTACTGTAGAACCTTAAGAAAATCTAAGACAACCTGTACTATGTTTGTACTTTGTTTTACTTTCATCCCTCATGTATATATTTTTGTTGATTAATCTCCTTTACTGATCTCTGCCAGACTGTAAGTACATACATATAAGCTGTATAGTAAACGTTTTTATTTTTGTTGTATTAGACATGTAGTAGTAAAAATTTACTTTGCTGGAGCTTTTCTTTTCGGCCCTCTGCTGAAAATGGACACTGTTGTCCAGTCGGACCATCCTGTTAAACAAATGTTAAATAAATAAATAAATAAAATAAAAATGCAAAATATGTTAGTAAAGAAGTTGTAGAAATGCCGATACATCACTTAGGTTATACAGGTATATTTCTGATGTATAACAGGAAGAGAAGTTAGAAAACATATCCGAATTTCAGTAAGAGTGTATTTTATGTGGAAAGTTTTAAACAGTTCTTTGGAAACTTTTT
Organism: Protopterus annectens; assembly: GCF_019279795.1. Classification (NCBI taxonomy): domain Eukaryota; kingdom Metazoa; phylum Chordata; order Ceratodontiformes; family Protopteridae; genus Protopterus; species Protopterus annectens. Next base: position 271,802,098 of record NC_056748.1, on the reverse strand, counting down.
TTTTCTTTATTTGTCATTCTTCCTTTTTATAGCCATTTCATCCTATTCAGGTTAGCTGATGAGCTGCAGTCCATCCCAGCATTCAGTAGGCAAAAGGTATAGAAACATTCCTGTATGGCATGACAGTCCTTTGCAGAGCAAATGCACACACACACACACACACACACACACACACACACACACACACACACACACACACACACACACACACACCTGTGGATGATTTAGGGGATTAGCACTTCAACTATTGTTATGTTTAAAGATGTGGGTGGAAACTAGACACCCAAATGAAAATTCACAGAGACAAAGGGAGGGCATATTAATTCTAAATAGAAAACAGCCCAGCTAGGAACCAGACCAGAGCACAGAGTGTTGTGAGGCAATCATGATAACTTTAACACTGAAGTTCTACTCTTATGTGTAAACGTCAATATATATATATATATATATATATATATATATATATATATATATATATATATATATATATATATGAGAGCTATCAAATGCATCTGCGAAGTGGCTTTTAAGCGAATTCTTTCCTAAGGAAAGAATTTGCTTGGCCGCTTCCATTAATTTGCCGTTTTCGGCACTGTAGTGCGATCTCGGAGTTGATATATTTAGATATGTATTCTTTCAATTTCTTTTCTTTTTTTTTTTGGAACAGCGATTTTTTTTCTCTTGGAAAAAAAATCGCTGTTCTGAGCTTTTGAGATTGTAAGCTTTCACTTACATCGGGTTGATTATTCATCGTTTGCTTTTTTAAGCATTCAATGATATAATATATATATATATATATATATATATATATATATATATATATAAGGATTATGAGGCTTGTGTATAGTACATTTAGCTATTTTAAATGCTAGTGCTTTTATCAGTCGATATTATTAAAGAAACAGTAAACATGAGTGCTTATTTTACAATGCAGATAACATCTGTTGTGTGTCACTTGTCCTCCCAGTACAGCCATTAATGCTATGGATTTTTGTACTATCAATGCGTATATGTTTTTCTGCTTCTTTGAAAGACATTACCACTGCAGCTGTTTTGCCTCACTAATTTAATTACATATGAGCTGTGACTGCAACATATGCTGGCTAGCTTAATACCCCTGTTGTGGTCATCTGTGGAGAGTTGCTAAAAGAAAAGATAGTCAGAATGTCTTTTCTTTGCAATGTTTAGGATTTTTGTCACAGTTTTAAAGGTGTGGTCTCCACTATTCCCTTTATAACTTTTTGCTCCTTCAGTTTTTTTGGTTCATTACTACTTGTACAATAGTGACTGCACATGCAGTGTATGCTGCCTTGATTGCTTTCTTCTGGCCATCAATGAATAATTATTATAAGAAATGATCGGACTTTGAGATCTTGTATTTCATTTGCTTTTTAATTCTATTAAGGCAATTGTGGCTGCTTTTAAATGTATAGATGTCTCCTGGCCTTTTATGGACACATACTGTGAGAAATAATAGTCATTGCACCTTTTTTAATGTTGCAGTTGCTGCATCTTTAATTCACCAGAGATATCAGCCTGTGCTTTTTTTATGCTATGAATCTTTGCACTTGCATATTTGAGTTGTGTCTTTTTCGTGAAACATGACCATTCCAGCTGTTTTTGGCTCGTTACTATATAAAAAATCCTGATATGCAGTATATGTTGAACTGATTCTTATTGGTTATCAGCAGATATATCTTAAAAATGAAGAAAAGTCAGTGGGTATTTAGAATGTTTTCATTTGCTTCACTTTTAGTTGGTTAAAGTTTTTTTTCTGCCGTTACCATTTTTGATGCTGTACAGAAGGGCAACTTCAATCCACTATGTTTTCCTTACAAAAACTTTGCTTTTCTGAGCCTCCCACCTTGTATCTTCAATTTTTACATGCTATATCTTACATATACCCATTTGGACTCTGGATTTCCATCGCCCTCTTTTGGTCCAACTAACCTATTAGACAGCAGTAGCGTCTAATGTGCTAAATGGCCTAAACCATGTAATCAACCCTTCACTGTTGTTTCTTTGTCCGGTTCCCAGTGGAAATGAAGTCTCCAGAGAAGCAAAATGTTGTCAGTACTCCAGATGGAGTTTTGGTGACTGTACACAGACATGTAGAAACTCCTACTTTTTAACTGGTGATCCCTTTTCGTATGTACAACTGTACTCCATTGCTGAGTAACCAATATCCTTTTGATTAGCTGTTACCAGCTGTGCTTTTTGATCAGTAGTTCAGCGCATTTGTAAGTTATTGCTAACTAGGTGTGTTTAGACATTTTTCTACAATGAATTTCAGATGCTACATTTCATACCATTCCTCATCTATTTGTCTGTCTGTCTATCTATCTGTATATACAGGTTTACTATCAAACTGTCGGCTGGAAAAACATTTTCCGGTCACAACATTAAAGAAATGGGTGAAACTGAAAATATCTGACTTGATACAATGTCGAATCAGCTGAATGAATTCTGCAGATTCAACATTGTTGTCGAACAGAGCATGTGATGTCCCTACAGGAGCACACTTATGTGAAACACCTATACTGTACATCACGGTTATGCAGGGGAACAAGGCCCCTACACCCCCACTCACCCTGCTAACTATATATTCTAACTCCGAGATCGCACTACAGTGAGAAAAGAGATGAATATCTCCATCTCCGCTCAACATTTTGATTGTACATATATATATATATATATATATATATATATATGTGTGTGTGTGTGTGTGTGTGTGTGTGTAAAATGTTAATGGTAAAAATGCTCCTTAAATCATTTACACCTATAAGTTCTGGGTGACATAATTTACATGATGGTTGCATACATGACAACGATGTCTTGAAAATCCAGGGCAATATTTGTATGGCGGAGTGGTGCAGCGGTTAATGTTGTCGCCTCACAGCAAGAGGTTCTTCAGTTCGATTCTTGGCTGGGCTGCCTTCTGTGCAGAGTCAGCATGTCCTCCCAGCATTCATGTGACTTTTCTCTGGGTGCTCTGGTTTTCTCCCATGCTATAAAAACATGTGTCTGGAGCATTTCTCCCTGGGCCACTGCTGAAAATTGGCTCGTTCAAAGTTGGACTTTCTTGGTAAACATAAGTTAAATAAATAAATTGTACAATGTGTGCATGTTGTTGCTGTAAGGAAAAAATATACAGTTGTCCTTTGTACTTTTGGTGAACTGACCATGAAACACATCTAAAAAGTTAAGAGTTTGTCTATCATACCTTTTTTTTCCTTAGGAGAGAGTGTCACAGAGGGAGTCAGGAATTAAGTACTTTTGATTATGCTAAAACTGTTTTGTAACTTTCTGAAGTAACTTACATCACACAGTATTTTTGAACACAAACAGCAACAACTTAAGGAAATAATTTAAGTCACCTACCTGAGTCAGCACAAGGCTGCGGTGGTGGTGCTGCAGTAGCATTGTCGCCTCACAGTTAGACATTGCCTGTTCGATTCTCAGTTACAGCGTCTTCTGTGTGGCGACATGCGTGAATGGGCGTTCCTTCGTTGAAGGTTGTGCGTTAGGCCCGGCAAGCTAGCACGTCAAAATCTACTGCCAATCATTAGCGGACCGGAGTTCCGCTGTGGCGACCCCTAACCGGGAAAAGCCAAAAGAAACAAACAAACAAACCCGAGTCAGCACAAGAGTTAGGATTTTGAAAATTGTACTCATTATGCTGGTGTTTCAGGCTAGCACATATGCCTGTATAGCTTCCAGTGTGAACAGGCAGAAACTATTAATCTATAGTAGTTGTGTGGCTTAATACTTACATGCAGGAAAAAAATAATGGTTGTGTTTGCGTAAGGTGTACTGCATTCTTTAGTTTAGCTGTCTGAAGAACTGAAGAAGTAAGGTGCTGTCATTATTTGGCTAAGTTACAGTCTGCCTACACAGCAAACTTAAAACAAATCTCTCAACTTCTTCATCCAATAAGTATGATTAAAGCCAAAATCAGAGGAAAAATTCCTCCATATCAACCACTTTTTAATTATATGGTTTATTCATTTGGAAAGCTGTTACAATAACTGGACTTGTAATGAAGATGCATTTCCTAAAAAAAAAAAAAAAAACTCTTTAACTATAATTATGTGGTAGTGTTTAGTGAAGTTAGTCCGCAGTACTTTGTTTGCAACTTATACATTTTATGAGGGATAGCTGAATTAATGCTATAAAGGAGTGGGATCTGGTTTTGAATGGCAAACGTATGTTTTGGAGCCAGGAAGTTGAGAGTGAGCATCCAAAGCCAACTCATCACTCTAGGAGGAGACAGACAGTTCAGTAATGCTGTGATACTGCCACCTGTAGGACAGAAGGTAACAGTACAGCAAGAAAGGGAGCAAGCCAAGACAGGGCACAGCCTTTCAAGCTGCATTCTCTGTCTTACTCAGAGACCAGTATGTGCAGGAAAGCATTGTAGGCTATAGTTTCTGACAGCTATGAAGGGGGAATAAAAATAATAAGAGAAAACCCTAAACTCTGCAAAAATGACATTCTGATTCTTCACGTTTGTATCCTTCTAGTTCCCAGTGATAATGGCAATTTTGGGTGCTATACATTTTCTGCAGCTGTTTTAAATAGCAAAACAGACTCTATTTCTGTTTATAATATCTCTAACCTTTATGGAGTATTTTGAACCAAAACTATTGCACCCTTTTCTTACTTTTGTCTGTGGTTCTTATTTGGACTTAGGAATTCCTAACTTGTGGACAATATTAAAACAAGTATTATTTGATCATAAACATGCTGGATTTTGTTTTCATCCCAAACTTCAGCCATCTGTGATAAGTTATTTGGAATATAACAACATATGCAGTTAGAGTTTTTTTTTATTTCTGTCATCAGTCTATCCCTATGAAACATTTTACTTTATTTTCCATGTGCAGCTGCAGTAGTGTTATTAATACATTACTGTAGCTAGGATGAGGTGAAGAGGGCAACTGCCATTGGTATAAGCTGTTAGACAATTTTTCTTCCATGCTGATTGTACTAACAGGCATGTGTGCCGTATCAGCAGTCATTTAAGTATCCTCATTTGATACCATCAAATGTTTTTACTTGGTATAGTGAGGACTTTGTTTTCCATTGATGGGGGGGGGGGGGGCATGTTCAGACCTCAAAATGAGTGTGAGGGAACCAAAGGTGGAGGTGCATCCATTTTCATTAAAATTAAATTTCCTTCAAGACTGCTCAAACAGCATGACTCTCTCGAACTACTCCATGTCCAATTAACTATTGGGAAAGTACTATACCACATCGTCGCTAGCTATAAATCCCCCACCATGAACCAGGATAAGCACACCATCTGCCGCGATTTCCTGGAATCCCTCACCATATAGCCCAACACCTTAGTCATGAGAAATTTCAACCATCCTTCCATAGACTGGGGAATATACACAAGCAAAAATTTGCTTGCCCAGAGATTCCTGGACTTTGTTAACACGAATGCTCTGGAACAGATAATCTGAACCCCACTATGGTATCTAATGTTCTGGACATAGTACTCACCAACATGGGGGGCATCACTGTACTTCCCCATATGTGACGCCCTCCCTAGTTAGGTCAGATCACAAATCAGTCTCGCTTGAAGTAACTACTGAAATTGACACCCTCACAGGAACAAAACCGATTAAAAAACTTTACCAAAGCTAACTACAACCTAGTAAGCGATGGTATAAAAAGCTTCACACCACCTGCTATCACAGAAATCAATAATCACTATTCAGACATCTATGCAAATGCCCTTTACAGACACTTAAGTGACTGAATAAACTCTGCCGAACCTGACCAGATCAAAACTAGGTCTTCCCATAAAAACAAGCCACAGTGGTGAACGTCAAGTATAAACAGATTATATAACAAGAGGAAGAAACTGTTGTCCAAAAGCAAGTGGTGGTATATCACTCTGCAAGAGGAAGAGTTCCCTCCTAAGCCTAAACAAAAAATCAGAATTCTTGTAAAGTCTTCTAAAGCAAATTACAAAACTAAAATCACATCCCTAACCAAGGATAATCATAACACATTCTTTAACTACATTCGAAGTCTAAAAGCGAATACCCAGCTGTGGTGTGCCAAGCTGGTTTTTAATGGGGTTACTCATACTGCATTGGAAAATACTGCCAACCCTGCTAGCTGACAGATTCAGTGCAAACATCACCCCTCAATCTCCACCTACCATATCCCAACACCTACCTGACACCAACCCTCTGCCTAATATCTCTAGAGAACAGGTCACCTCTGCAATCACCAAGGCCAAAACATGGCCTCAGTGGGACCAGATAACATCCCAGGTTGTTTACTAAACAATCTAAAACAAGACCAAGTGGACCCGCTTGTTGTTCTCTTTAATCATAGCTTGAGAACTGGCTATGTTCCTGCAGAATGAAGAACAGCAACAGTAATCCCACTGCACAAAGGGGGGGCCATCAACTGACCCTGGGAACTACAGACCCATAAGTCTAACCAACCTCATCTGCAAGGCCATGAAAAGAATTACAATGGACCTTATCAACAAGGACATAGGAAACCTCCAGATGCTGGAACCAACCCAATTTGGCTTCATTAAGGGTAGATCATGCTTATTAAACCTGGTGAATTTCTTTGAGAATGTCACCAAAGGCATGGATGAAGGTAAGACAGTACACACTGCCTCTCTCAACCTTGCCAAGGCTTTCAGCATAATTCCCCACTCTGGCATCATTAAGAAATTTTCCATATAGGGATTAACCCTTACATTACTAGATGTGTAGACAGTTGGCTCAATGACAGAACACACACACTGTCAAAATTGGTGACTCCACCTCAACCAGTAGACCTGTCACCAGTGGAGTGCCATAGGGGTCTGGGCTGGGCCTCTTACTGTTTAGCGTCTATTTCTCAGAGGTCCAAGCCAAAGTAGATAGCCTTTGGCTCATCATGTTTGCTGATGATTGCAAACTGGGAGCAATCACTGAGCCCCCCAATGATGTCAACATATTACAAGAAGGGTTAACACAAACAAATGATTGGTGCCAAAGCCATGGTCTAAAACTAAGTGCAAAAAAAAGTATTATTATTCCCTTTGGCCAAAAAGAATTCCCTACAGATTGCAGCATTGAAAGCACCCCCTGAGTTCCAACCCAGTGATGCGAGACTTGGGAACACAGGCTGATAGCAATCTGAACTTTGACCAACAAGTTTCCACACTGTTAAGGAAGCTGAGCACCTCATAAGCAATGGCATATCATCCAGGTCAAGGTCAAGTAACTGCACTGTACTCGACCCTCATTAGACCACTAATAGAGTATAATGCACCCTTTTGCGTGTACCTCACCAAACAGCTGCAGCAGCTAGAGAGACCTCGGAGGTTTCTCACTAAGAAAATACAGGGACTCCAAACCATGACCTACATGGACAGGCTGTCAGCCCTGTCAATTTACTCTGTATCTTATAGGCTGCTGAGAGGTGACTTGTGCCTGGCCTATAGGGCTATCGCCAACCCTGCCCTAATGGAAATGCTGTGCATCCATAAGTCAAATGGTACAAGAGTCACTCGCTCTAAGGAACTCAGCCTAGATTGTGACATTAACAGATATGTCTCCCAGAGACTGCCTCTTCTCTGGAATGGACTTCCTATTCATGTAAAACAAAACTCCACACTGAACCTATTTAAACACAACCTAGATAATTGGATGGGAGACCACAAATTCACTCCTGGGATGGCACCCATGTTCCTTGTGGACAGGGGCAGCTGGTGTTGATCACAGATCTGCTCTGTCCATAAATTCCTCCTGCAAACTACCCAAAAGAACAAATGGGGATACTTGGGATTAACATGGCTAGGCTTGTAAAGGCTGTAGAGCCTCTAGCCTGGTAACCTCCTATGAACCTGTCAATTTGGGAATTGCCCAAGGCACCAATTGACCTTGCTAGATCTCTGCATTTAGGAAGACTGTCATCCTATAATTGGTGTGACTATTGGTGTCTATCTTTTGTGAAGGAGAGACTGTTTGGCACATCAAAAGAGTGATCAATAACTATCTGATTAACAATCCAACTGGTGCAGCATACCATGAATGCACAAAAGGGATACTGTTCCTGAAGAGGTGTCAGTAGCCCTTCTTGTGAAGCATTGTGAGTCTGTGTGTATTACAACAGTTTGGATAAATCATAGATACTGTTGTTAGGATCACGATACTGTTGTTAGGTTTGTTAGGTTTACACTAGAAAACATCGGACTTAGACTGATGAGGCAGGTGAAATCTTGAGTAGTAAGCGATTATAACCCTGTTCTACTGACAGTGCAAAGTTTGTTTTGGTGTGGAGGATTTTTGTCATAACCTGGGTAGGAGTGCACATTTGCTGAGAGCTCTTAATGTTAGTCAACCTCTTGCATCTATATTGGGTGGCAGTGTTGCAGATTTAGGCTCCATAAACCCTATGCCTCACATTACTTGATGACAATGATAACATTCAATTCCTATACATTACTTAAATCTGTAACAGAGATACAGAATTTAATGCTCATACCCCTGCTTTTCACAAGTATAATGTCAGGATGGCGAATGAACTAATAAGAGTGGTCTGAATGGCTACATTGGGACAGGGATAAAAATACCTACTTACAAATTTCAGGGGCAGATCAAATGTTTTAGGCAAAATAGATGACAATTAGGATGGATGAGAGGTATGACCTGAGCTGTCCCAGTTTTCCACTGTGTAAAAGACAGCAGCAGCAACATTTTTCCAAAGTAACTTGTTCTTAGAAAATGTGAAACATGTTTGTAGAACAGTAACAGCATATGACTCAGGTTGTACCTTGTCTTACCTCCATTGGTATCTGTTACAATCAAATTCTGATTTATCTGAGTATTTTTAACTAACCACACTACATGAAGAACCAGTTAATGCAAAAACAGGCTGGCCTTTCAACAAAGACAGGTTGTCCACATATGCCAACTGTGATCTAAGATTGAGAATAGACCCAGTGCACAGGAAGGGTCAGTTGGAGGGGGTGACAGTGGGGTTCCCAACTGCATGCCTTACAGGCTACAGTCTTGAAGGAGAAGGAATGATAGACTTCTATTGCATACTGTGTAGGTGCATACATTGTGGGTGTTGATATCATTGCATTCCACTCCCTCATTTGGAGATCCTTAAAGACCACAATGAAATAAAGGCTTAAAACTGTCTGCCTCTCACCATGTCAGTGCTTGACCTCTGGCTATAGGAAAGACAGGAGGCCTGCTTAGAGAAAAGGAATATTGAGAATCACACAAAAAGGAGCTATAAAGATACTCAGTGGGAAGTAGAAGGAGGTGTGGATAAGCCAGATGGCAGTGGTTTGGTGAAAAATGGGGATGTGTTTTGAAAGAAAATGTTGTAAATGTTGTGTATATGTATATATATATATATATATATATATATGTGTGTGTGTGTGTGTGTGTGTGTGTGTGTGTGTGTGTGTGTATGTGTGTGTGCGTGCGTGCATGCATGTAGATAGACATATATTTGTGTGTGTGTGTGTGTGTGTGTGTGTGTGTGTGTGTATACTGTACATATATATATATATATATATATATATATATATATATATATATATATATATATATATATAAAGGACAGTAGTAGCTCTGGATCAGTTTACTCCATGATGTTTTACAGAGATTGTAAACAAAATAAAATTTGTTTTTCTTTTTAAAACAACTGTTAGGGTGCACAGACCATTTTGTTCCATGATGAGGTAATATATATGTGTGTTTGCGTGTGTGAGAGACTATGTAAGCATACAAAAGAGCTGGTCTTAAAGTGTCTTATTTTACAGACACAATTAAAACTTACCATTGATATAAAAGTAAAGTGGATTATAAAAATATTAGTGAAAACTAAATTATAAGGTGAAACAAGTGAGCCTTCCATGACCTCTTAAATCCACTCAGTGCTGGGAACTCCCGCAGTCACTACTGAGGTATGGAGCCTGATTAGAAAAAGGAAAATTCCTGAAAGGTTCAGACCATATCCTTAAAAATGCTGCTTCTCCAATGTGGCAATGCAGAAGGAATAGCATAGTTGGTCTGGCACCATCAGCTGTTAAATGTAAGGTGCACAGAAGTGATACTGAGTCAGATATACCATCACAAGAATCTTGTAAATAATCTGGAGCAAGACACATAGCCAGCTAAGGCTCTAACACCCCGACTGGCTGGCATAACATACTGCTTACCAATCATATTAGTTGTCTTGGTGGGGACCTAATTGGATGCTTATATTTTGAGCCTATCCAATTAGATCCCTTACTTTCCCCACACCCACTGTACCATGCATCACAATTGTTTTTTAACCTAGCTGTAAATTGTATATATTGAGCAGCACAAAGCATTTACTGTTAATGAACAAGCACTCATCTGCCTTGATTTCAAACCTAGATGAAAACTGAGCATTTTTCTTGGATTACTTCACCTGCACGGACTTACTATACCTGTGTTAGCAAGGAACACTATGAGACAGACACTCTCTGTTGTTAGCCATGCTCTTCATGGTTTCTAATAGTCCAAATATGAAGAAAGCAGGTACTGAATAACTACAACCAGGTCTTCAGAAAGAAGATGGTATGTGGTCTTGTTTATGTTCTTTTGGTGGTAGCATGAGGCTTTATAACAGCAGACAGACTGTCCTTAAGAGTAAGTCAGTCATTAAAAATAACACCAAGATCTGTCACCCGTGAAACATATTCAGGCTTGTCATTCTTGAAACTAATGCAGGAGTTCCAAAGTCAAATGCTTAGAATACTATGTAGCCAGAGTAACTGTTTCGGTGTTAAGTTTCTAATAATTACTACTCATCTAGTGATGGATATAATCCAGATCATCCAGAAAGGAAGTTGTGACTGCCATATCATTTTAAGGAAGGGAGAGGTAGAATTGTATCTTACCACCAGCATGGCATGTGTAATGCCAGTATCCCTCTCAAATGAAGCCTCCTTATGGCAGCATGTATGCTAGAAGTGACAATGAACCTAAAATGGGGCCTGAGAAATGACTCATTTAACAGGATAGGTAAATGAAGAATTAGCCTCAGAACCCCTCTCTGTGAAAGTCCTGACAGGTAGGATTAAACCAGCAGACAAGTCCTAAGAGTTCAGAACATGTAAATGTAAATTAAGCTCCAAATTAATTATACTGAATTAAGGAGAATCAAAACTAAATTCTGTTGATCCATAATCATTAGGAGGTTAATCATAACTCTTACACGGCATTCTTAGTACCATTTTGATTTGAAATCAGGAGTGAAATAAATCACAGATAACATCTACCTTGATTTGAATCAAGTAGGGAATACGTCATTGTCTAAAGAAAAAAACAAATAGAAGACTTTTGATCGGGCAGTTAATTATCTAGGTCATTTGTATCTAAATTGTACTTCCTGACAGCTGGAGTAACCAGTGCTTCCTTTAACAAAGATGGAAAGACCATAGACTCAAAGAGAGGAAATGATGATTCAAATGATAAGGACCCAGGGCTTTCAGGCAAGGAAAGTGTGACTGTTCAGTCAGCATATGGTTTAGAGTAACAGTGAAATGAAGATACTGAATTCTGAGTAAACCAAGAAATAAAATGCATCCTAACATCAAGAAAAAGAAAAAATGTCAGGATATCTGTCAGTCCTCAAGAGCACATCAGAAGACAGGCCTAGCCAATAAAGAATGAGTGTAACCTCACATTCTTTGGAACAAAATGTTTTTAGAATGGCAGGACTGCTTCAGTTGCAAAGACTGCTGACCTCTCAGGAAATTATTGGTTAATTAGCTGTAGCAGAGATCACTGTTGATGGAAACACTATCTTATTTTGAGAGATCTGGCTGGTAATAAACATATTGTTCTTCCATTCTAAGTTTGTCTTCCAGAAAACAATACTGTCACAATTTGTTCTCACAACTTTGCCTTTTCCATTTTAGAGTATGAAACTAAAAAAAAAAAAACAAACATAAGAACGCATGTGCTACCAGATGGACAGTTGTTAAACAAACTGGGGTAACATAAGTCAGAGAATATATCAAAGTCATATTGGAGGCTGAATTATCTGTACTAGATTGTAACAGAAGCTAGGAAAGTGTGAAACCTATCTGTTTCAGTGTAAAAGCATTCACATTCCTGTACTGCACCACTCCAAGGTCTGGGGGCTGCACCAAAAGTAAGTTAGCCACAAATCAACCAGATAGTATTTAAACCATGGCATTGGGTCCCCTTCCTGGAAACATGTTGTAATGCTCGTGCACTGGCCCAGCAATTAAGGAGCCTCAATCCTCATCACTAACACCAGTGAGGGGTGTCCATATAGGGAAAGGATAACAAATACACACACAGTAAAATACAATTTCCGTTAAGAGCACACAGAAATCACAGTCAGTCTGGGCCTGGTTTCTCCCTTTCTCTCCAGGTCCCCAATAAGACTCCCCACTGGCACAGTTATAGTGTCCAGATGTCAGCCTAGTGGGCAAGCTAAAAACCTCCAGCACCCTCTCTGTTCAACCAGTGCTTCGTGTCCCTGCCCAAGTAGCTGACACACACACACACACACACACACACACACACACACACTTTGAGATAAGAGTTATATACAACCACACAGACAGTCCTGAGGAAGGCTGGCACAGGTTCTCCAGCTGTGCCCCTTTTCTACGCAATCTAAAAGGTAGTACCAGCTGCCACCACCCACTAATATCAGCTACTCAAATGTCCTTCTGAAATGGTGTCCAATTATTATTGTGCAATATTATTACCTAAATGCTAAGTGTGACTGAACTATCAAGGCTTATTAGAGTGACTTGATACAGTATCACTATACACATGCAATGTACTCTAGAGCTTAAATTAACTCTACATAAAACAGCCACAGTTGAAAGGTTTAAAAATATTTAATAATAAATAATAAAAAACAAGACAATACTTCTTACTACACAGTGCTAGTCAAGAGTTCAGAGATCGCAGAGAAATACTTAAAATAATACCGCAGAAAAGTTCTGACATCACATAAAAACAAACTAGTCTAATCTTCCTATTTCCTAGCTATATCTAAGAGAAAACACAGTTTTAAATAACTTACATATAGAGCAAAGCAGTGCTGGTGATGTTGGATGTTCTCAAGAAAAAATACTCAGAGCTCTCTGATTCTCACTCTTTAAATTGATAACATAGAGTTGCTTCACATGACATCATTCTTCACACTTCTCTGGTGTTCCCAGACTTACATAAACTACCTTTACATTCTTTACACCTGGTCAGAAACCAGAGCAATAAAGGACATTTATACATGCAAATTCTAGCCATTAACTCTGGCTTTAAAACAATAGGCAGAATTCCTTCATCCAGACATATCTGCTCTGCGTTTTGACATCAAAGAATTGACTTGTCAGCTTTGTTACATTTTTGCAGTTCAATATCCAATGCACTCTTTTCACATTTAAGAGAACAAACCTGTGGCTTACATTATTTTTTACAAATGACAGAATTATCTACAAAATTCTATTTGGCTAGGATGGCAGCCTTTACATATCCTAACACCCCCCCCCCCCCGGAAAACTCAAGCTAGTTTTTCAAGTGACCCTTGAGAAACGTTCTTTGAGAGGGTTAGGTCTATTTGAGTATACCTTACCCCATTCCCTGTCTTGAGAGCCCATCTGCATTGGCATTGCTAATCCCACTGCGGTGCTGCACTGACATATATGCTTGCAACCCTAGGCTCCATCTTAGCAACTTGACATTTTGCTGGCTGGCTCTGTGTAATCATGTTAGGGGGTTGTGATCTGTCACTACAGTGAATTTTCTTCCATACAGTTAAGGTTGATATTTCTGCAGTACCCACACTATGGCTAGATATTCAATTTCTACTGTTGCATAGCATTCATCCCTGGGTTGGAGCCTATGACTGAGATAAACCACTGGGTGCTGTTCTCCCTCTGAAGAAATCTGGCTAAGTACAGCCCCCACCCCATTGTTTGAAGCATCCACTTGCACAACAAATTCTTTGCTGTAATCTGGACTGGCTAACACTGGGGGTCCTCCCAAAGCTTATTTAAGCTTCTGGAATGCCTGCTGACATGCTGTGGTCCACACTACCTTATTTAGCCTGCTCTTTCTTGTCAGGTCTGTGAGGAGAGCAGCTATGGTACTATAACTGGGGATGAACTTTCTGTAGTACCCTGCTGTCCCTAAGAATGCCCTCTCCTGCGTTTTGGTAACAGCTGCAGGCCATGCCTGAATGGCTTCTTCTTTGGGAGGTTCTGGCCTAATCTTACCACTCCCCACTCTATGTCCCAGGTAGGAGACCTCTGCCATATCCACCTGATATTTGCTCAGTTTAATGGTCAACCCTGCCCTCTGTAGTCTGCCCAGCACCTCCCTGACATGTTGAAGGTGCTCTTGCCAGGAATGGCTGTAGATGGCAATATTATCTAGGTAAGCAAGGGCAAACCCTCCTGCTCCTGCTAGGATATGATCTGCCAGACTCTGGAAAGTTGCTGGGGCATTTTTCATCCCAAAAGGCATCTTTGTGAACTCATACAAGTCAAAAGCAGTCACATAGGCTGACCTCTCTCTAGCACTGGGAGTCAAGGGCACCTGCCAGTAACCCTTGGTAAGATCAATGGTTGTAAGATACTTATCCCCACCCAACTGCTCTAGGGCCTCATCTGTCCTAGGCATAGGGCAAGCATCTGACTCTGTGTGACTATTTAATTTTCTGTAGTCCACACAGAACCTGATGCTGCCATCTTTCTTTGGTACCAGCACTACTGGGGAAGCCCAGGGACTGTTGGACTCTTGAATCACCCCTAGTTCCAACATCTCCTGTATCTCCTCCCTCAGAGTTTGTTTGACTCTCTCAGGCACCCTATAAGGGGCCTGCCTAATAGGCCTTTGGGGTCCTGTATCCACCTGGTGCTGCACAAGGTGGGTACACCCTGGTTTCCCAGTGAATATGTCCCCATACTCCTGTAACACTGCTCAGATTTCTCGAACTTGGGTAGGCGATAGCTGCTGGGATATTGCTACCCCTTCCACTGAGGTATCAGTCCGAGCCTCATTGAGATCATCAGTCACCAGATCTCCCTCAGACTCCTCCTGCAATCCAGTGCAAATGCTCAGCACAAGGGCCTCCCTATCATGGTAAGGTTTCATCATGTTAACATGGTACAGTTTGTGCCCCTGCCTTCTGCCTCGCAGTTCCACCAAGTAGTTAACATCACTTACCTTTGTTACCACATTGTAGGGTCCCTCCCAAGCTGCCTGCAGCTTGTTGTGCCTGACAGGAATGATAACCATTACCTGCTGTCCTATAGCATACTCTCTAGTTTGAGCATTCCTGTCATACCATACATTTTTCTGTTGTTGGGCTTCTGCCAGGTTCTCCTGGGCCAAACCCATGAGTTCCCTGAGCCTTGTCCTGAGGTTTAGGACATATGCCACAACAGACTCCTTGTGAGATTCACACTCACCTTCCCACTCATCTCAAATTAAATCTAGAGGTCCCCGCACCCCTATGCCCATACAGCAACTCAAAGGGTGATTTCCTGGGGAACCTCTCTGTAAGCAAACAACAGATGAGGAAAATATTTGTCCCACTCCCTCTCAAACTGGTCTGCAAATGCCTGTAGCAAGGACTTGATTGTAGAGTTTAACCTCTCAACAAGATCATTAATCTTGGGGTGGTAGGGGATATCTTCATGTGCTTCACCCCACAGTACTTCCACAGACAAGTCAACAGGTCTGACATGAAATTTGCACCTCTGTAAGTCATTATTTCTTTTGGGAAACCTACCCTGCTGAAAATCTCTAACAAAGCATTTGTCACCTTTTCTGCCTCAGTGGAGGACAAAGCCACTGCCTCAGGGTATCATGTAGCATAATTCACTACCATTAGGATATACTTTTTCTCTGTGGAACTTGGGCTACTCAGAAGCCCCACAATATCCATAGCTACCCTCTGAAATGGCTCCTGAATCACAGGCAAAGGCATAATCAAAAAAGCTCTCACCTTGTCTCCTGCCTTGTCTACCTTTTGGCACTGCTCACAGGTCCTGCAGTACCCTGTTACATCTCTGGAAATTCCAGGCCAGTAGAAGTTCTGCATAATATGTCTCTTTGTATGTTTTATGCCCACATGACCTGCAAAGGGAATATCATGGGCTATGGCTAGAAGCATCAGATGGTAGGCTCTAGGCACTACCAACTGCTGTATTCTCTCATTTTCTAGCCCTCCCTCAGAGGTCTACTTTCTATACAGTAACCCTTTGTCCCAGTATACAGATTTCCCCTTCCCTTGAGAATCAGGTGCCTCCCTAGCTACCTGCCTCAGGCCTTGCAATGTAGGGTCTGAGAGCTGAGCCTGTCTCAGCTCTCTTTTTGTAACCCTTCCCAGCTCCCCTTCCACAGGAAGCCTGGCATCCTTGGACAGTGGTGCCTCACTGTCAGCCTGGGTACTACTACTACTCACCTCTACCTTTGCAGTCACCCTGTCCAAGGGAACATCTGTACCCACAAGCAGTTGTGGCTCACATTGTCTCACTGCTATAAAGTAGCTCCCTCCCTGAAGTAAAAACCTCACCAGTCCTGGCTGCAAGTATGCAGTCTGTCTCACCCCCCCCCCCAGGCTACCCAGACCCACCTGCTTGTTTCCTAACCTGACTGCGTGTAACTGCATAAGCACATGGTACTGCCTCATCCAAATCCTTCCCTATCAGGACATTTGCAGGATGGTAGTTTGGTACCCTTGTTGCCTCAAGACAACCTACTATTGGTATTTTGTCTTTCCCACTTACTGGCTCTTTCAACTTTTGTTCCCCACCTTACCTCCGTGGACATCTGTATGCCACATGGCCCCACTGGTTGCATTCAAAGCATTTAACCCTAGGTCCTGGACATGTACCTGGACTAGTGGCTTCCCCTGCTACTGGCAGATTCTGTTGGGGCAGTCTGTGCTGCCCAACATGGGTTGCTTTAGACCCATGAGCAGTACTGGGAGCCCCTTTCCTGTGCAGGGATGCCCTGCATGCTAAGTATATAATCTCCCTTCTCCTTTGAACTTATGAAAACGTGAAGAAACTTGTTATTTGTAAGGTTTGTGTTCCCACACTTGACAGTCAGCACAGAACCGGACTTGTAACCATCTGACAGCTTTAGGAGCTGTTAACACAATTTTTTCTGCCTCACACAAGCACAAAACAGAAATGTGTGAATGTGAGGTGTTGTAGCAGATTTTAAAACTGTGATTGATTAGAAAAATGCTTTGTATCTGGCTACCATTTGTGTATCAGCAAAAGGTTTGTTGTATCTTTTAACTCTGCTAGCTCAAGCTGACATTCCTTTTTTAACTGTTAATATATCAAGACAGCTATAACTCCCCATACAGTATAAGGAACTTTTTGTATATGTATGAGAAACCCACTTCAGATAGTCACCTCTCGAGTTTCCCTCTCTAGCTGAATTTCTTGAATCCATTTCTCAAGAGCATTAAAAAACTGGTTATGATTTCTGACTTGCTTGATCATGATACTCCATGATAAACCCATAATAGTATCAGTGAACCACTGGACAAGGGCCAGAGGTGGCAGCACAGACAGCACAGTCCAGTTATTTTATTGATTTTTCTGATATCATTACAGCTGGAAACAAAACTATAGTTTTAATTTACAAGTCTTACAGCTTGTCTCTGCTTCAGTAAACACAATGCACCAGCCTAGACTGTGTATGCTTTCCATCACACTTAACTCATCCCCTCCAATAGAGCTCTTTTGAGTGTGTACCTTTAACTCCCAGTGGGTGTGGCTTCAGCCTTTAATAAAATGAAGTTATCACCTTACAGTTCTAACAAATATTCATTGATAGAGGTCATATATCAATACAACTGTGTTTGCCATTATGTATCCTTCAAGATAAAATATTCTGATACCCCGTATGTAACATGGTTTTGGAATTATTAATGCAAATATGAACAGGCAATATCTGACGCCTAGAGGGGCAGTAGGAGGTAACTGCAGAAATGCTTGGAGATGTCATTTGGCTGTAATGATTAAATATTTTGTATGTTACATAGTCAAAGACCTAATGAAAATAAAATGAGAAATTTGGGTCAGTATGTGCCCACTCATACCTCTTGGGCATGTTGCCTCTGTTTGCAACCACTTCTCCTAGTATTGCATTAATATGGGCACTGGAGAGTTTGTTAGAAAGCTGAGCATGAGCCACATCGTTTGCATCCACATATAGATTTTCTTGATACTCCAATGAGTAACTGCTGACAAATAAGGGTACCCCTGCTGCTCAGGCTGCAGTACGCACATGCTCTTCTAGATGGTTTCAGAAGTTTGAGAAGATCAGGAATTCTTCATGGAAATGCCAAAATGTTGTACTGTTTATATTAGCCAAGATGGATTTCTTTAAGTATAATCTGGCCTCTATGCCTGTGGTTAGCCATCTGACTGTGTCCTGTCAATGTGCACATGCCCAAACAGTGCCATGTTCACTATATGCTGGATAAAGAGATCAATAAGTCTTCAAGTATACAATGGCAAGTAGGAGGGTGTGTGTGACATCACATGGGGTATCCTTTTGCTGAAATCACAGAAGCCTGCAATTGCATTTACCTATCTTTCAGCAGCCTGCACAGGTTTACTTCTCATCCACATCTCCAAACAAAAAAAAATGAAATAACACCACAAGCTCACGGCTTAGAATGGAACTCACTTTAATGTAAAAAAAAATGTTAAAATCACTGTGTTGAAGCCCTGGAAATTATGGAAGAATGTGCTTAGTCCTTTGGTGTGTTTGATTTTAATGTTTATTTTTCATTCCATTTTAAGGGGCGAGTTTGTGGTGTTATTTTAATTTTTGGGGGGTTATACATTTTTTAAACCTCTTTGGGGTTTTTGTTTTGTTTATTTGTTATATTCCACATCTCCAAACAGACTGCATAACGCAAGTAATTCTGAAACACATTCCAGGCTAACTTTTATACAGTCTGCAGAGTGCCACTGCCTCTCATAACTCTTGTCAGCCATGAATCTGCCTCCATCATTGTGTTACTCCTGCTATACTCTCCTTCCCAGCACAACATCCCAGTAACACTGACCATCTGCTGTATGACACATATCAGGATGAGAGGCAAAGGCAGACTAGGTAAGCACATAACATATAGCTCCTGACATAATGGTTTGTAGAACAGGCAGTTTTGCACAACTGGTTAGCATTCCATGTCAATAAGTTAAGGGCTGTCGCCTCTCAGATGCCTACCCCTGCCTTCTTTACACCCAGCAGCATACATATGAGGGACTGTTACAGATCAGAAATATTTATTTATTTATCGGGAAATTCCGACTGGACACAGGTACTTTTTCAGCAGAGGCCCAGGGGGAAAAGCTCCACAGAATGACATGGTAGATGGGAAAACAATAAGGTATGTATACAGTAGAAGTGATTATGACATGGAGTAATACATGAGCAAAATCTGTACAATTGAGTAGTAAGCTTTAATTACAAACATTGAGAAATAAGAAATAAAACACAGTGCTACAAATTTTCTAGACAGTGACTAGATAACAATAATAATAGACTGAAAGATAAATAAATCCTGGAAGGATTAACAAGCAGTGAGTAATATTCAGTTTTATAGGGATAGAGAGGATACTCTATCTAAATCTGGGAAAAGAGAGAAAGGTTGAAGGGGGGGGGGGGTTATTAGTCAGGGTTTTGACAACGACAAAGCCAGTGAGAAATTAGATGAGATTTAAGTGCAGTCTTGAAAAGACTGCAGGAAGGAAGAGTAGTTATGGCAATGGGAAGGTTGTTCCAGAGCTTGGATATAGTGCAGGAAAAAAAATGCTTCACCTGCTGAGTTTTTGGCTTTGGTGACCTGGAGAAGATTTTTGTTGCAGGAGAGTAGTGGTCTAGAAGAGTGGTAGGGTTTGAGAATTGTATGGAGCGATGGGATATGGAGAGGGTGGTTTACTAGTTTATGAGCAAAGGTGAGCTGAGTTTGTTGTAGGAGTTGTGGGAGTTCAAGCCAGTCAAGGTTTCTAAGGGAGACACAGTGGTGACTGCGGTAGGAAGCACCAGTGGCAAATTTTGCAATTTTATTGTAGCAGGCTTCGAGTTTGTGTAGGCCTGACTGTCTAAGATTAGTAAGTATGGGTGATGCATAGAGCAGGGTGGAGATTAGTTGGGAATTGGCGATAGAGATTCTTGCCGGTTTGGTGAGGTATTGGTAGCTTCTATTTAAGGCACCCATTTTTTTGTGAACTTTTTTTATTGTTAGTGATATGTGGGTGTCAAATTTGAGATTATTGTCTATCTATAGATATATAAAGATATAGATGTATATCTATAGAGGATGAACAATCAATAGCCCTCATCCTCAGAGAACTAATAGTCATCTGCCCCTCCAGTCTGTCTCTTGCCGCGCTACTAAAAGCCCTCCAATTATTGTCACTGGGATGTCTTTCCCCAGCCATGTTTTATAATGCTGCCAGAACTCTCATAGTCTGTATAATCTGCTCCTAGTTTATCTTCAACAATGCTGGCAAACTCATCTGTCTCTCCTGTGAATTTTATTATCCATCCCCAAATCTATTCCCCCAACATACATGGATTAATATAACCTCTTGCCTGGCTTCAGAGAATCTCCTGCTAAAAGAGCTATGCAGAATAAACACACACATTGTTTTATTGGGTGAGAACATTTGTGCTGATCTGAATTGTCACAGCAGTTTTCATGCATCCACCTACCAACAATCCCAGTGTTAGAAGGCACTCTGTACCATGCATCCTCGCTCACTGTATATAGTGCATGTCTTGTGACCATTTTTCCATGATCACAGATCCTCTACTGCCTAAAGTAATGCACAAGTCAGGTCAGTGGTTGTGTCTTTAGAGAAAGACGGGCAGAAACAGAGAAAAAGTATCAGAGATAATGAGGAGCATGGTGACTTTGTTCATCTGGAACACATTTTGTGCGTACCTTGCATCAAGAAGACTGCCTGACCTGGCATAGGAGGTGTTCGACAGGTGACCGTACACAAATTACTTCTGTGTTACGGTGCATGCATAATAGGACATGTTTCCAAAAAGTGAGTTCCATGAGGGAGAAAGCTAAAACAGAAAGTAAGTCCACCCAATAGTAATATGTTTTCTGGGTATCTTTGGATCGTGGAGTAAAAGATTACAGTGCTACCTATTCCTTGTATAAAACTGTCTTGCACAGTGCATTCCAAGGATTTATGACATTAGCAGATTCCCAGGAATACTCATGGAGTGGCAAAAAAGTATAGGGCATAAGGCAAAAATCTGAACCACCCAAGGATGATGTTATGCTTTTACCCAACTGTTGGCCCAGCTGGCAGTGTGGCTTCAGACAAAAAGTGGGTAACTGAATGAGTCATAAGTATGAGAAAGGCTTGATGGTCATCATGGGTATAGACCATAAAAGATTTTAACAAATATTAATATTGCAGAGACAGGAAAATGAGAGCAATGAGAATAGGAGAAAATGAGAGCAATAAGAATAGGAGAAAATGAGAGCAACGAGAATAGGAGAAAATGAGAGCAACGAGAATAGGAGAAAATGAGAGCAACGAGAACAGGAGAAAATGAGAGCAACGAGAACAGGAGAAAATGAGAGCAACGAGAATAGGAGAAAATGAGAGCAACGAGAATAGGAGAAAATGAGAGCAACGAGAATAGGAAGAAATGAGAGCAACGAGAATAGGAGGAAATGAGAGGAATGAGAATAGGAGAACATGAGAGCAATGAGAATAGGAGAAAATGAGAGCAACGAGAACAGGAGAAAATGATAGCAATGAGAATAGGAGAAAATGAGAGCAACGAGAATAGGAGAAAATGAGAGCAATGAGAATAGGAGAAAATGAGAGCAACGAGAACAGGAGAAAATGAGAGCAACGAGAATAGGAGAAAATGAGAGCAACGAGAATAGGAGAAAATGAGAGCAAATTGTGAGTTGTGAGCGTCAGGAACTAGACAAAATAAAACACCACAGAGATACAGGTGGCAGCTAGTGACAACCTTACATTTCATCCCTGCATGAGGATGGGACCCCGGGTCTCACTACATTCTCTGCTTGTTAGCTGGCTCTTCTGTAAGTCCTTATGTTATATATATAGGCACAGCAAGGAACTGGCAGCATCTTAATGCAGAGGTCAGTTGTGCTGAGCATGCATATACCTTTTGATTTCTTCGAGGCAGCAATGTTTAAGAAATAATT
This sequence comes from Protopterus annectens, assembly GCF_019279795.1. NCBI lineage: Eukaryota > Metazoa > Chordata > Ceratodontiformes > Protopteridae > Protopterus > Protopterus annectens. The sequence continues at coordinate 271,779,853 of NC_056748.1, read as the reverse complement.
GTTAAACATACAAAAAGCATAAGTTCATCTATATGAATTCTTTAAGCAACTTTAATGAGTGTGCTTGCTTTCAATTTGGTGATAAGTATGCTTTTACAGCAGGAATAAAATTAAGTTTTCTATAGAGTTTTGTAACAGTGGAGGGACGTATTATAGTGACAATAGATTAGCACAAGAGGGCCATAAATGACTAGCAGCTGTCATTTTCATATCAAATAAATAATGAAAAGATGTAATGCAGCTTAATTACATTAATTAAATGTAGGTGTTTTATTCACTAAAAAGTCCCAGTAAAGCTGCTTAGCAGACATCTGTTTAGTACAAGTCAATATTTCCCAAATAAAACAGAGATGAATATCTGATACAACATAGTTTTAAAATGTTTTTGGTAACTGCATGTAAGTGCAGATATACTAGTAAATACATTTGGAAATTCAGCATGTTTTTTCTTCAGTGTAGTGACTATGCCCAAAAAGTTTTAAAATGTTTTTGGTAATCGCATGTAAGTACAGATATACTGGTAAAGGCATCTGGAAATTCAGCACATTTTTGCTTCAGTATAGTGACTATGTTCTCTATGTCTGCTTTCTCCTCTTCACAAACTAGTACGCATCAGTGTGCTGTACAAAACATAATGATCTGATGAGGTTTGAACGATTACTATCCCACTGTGATTGCTGGAGAATCTGTCAGAGACATAAATGAACACTCTCCAGACGTACTTCCTGTGCCATGCTTCACCAAGCAAGACTTACCATCAAAGATGAGCTGACAGCTGGAATGTGGGAGAGATATCCCAGGAGCCACATGCTAATATTGTTTCCAGCAAAATGTTTGTTTTTGACAGTGGCAGGAAAGCATTGCAACCTCCACTCATTCACATTATCAAACTGGAACAAACTCAATGACTTATTTTTTCCATGCCTTTGTTTTTCTCATGTGTGCTCATTAGGAATAAGCATGTCCTTAGCCTTGACTTCTCCTTAACACCAACACATCAACATAAATCAGTGAAGCATAAGAAACTTGCACATGTACAGATTAAAAAAAATAATTCGGGTTACAATATCTCTTTTCAAGTTTCTAGCAAATGTATTTTTTCAACAAGCTTGCTTTAATGTTAAGCTCTACATTTATCAAAGTGTAGGGCTCTGACAATTTAAACTTCCTCCTGACCAGTCATAATCCCCTTTGCCACCCATTAAACTGGATGACATTCACAAGACCTCGAGTTCAGAGTAATCACAGATATTTTGTCCCTTCTAATTCATTTAATATTTAGTGGCCCTGAAAATCATGAAAAACTGGGAGGTAATCCAACCCTTCATGAAGGAACAAGCTTACAAATGATCACTGGGGTCTCTGTTATGCTGGATCAAAGAAGCGTCCCTATCCCTATCCAAACAGATCATCAGCAGAACTTACACATCCCATTTTAATTTAAATTTATTACAATTAATGCTATCAATTGAGGAAAATTATTCTGCTGATGTGCTGCAGTACTGGACTGGAGGATACTAATCTAGACAAAACATTTAAACTATACAAATACAGTATATACTCAGACAATGTAATCCGAGAATAACTTCTGATTCACTCATAGCATTTAGGCACGTCAGACATCAGTTTCACTGCGTGAGGTAAAGTGTCCTTCACTAATAACCAGTGTTTGTGGTCTGCTGCTTGCATCATAAAAACAAATCACTATCAATCAAAAATATGATTGTAGTGATAAAAGCCTTGCATGGGATAGGGAGATGTAGCATGTATCCGCTTTGCAAGGTTAGCCACCTTCACCCCAAAAACTGCACAATTGAAAACTCAAGAATGATTAGAAAAAAGAAAGTAAAGACGTAGTATCAGAAATTAGTCAGCAGATAGTAACTCACTTCATAAATGACAGCAGTGAGTGCACTTAACTCAAAATAACAGCAGAACCGTCATTAAAATTCTCACGAGTTATACAGCACGTTATTCAAACCGAACATGCATATATGTCTAAATGCAGGGATTCAGTAAGATTACATAAGCAGAAAATACCTTTACCTGGTATAACTATAATTAAATGATGTACCCTGAGCAAAGAAATATGAGGCGTCAGTATACAAAATCTAGCAAGGAAAGCAGATACTGGCACATACTGTTAATGCACCAAACAATACATCTTTATAGACACATCACACACAATGAGGCATGAAACTGTACAACAAAAGTAACTGCATGTAATAAGTAAAGGCACATAGAAAATAAGGACAACACTGATTCTGCACTAGCAGTGGGCATGGGTACGAGACACACACACAGTGCTAACATCAGTAGATTATTTACCTGTACAGTGGAACAGGATGCAATGCCAATAGTATTATCATGGCAACAATATGTGATTTTATCTTAAATGAAAGACATTGACATAAGTCTGTTGTGCAGCACCTGGGAAAATGCTGACAAGAAATATTGATTGCCATGACTGCTATACCGCTAGTGCTACAATGAACTTTACATGTGGCAGAGGAACAGCAGAGCAGTCTTTATTCAGGAATGTATATTTATGCAATCAGCATCTAACACTGATAATGAATGCACATGTTTTCTATTACATATCACAACAATAATGTTACACAGTAAATGGCAACATAAATAAGGCACATGTGTCAGCAGTATTTATTTATTTTGCTGGTTAACCTGGTAAACCCAGTAGGTATAAATGATTCTTCTTTTGTTATGTTCATCCCCACTGCCTGCCAACCATCAAACCCTCTCTTAGTCAGTTTACGCATTTGTTTCTACTCCCCAGAGTCAGCAAAGATGGGGCATCACTATGGGTAGTAATTATGGCAGTTTTTTTGCATGCATCCTTATCTCTTATATTGATCAGGTGAAACAGCAGGAAGGGAATGCACAATGAGCTGCAAGGAGAGATATCCCCTCACTTTTACAAATAGTGTTTCCTTTCAGGAAGCCCTACCCTTCACCTTGAAGCATGAGTAGTGGTCCCCATGGTCTCCACCAGATAAATTCCAACATACTGTGTGCTTGGGTTTGCACACCCCCCCTCCCAAAGGGAAGTGAGTCACCCATGCCCTTTCACTCCTTCTCCTCCCTGACTGGCTCCTCAGGTGCCAGGGGCACTAATCAAACCCCAGTAACCCAGGTCCATAGTAAGGCTCCATCCCTCTATGCCACAAAGTCAAATTTATAAAAGCCTCTTTTCAGGAGTGACATAGGAATACTGTCAGGTTAAGTGACTTGATCCTTGTCACACAATATGCAAATGGAGACAAGGAGGATCAAACCCAGGACTACAGGATGAAACTAATTAGTGGATCATAGATTTCAGGCTCTGCACTAAACTGTTAGACACATATATGATAAACTGATATACACTGCAATGTGTGTGTCTGTGTATGTGTGTTTGCAATGGAGATATATATATATATATATATATATATATATATATATATATATATATATATATATATATGTGTGTGTGTGTGTGTGTGTGTGTGTGTGTGTGTGTGTGCATGTATGCGTGCATTGTGTGTGTGTGTGTGTGTGAGAGAGAGAGAGAGAGAGAGTGTGTGCGTGTGTGGTGAGTATGCATATGTCTCCAAATAAGATACAGCATTCATAAATCAAGAAGTTTTGTGTGAAAGTTATGAGAGCACAAATTACATGTCCACAGCAAAGGAGCAGTGTAACTGCACATTACATGGTATAACAATGTCACTTATCTATGCAAAGGCAAATATTAATCAGCCACCACACATGAATGACACAATGAACTTCTGTTAATGGTAGATACCAACCATTTGCATATAAAATAGTGTAAAGGAACACAAGCTGAGACATGTCTACAAGAAAACGTAAAAAAAAAAATTATATTAAATTCCCACTATTGCAGCCAGAAACATTTGTACCAGGCATTATGATAAAAAGCAAACAGGTGTAGGTCTGACTTCATGGAACAGAAGGCATATGGTTATTATATTACAGACATCAACAGAAGGAGATATAGAATATCAATATTTTGGCCACACCTGAGTTCATGTTCCAGTGGTGGCAATATAGTGCATCATGAAGTGAGTACTACAGTTCTGAGGTACCATTTTTCAGATGAGACTTTAACTGATGTTCTACTGCAGTTCTAAGGTACCGTTCTTCAGATGAGACTTTAACTGAGGTCCTACTACAGTCCTAACGCACCATGCTTTGAATGAGACTTTAACTGGGGTCCTACTACAGTCATAAGGTAACATCCTTTGGATGAGACTTTAACTGAAGTCCTATCTGTAACAAGTGGTAGTAGTTCAGAGGATGTTTCTACTCCATACGTTAATGAAGGGCTGATGATTTTTCCCCTGGTGTTCTGTCCAAATTGGCTGTAATCAATATAGATACATCCATAGGTTTCCCTTTAAAAAAAGGACCATAACTGCTCACCTCTCCTGGGAGAGAGATGGGTGTGTGTGCCCTGGCATACTGTCAATGGCTGTATCACTGATGTAGGCAAACTTTAGATTGCTTACTTGAGAAGCATAAAGTTCTGCAAGTTAAATCTTTTTAATTTAATTCTATTAAGTAAGTTGTGGAGAGCATCCCAGTACAATCTTAACAGAATTATCAGCCTGAGTAGAACCCATTATAAAACCACTGTAAGTGAACTTGTTAATTGCTATGGAAAACTGAACAGCTCCTTCTAATTTAATTACTCAACAGCTTGAGATTTGGGTTTACCTTTTAGGCTCCTATCTTTCTATTTAATTAAAAGAAAATACTTATTTTCTTTTGTTTCTCCGATTTCACTTGATGACATAATTTCTAAAAATTAATGCTTGAAGTCTAGAAAGGCCTCGGTTCTAGATGGCTTAAGTGATGACCTATACAACGAAGTCAGCGAATCCTGTACTCTGTACTTCCCTTCCTCTTTTATAATATTTTTTCACTTGACAACACTTGACATCCTTCATTGCCCGAAGCCTCTATTTGCAATTATTCCTAAAACCTGGTAAGATCATCCCTTCTACTGCCATGCATACACATTACTCTGATAAACATAGAACCCACAATTTTTGCCAAAATCTTAACTACCTGCTCTGAAAAGATCTAGATAAAACTGCTAAGTAATGAACAAGCATATTTTGTTAAGGACTGTAACCTTTCTGACCAAATCCTAAAAGCTCTTGAAATCTTGACTGAAATGAAACAGGTATGGGGTTCTTGGAGTATAATGTCCCTTGATTCTGAAAAAGCATTTGGTAAAGTAAGTGGGATATTTCTTTACACTACACTAAACTAGAGATTATAGACTTCATAGCTCACTTTTTTAATCGAGTAAGATGTTTGTATTCCCAGTATCATTTTTATTTCTTGGGTACAACCCAGGTTTGTTCTGTAGCTTATTTTCTATTTACTGCAGTTCTTGAACTTCTTCTAAGTTGGAAATGTGCTTATCCCTGTGATTCTTGGCGATACTCCCATCAGTCTCCTGGCTTATGTAGGTGACATTTTACTCATTCTGAGTTCAGTACTAGTATTCTTACTGCAGTATTAGAAATATTAGATTTTTACAGTAATTTCTCTGTGTGCCAAACATTGACACATTTCCTTTGCCTATTCAATTACTGTTGAATTAATTTTCACATTATAGATTGTTGGCTCTTGCATAATCTTGTGTATCTCAGTGACTGCTTGTATCCTGACTTTCAACCTACAAAAAAAACTACTGACAACCTCCAGAGAGCCACACTGATTTTTGGTCTTTGACAGATGGATGCAATGATATTCGGCAGTGTGACTGATAATAACAATCCACTACAGCAATACTGAGGTAACATTAACCGACTCAATCACACAGAAAAAAAAAACAAGACTGAGATATGCACAAGTGCAAAACTGACAGGGAGACAAACAGAAATAAAAAGCAGAGAATGCAAGCAAACAGACTAGTGAGATGAAACGTGGAAATCAGGCTGAGGAAGGAAAATGAAAAAAAGCTTTAAAAAAAATTAAATTTTTTTAGCTGTCAAAAGAAATATATAGCAAGAGACCAATTCAACATAGATTTAAACCTAGTTGGTATGGCTGAACTCATTGTAACAAGTGCCTCAGCCAGTAATCTGGTGCCTCGGATGGTTCAAATCCCTTAGTCACCATTAGTCTGCTTTGTGATTCAGACCAAGTCTCTTAGCCAGACTGTGCTTCTGTGTTATGTCTGAAAAGAAGCACTTTATGGCTTTACCCTCTTAACAAATAAAGTAAAATAAAATAAAGAAGCAATATATTGAGTTCTGCAAGACTTGATGTAGGGGTCCCAGGAATTAAGTACTGTCTCATAATGTTTGTATCTAATATGGATAAGATGATTATGCCTCTAAGAAAGTCGGAATGGAGCTTGGAAGAGATAAGATTTGAAATGCTGAAGAATTTAGCTTTTGATGTTTCAATGTTAAAGATGTAAATATGACATGAATAAGGTAGTTATGTTGCAATTAGATGCAGGTCAGAGTGGTACAGGAGCTGTAATCCTAAAAAAGTGTAGGTCAGTTTAAGATACATAAATAGAGACATTCAGACAGAAAAGAACTGCAAACACCAGTGCATTTATATGAAAAAAATCCTAAATATAGCTACCATAAACCCTTGTAAAACACACACTGGAATTTAGAGAGATTCTTTACAGCTATGCAAATTAGCTAATGTGAGTTAGTTAATTGGGTCTATATTATATTCTCGAAAGCCAACAATGTCAAATTTGACGTTGACATGAGAATATCGAACGCTCCGAATCTGGAGCGTGTAAATGGAAATCTCCATAAGGGGAGATTTTGGTTTACTGCAATGTAGTGCGGTCTCGGAGTTGGTATATTTAAGTAGTGGGGGGTGCAGGGGGGCTTGCCCCCCTGCTTAAACCCATTAGGGTACTTTTTTCTTTTTTTTGTGCGTTTTTATAAGGTCGATGTTTGAAGACATTGACCATATGGTGTCGACCATATATTGTTCGATGTTTTCAAATGTTGATCTTATAATGTAGATCCAGTTAATTAGCACAATAAACAGAATCTCCAATTCAGAGACAAGGTAAAACCACACAGAGGCACACACACAAGACAGACAGGGATGGTGATGGACACAAAAGGTTAGGGGTCACCATGACTGGGGATTAGTAGGGGACATCAGAAGCACAGTACTCACCCTCAGAACTGCCATCACTGTCTCCCCTCTCAGCTGCCTTGGCTAGAGCTGGAAGGGGCATCATTTTTTGCAAACCAATGCAGAAACGTTTCAACCCTGCCAATTCAGGCACCAAGGCCCCTCTCCATAATATCCTCCACCAACCCCATCAGCTTCTGTTATTTGACAAAATTGCCACCTGCACTCTCACTGCTCCCACAGGGTACCACTGCACCAGCAGCTGAGGCAGAGCTACCTAATGTAGGTGGAGCAGCTAGAGCAGAGGTTGTGGAGGCAATGCTAACAGGTTGTAAACCCAAAGTGCTGGGTGTCTGTGTTGCCATTTGTGGAGGTGTGGTGACTGGCCCACCTCTCTGTGCTGTTGGCCGTTTTGTTTTCAGCAGCAAGGTATGCAAACAGCAGAATATTAAGAAATGATAAAACCACAAAAATAAATAAAAACAAATAATTAATTAAAAAAGAGGTAGGATGAGGGGGAAGACAAAAGACAGATTGATTTAGTTCTATGGCATATCAAATTATTTTATTTTTTCAATAAACTTGCTTTTTGCAATGCATAAACAAATATTATAATTGACTATTGTATAACTTTGTCACATCCAGATATGATTGGAAGGTATTAATGTCTGTCATAGAATAAACAAATCTCACTGCTAGGAGATAAGATATTGCAGTTTTTGTCTTCCTATGCAGTATAGGATATATCCATTCACATGCAATAATTGCAATTACCATAACTGAATTGTTCCTGACATTCATTATTGCTATTAATATTTTATAAATACTATTCTGTAATAAAACCTATTTGCTACTTCTGGGTATTGAACCCAAACACAGTTAAGATGGTGATCCTATTACCTAATGCAAGCAGCAAAAGCTATTGGAGAAGGCATGCATGCTTGAGATGAAGGTTGAGGTATGCCAGGTCAAGATGCTAGTGATTGAGGAACTAAAAATAGTTATGTGGCTTGCATTTGGACCTGAGGCATACCTACCCCATGCCTCTCTGATGCAAGTTATTTTCTCCTTGTGCACATCATGGTTTGCTGCTATTTCCTCTGCAGTTGTACAGCACAAAAAAAAAATATATATATATATATATATATATATATATATATACACACACACACACACATTTATATATGCATATGGGTCTACTTTGATTCACTGAAAAGTAATTTCATTGAATTTCAATTCACCCTCAAAAAATCGCTGAAAGTTCAAATCACGGAAAACTCATTTCACTGAATGCAAGTACAGTTGGGCAAATAAAATTGATATGCCCTTTTCCCCACTGTAGTGCAATCCTGTAGTTAGTATATATATATATATATATATATGTATAGTTAGGGAGGGGGTGTCGTGGGCACAACCCCCCCTCATTGGGGGGTATGGGGCATAGGCCCCCACCTTAGCTTTTATATTTATAAATCTCATTTCACTGAAAGCTAACAATATAAAGCCAAAAGTAGGTGAGGGACTGTGCCACCCACACCCCCCAACTATATATACTAACTCCAGGATCGCACTACAGTGGGGAAAAAGGTCATATACATTTTATTTGCCCAACTATGCTTACATTCAGTGAAATGTGATTCAGTGAAATGAGTTTTTAGTGATTTGTGCTTTCAGCGATTTTGTGTGAGTGTTTTGAAATTCAGTGAAATTACTTTTCAGTGAATCAAATGTAAACCCATATTAACATAATAAATAACTGTGTTGGGTGGCTAGATAATTAATGCCATATCACAGATTTTTTGGTTCAATATATTTTCACAACTGAGAGGTGTTTGCAGTTCTAAATTCAGCCTCCCCTTGGCTTAGGAGGTCCTGCTCATACTTTTGCAGGCCACTATAGCGGTGGTATTGTCCCCCAGTGCATGGAATGTCAATTGTACCGCAGATAACCTTGGCTAAGCTATTCCAAGCCTCAGCCTTATACTGAGACCTGCTGTAATCCCCCTGCAGCAGCCTATGGCTGTAGTGCTTCATGAGGAGTGCCACAAATATCTGGACTCAACACCCTACCCTTGTGCTCTAAATTTAGCACCATTTGTCTCCATCACTAGCCATGTCTGCAGAAGTCAAGTTAACAATATATGTCTGAATGTAACAGGTTGTGTGCAAGGATGCACATCACTGCCAAGTGTATTTGCAAAATTGTAAGCATATGGATTCCATGGCAGACACATTGGTATTACTTGCATCAAATACCAATAAAAGTGTAAAACACAGCAGTGTGTGTCACCATGTGCGATGCTCAAACTATTGACACATGTTCCAGTGTTCAACAATGAAATGCTTAATGACTTGGCTTGTAATCCTTGGTGTTTGGAAGGACAAAAAGTATGAATTGTGAGATATTTGAATGTTGGGACTTACACACTGTAAATTTGCATTTTAATGGCTTGGAATCAAACCCATGGGATAAAGAATGCAAAAACTGAATTGCAGCTTATTAATTCTTATTGCCACAGGAGAACTTCCTCTTAAGCATGGTAATTAGAGATGTACTAATTTCATAATGAATGGAGATGTATTTCAGACAGGCCTGTATGTGTTTTACTTTAAATAGTCCTGTGAATGCATTTTCATGTAAAAGGAAGTATTGTTGTTTGCAAATATATTTCAGATGGATGGAGTTGGATGACCTGAGTAATACAGGTTGATATATGTTATATACATACTTCCCAAGACATACTATCATAAACGCACAGTTAAAATATGTGAGGAGTCATGATGATTATACCAAAAGTAATGTGCCCATCATACAAGTGCTAGTGCATTTTAAATTAAATATCATCATTGTCATGCTCTGTGCTACGCCCACTCCTGTTCAACATCTACTTCTTGGAAGTCAAGGCTAACAACATTCAAGGCCTCTTACTCACCAAGTTCACAGATGACTGTAAATTGGGAGTTATATATTTTTATCAGCATTGCCACCTATCCATTTTTTTTCTGGACTATCTAGAAATCAAACTGATTGTCCGGTAGTGTGGATAAGATTGTACAAACTCTGGTATTCTGTTTCAAAAAAGAAACAGACTATTGGAGTTTGCTAAATTGGCAGATTTACTATGCTTTTTTTTTCTTTAATAAAAAGAATAGTAAATCTGCAGAAAAAGACATCGTGATCAGAAAAAGAGGGTGTCTCTCTTATGTGATGTGACCACAATGTCACAAAATGGCTGGGAAGTGGGTGGGGGCATGGGTGGGGTTATGTGAGGTGTGAGGGGTGTGGCCTAAGTCCAGTTTTAGCCACAAAGAAAGGTGGCAACCCTAAGTTTTATAGAGTCCCCCCAAGACATCAACATCTTGTAACAGGGTTGAACACAGACAAATGACTGGTGCCAAAGCCGTGGCCTAAAACTCAATGCTAAAATATGCATTATAATACCCTTTGGGAAACTGCTAACCCAAGTCACTACTCCATTGATAAAACATCCCTAAGAGTCATCTTAGTAGTAAGGGATCTGGGAACATATGTAGACAGCAATCTGGCCTTTAATCAACATGTAGCTGTGATAATAAGAAATCATTCTGTGTCACCCAACCTATAGATAAGAGTATGTGATCTAGATCCAAGGAAGTTACAGTACCCGTCTACTCATCCCTTATCAGACCTATCATTCAGTACAGTGCCCCTTCTGGCACCTATCTAACCGGGGACTTGCGATAGTTGTAATGCACATAAAGGTTTCTCACCAGGAGAACTGAGGACATGAACACCGTGTTCTACACTGATCACATAAAGACTCTGTCACTCTAGTCAGTTTCTTACAAGCTGCTGAAAGGGAATCTTTGCTTGTCCGATTGATCTGTTGCACATGCTTAAAACAAACAACACCAGGAACACTAGATCCAAGGATTTGAACTTGACTTGTGACATAAACAGAATGTGCTGAAGGGACATATATGTTTCCCAAAGGATCTCCACACTGTGGAATAGGCTCCCCATCCATGTAAAACAGAGTTTATCCCTGACCCTATTCAAACAAAACCTTGACAATTGGATGGGAAATCATAAATGTATCCCCAGTCTGGCCCCCAAGTCCCCTTATGGACAGAGGCCATCAGTAAGAAAAGTTTTATCCTAACTAACACCCCCCTCACAAATCCTTAGTTACCTCCCTACTAACATGCCCTGAAAGATGCCTATGATGCTTGGGAACCCCCAAAGGTTTAGGGATCGCAGCTAGTCTTGTAAGGGCCCTAGTGTTTCTTAGCCTAGTAATAACCTATGAACCAATGATCCTATATCATAACAGCATTAATAAAAAGCCATGTTAACTGTTGTACTGCATGGTTTTCCTGGTAGTAAACAGCATGTTTGTCTATGTAATAAGTGGGCATAAATTTGTTCCATTTCAGGGAAACCATACATATATGTGCCACTTACCATCTGAAGTTTGCTGAAATAACCAAACTGTTAGACACAAGTGCAAGTGTGATAAAGGTATTAATGTCTGTATTCCCGAAACTTGAGATGAATAATGTCATCTCCAACAGTGGTCTGCAATAAAGAAATGTTCAGGTCCCTTTTCAAACTTTTTTCAGATGTTTTCCTCATCCAGGACTGTGGACCTGACTTTGCCTGATTTGCAAATAGATCCAACATATCAGAGATATTATGTTCACTGTTCAACATAATATCAGAGATATTATGTTGAACAGTGAACACTTCAGTACTGATCCTTGTGGTGGTCCCCCTGATCACTTCCTTTAAAGTCAAAGTAAACTTTAATCTCATTTAGATCCACACCTCATTGCAGCCTAAACAAAATTTCGATGCTTCAAGCTCTATGTGCGGACAATACATATAAATATAACATATGTAATAAGAAGAAAAACATTTGTAACATTTGACATGATACTAGACATGATCACTTTTTTGTATCGCTAACTATTAGCAGCACTTAGTATTGTACAGATAGATATACTGCACAGTTGAGACTTGAGCATGGAATCTATCTTGTTCTAAGAGTTGCTGCACAAAAAGTAAGATGCTTACAATGAGCCATTGCACAAGTGAGGAGACCTAACAGTAGTTTGATTGCACTTAAGAAATGAAATTCTGTTCAGGCTGTGTGGCCACTGACTAGGTGACCTGTTGGCTTGCATTGCTACTCAAGTTTAGTAATCTGATAGCCTGAGGAAATGAGGCTTGGTAACAAACCAATTTGTCCAGGGACATCTTTAGGTGGAGTGAGACAGGGGAAGTAGGGTAGGGGGATGAAAGAGTTAAATGGGAATGAAGGAGTGGGAGGAAATGAGGTAAAGGTAGGGAGGGGCTTAATGGGTTTTATGCATGTGTAGACAGGTAAGGTGTCACATTTTGGCGTGAACTTGCTATCTTCCATCCCTCCCCTTTTTGTGGAACCCTGGTGGATTCTGCTTATTTTATAAGTTTGGGTGGGGCAGAGAAAAGGAGGCAGGCTTGTCCTCTTCTGTTCCCCCTCTGGTATTGGATGTTCATTTCAGTGAGTTAGGAAAAAAGTGAGCCATTGAATGCTGCTTCATAAGTAAAATAAGTGAGCGGAGGTAAGTACGCTGCTTATTTGGTCAGGGTTAGGGTTACCACCTGTCCCACTTTGCGAGGGACAGTCCCTCTTTGGGCAGTTGTGTCCTGATAAAAAATATTAAAAATGGCAAATGTCCTGAGATTGTAGGACATAATTATGTCCCATATTTTATGTAATAGTTGCATAAAATAGTTATTTCTGTATCTAAAATACCTAAATGTTACAAGAAACAGAATAAGCAACTAAACTGCTACAAGAATAAGCTTTTATTTAGACAAAAAAGTAAAGTTCTATCCTTTGTACTGACCATGGATATGTGTCAGCTTGTAAAATCTGATGTGTGTCCTGAAAATGTCCCACTTTGGCCATTTGAAAAGGTGGCAACCCTAGTCAGGGTGAGCAAGGCAACGCTGTCCTAGTTAACAGTTCTATGAATGTTTATGCTATGATTGATATCAGCTATACTATGTTTATGTGTGATTAACAAATAATTGTGAGTCAGACAGAAATTAGAAGAGATCAATTAAGGAGTTAGAACAGGTCAGTTAAGGTTAATCATCTGTGAACTGAGGAGGTGGAGCTAGGAACTAACCTTTCTATTTAAGGGGTAAAATAAAACATTTCAGAGCTTTACTGGAAAGGGTCAACAAGACTCTGCTACAGTTTGCTGTGAGGCAAAGGCTAGTGTCCTTTTTATTTGTTGTATTTTGTATTACTTTATTGCCTTTTTCTGTTTTGTATACTGTGATTTGTTTTCTTTACACAGTCAGACAGAAATTTTTCTCACCCGGTTACTGTTGTGTTCTTAAACACCATTGTCTTTCTAGTTGCCTGCCTCTTGTATTAATTTGACCATATATCATATTTCCTCTCTGCATTTACTGGCTGGTGTGAGTAAGCACAAAATTATCATTTTGTGAAATCACTCCCCTTCAACTATTTAAATTTATTGGCCATCCTACTGCATTCCATAGTACCAGAATACAAGAAGTGACCACCCTCTTTCAATCTATTTTGCTGTTTTAACAGTAGTGACTCTCCACTAAAACTTAACTTTTTAGACAGGTAAAACATAAGTTACCTCTTTTCACATCTAACTCCTCTAGTACATACTGCAGTGTTTAGGATAAACCATTTTTTCATCTTACCTTTAAGCATCTATTGCAAGACCACCAGTTACTGGAGAGCCCACATTCTGCCTCTCAGTAGTCCTCTCTGGGGTTAGTGCTTCTGTTTTCTCCTGGTGAGAGAAGAAGTGCAGTTACATTATTTTCTGGAGACTGCTGATCACCAGAAAGCTTAATAACTGCTTTATAGGTGACAGCTTGGAATCTGTGCTTATATGCTGATCCTGGTGAGAGTAGGAGCAGAGTGCATTGATTCATGACTCTTTCTGGTTGGAGAATGAGTGTCTGTGCTTAACGTACCTGATTGGTCTGGTTGCTATTCAAGACATCTACCAGAAAAAGGCTACAAGCCTGCAGACCCTTGCATCATCTGGGACAAGACTGTGGATCACCAAGCAGGCCGTGGCCTGCTTCTCTTCTTGGGATTGGTGCTAACATTTTGCTTCTGGTGAGAGAAGAAGCAAAGGAGTATTGTATCCCAACAGAGTGAAGCTGTGCTGAGACCAGCATTAGTAGTAGCCAGGCAGTAGCCATTCATCTGACTCCCATCTTTTCATCATTCTTGACAAGCTAATCCTTTATTTTTCAGTAAGTACAGCTTAATTTCTTTCTAACTTCAGAATATCTGCCTAAGTACTGCATCCTTAAATTTTCAGGGTCTACATATTAGTTTCCCCTCAAGTGTTTGGCAGTGTTCTGTACAGACTCAGACATCTTGAGTGACATATTTTCTGTAAAAGGAATATATAAGGAAACAGCTCCAGCACTTGGTAATAATGACCATCTCTCCTGGCATGTCTGAAGGTCAGTTCCCTGTGCTTTCTCCTACTAACCTGGTGAACTTGGGCATTCTAAGGCAGTGTATCATCATGTACACAGACAACCCTCTCCTCATACCTCCCAACACTATGACTTGTGAGAGATGCACTTATATATCCAAATTGGAAACCGTGCATTCTCAAGCCAAGACCAGAATAGCTGGTCAAGAGGAGTATGTCAACACCTGCACCACACCACATGCAACACATAGCCCTTCAGAGCACCCACCATCACAACTCTCACATTAAAACACAAACCACACACCCACCTTCACAGAGCCTCTCCATAGAAATCTACCCAAACAGCAGAGACCTCCAAAGCCGAAACGCACTCGATCACCGCAACAAAGCACAAACCACAAGACACATAGCTCACCTACACAGGTGCCTCTCAACCTAAGCTCCTAAGGCAAAACAGCTTACCCAATACACTAATCATAGGTGACTCGATAGTGAGGCACACTGATGTCCCACTCACTAGGTTGAATAAGGAGAAGGTAACAGTCAGCTGTCTATCAGGTGCCAGAATTCAACACATAACACACGATCTCAGGTCACTCCACAACAAGTACAAGTATAACTCTGTCACTGTCCATGTGGGTGTGAATGACCTGAGGCACACCTCCCTGGACTACATGAAAAGAGACATGGAGGAGCTCTTGGATTATTTGGCCCAGGCAGGTATGACCCTAGCCCTGAGCAGCATCCTACTGTCACCCAGAATGATACCACAGTACAAGCAGAAAATGATTGACTTCAACAATTGACTAAGTTTCTGGTGTCATTCTAAGGGGATCCAATATTTGTCTGCTTGGGATGACATGATTGACAGACCTCAATTTGCCAGAAATGGCCTGCATCTATCACCCCTAGGTTTGCGGATATTGGCTAAGGCACTTACCACCCCTATAGTGCCTTTTTAGGTGATGTTCGAAAGACCAAATTACCACTGTAACAGCTATGAATAAATGCAATCTGAGGGTCATGCTGCTCAATGCTAGAATTCTAAATCTCAAGATGCACTTGCTCGAAGCACTCCTCAAAATGGAGAACATTGACATTTGTGCTGTAATGGAGACTTGGTTTAAAGCAGCAAAAAGCACCCCTGCACTACAAGGCTATAACTCATTCCCCACCTTTCAGCCCCAGAACATGGACCTCCAAAGGCGGTGGTGTCCTCATATTCATAAAGAATATGCACACCTCCAGACTGGTAACCCAGCATAATGCATCTGAGATACTTCAGGTACAACTAACATTGGGTAGGATGGTGATTCAGGTCGTAGCCTGCTATAGGTCCCCAACCATGTCCCAGGACTCTCACTCCAAGTTCCTAAGCACCCTGGAAACTATTAGGTTCCAACCCAACAGTCTCATACTAGGTGAATTCAACTACTCCTCCATCAACTGGGAAAACTACTCATGCACCAATACACTGGCCCAACGCTTCCTGGAATTCATCAATTCCAATGCCCTGGAACAGCTCATTCTTACCCCCCTCTAGAGGAAGGAACATCCTTGACCTGGTTATTATTAACATGGGCAACCATTGCTTTACACCAATAGTCAATTCCTCCCTGGTTAGATCCAACCACAAACTAATCACCATGGAAATCCACATCTCACCCACACCCCCGACAAAGGTAACCACCATGAAAAACTCCTCCAAAGCTGACTTTGGGCTCCTAAAAACAGACATGGCTAACTTCACAGCACCCATGTCAATGGAAAATAGAGGCATGACTGCCAAATCATACACCAATGCACTGTATGAACACGTACATAAATGCCTGGAACTAGCCATACCCAACAGAACCAAGATGCTCTCCTCCAAAAAAAGGAAGCTAATCTGGTGGTCCTCTGCTATTAATAATCTCTACAACAGAAGGAGGAAACTGTTGCAGAAAAAGGTGAACTACCAAGACTGGAAAAACTCCCTTATTAGCCTCAACAAAAAGTTGAGATCCCTCATCAAAACCTCTAAAGCCAGCTATGAAGGCAGAATTGTGGCAGACACTAAAAACAACCAGAAAGCCTTCTATAGTCATATCAAGAATCTCCACGGTAATACCCAGGTTTTCTCTGAGTTACTGCACAACGGTACCTCCTATACTGAGCAAACAGATATTGCCAACATACTGGCTGACAGATTCAGTGCCAACTTTACCCCCCCCCCCCCCGCAAAGGACCAATCACAATACCGGAGGAATGCCAGGCACCCAACATTATTGCAGCACAGGTTAAAGCTGCATTGTCCAAGGCCAAGAATACAGCTTCCATGGGACCCAACAATATCCCTGGATGTGTTCTACATGAACTACAAACTGAACTGGTACCACATCTGTGTGCCCTGTTCAATCACAGCCTCACCTCAGGCTTTGTCCCTACCAAATGATGCACTGCAACAGTCATCCCTCTCCATAAAGGGGGAGCGACTACAGATCCTGGGAATTATTGCCCCATTAGCCTGATGAGTCTGATATGTAAGGCTATGGAGCGCATCATCATGTACCTAATTAACAAGCATATAGGGAATCTCCAAACTCCAGATCCCATGCAATTTTGTTTTGTGAAAGTAGATCATGCCTGCTCAACCTGGTTGACTTCTTTGAATCAGTCACCAGAGCTGTGGATGAGGGCAAGGCAGTTCATACAACCTACCTCGATCTGGCCAAGGCCTTTGATACCATGCCCCACTCAGGAATTATTGATAAACCCACCAAGCTAGGCATCACCCCCTATATCACTAGGTGGGTTGCAAACTGGCTCACAGATAGAACCCACAGTGTGAAAGTAGCGGACTCCAAGTCAGACTGCCGACCAGTCACAAGTGGACTCCCACAGGGATCAGTCTTGGGTCCTCTCTTGTTTGGCATCTACTTCTCAGAAGTCCAGGACAACACAGAGGGATTCTGGCTGACCAAGTTTGCAGATGACTGCAAGCTGGGAACCATTATTAACTCCTCAAGTGATGTAGACATCCTACAGAAAGGCCTCAGTGAGACCAATGACTGGTATTGAAACCATGGCCTTAAGCTTAATGCCAAAAAATGCTTTGTCATCCCCTTTGGGAAAAGCTCAGTACCTTCTAATTACCACATTGATGGGAGCCCACTGAACACTGGAGGCATTATAAGAGATCTGGGGACACAGATCAACCACCACATTGCCACTGTGGTCAGAAAGTCCTTCTGTGTGGCACATCTCATTGCCAAGAGTTTTGCATCCATGAAGAAAGAGTTATCATCTCTCTCTACTCTTCCCTCATTAGGCCAGTCATCGAGTGTAATGCCTCAATTGGCATGTATCAAACTAACCTCACTAGACACATGCAACAGCTGGAAAGGCCACAAAAGTACCTGACGAAGAGGACCCTATGTCTTAAATAGATGTCCTATATGAACACTCAAAAAATTCCAGCTATTCTCTGTCTCAAATCATCTACTAAGAGGCAATATGTGCTTGACTTATAAAGCCATGTCTGACCCAGCTCTGGTAGAAATTCTACATCTAAAGAAATTCACATCCCTCCATACCACATGCTTCAGTGACCTCAACCTCATTAGCACAATCAACAGAACATGCTGGAGGGACAGGTTCATAACCCAGAGACTGCCCATGCTCTGGAATAGACTTCCTATACATGTCAAGCAGAGCACCTCATTGGCCCTCTTCAAGAGAAATCTTGATGAGTGGATGGGAAATAGAAAGTTCACCCCGGGGATCACTCCAGTGGCTCTACTTGGTAGAAGTACTGGGAACTAACGTAGGACTGCATGATGCCAGGGCACTTCTATGGGCTAGGCTTGTAAAGGCACCAGAGCCATTAGCCTAGTACACATCTATGAACCTATGGAAGTTTAATAAAGGTCATCAAACATCATTTGGTGTGACATATGTTTATTGGAGGGGACAGGGACAAAGAAGCTATTTGTGAATCTAGTTGTTTTCCAACGTATACTTCTGTCGTGTTTGCCTGAAGTTAAGCAGAGGAACAGTTCCTGAACCAGGTGGGTTTGGTCTCTGACAATCTTTTTTTAGCTCTTTTTTACTACTGATATGTGGCCTTATGCAACAACTGTTCTGCAGCAGCAAGTCAGACATTTTTCATACAGTGTGAACCATCAGCTGTGTAAATTTTTTAAATTTAATTTAATTTATTCACCTGTTAACTGTTTAAACAGCCATGACTGGGGCACAGCATCAAAGTTAACTGTAATGTATACAGATAGCTTGGTGTAGCCAATTCCAAGCAGGTTTTGGGGAGATGGGAATAAACAGGAATACTCAGAGGAAAGCCACTTAGTTGCAGACAGCATGGCATTTGCATATGTTGCTGCCCATTTTTTGGCAGTATTGTATTAGTTTTCAGTTACAAGCATATAGTTTTTATTTCTTGCAAAGTATGTATTTTTTAGTTTTTGTTAAGTGAAGGTGAAACCATTTGCGCCTACTGTATTATATGAAAAAGCAAATTGGTCTCCTCAAAACAAACTGTTAATTTATGCATTTTCAGTGCATATGAACACTAGACTTTTATTAGTTTAACATAATTATGAAACATTATATTTTAAGAATTAGTACATATCATTTCTTTGAACTTCATTGTCTTACTTCCGTGAAGAAACAGATGTGCTGAAGTTCTAAGAATGTCAGAGCTGCAGCATACAGACCATACATACCACCTTGCTCGTATCACTAGCAAGTAGTAGAAAACCAGTGATTCTGAAATTAATCAAACATATATCATTATTATTCATATAACATAACTTGGAATTATTTTTAACTGGGAATGACAAACAATTTTATAGAAAACAACTAGAATTTGCATCTAATGGTTAGAAATCAATAGTGTGAAAAAGACAGAATAGCTGGGGCCCCAGGGAATGGTGCTGTCTGTACTTCAGATACAGCTGGTACAGAAATCTACCTTCTGTGCAGGAATATAGGGTGCTGCAGGGAAGATTACATTAAAATGAGAAAAGGTAAGTGAGGTACTATAACGCAGCTTTGCTGTCAACCAATATAAAAAATGCAAGAGAAGAACAGAAATGAAGTTTTTGCATTTAAGTTACCTGTAACACAGTCACAGGCTACACACTCAAGTGCGCTAGCCTCCTCTGTGTATTTAAAGTAATTTAAGCTCTGCATTTCTGTTGTTTCTAAAAAAAATCCTTGTTTTCCTGCCTTTCTGAACTAGTCTAGTCCGGTTTTCAGGCTTTGCTGAATCCAGGACTGTGGTAAAGGTTCCTGTGTTGCCCATATCATACTTGGATAGTTAGGTGGCCTCCTTGTTCACTGTGAGAGAGGGAACTCTGAGCAGCCTATCTGTCCCTGTAGAAGTGGTCCCAGCCCAGCAACTTGTAGCTCATTGGCCATTTTGGGCTAATTTCTATCCTTTGTGATCTCCCTGGTATAAAAACCACTTAGCGCGGTTTTGCGCACTGCACAGCACTGTTTAGCTGCGGTTAAACTATTCCAGGCTCCACGAAGTCGGCACTTCAGTTTTTCCCTTGAAACTTGAAACACTTCAACCCAGCACTAGGAATAAGGCAATTTAAGATCGGCACTTACTAAAACTCACTAAAACTAGCACTAGCTTACAGCTTGCACTTCAGCCCTATACTCAGGAAGTATAAGTCTCTTTACTCATCCAATCAGCAATACAGTCCCAACCATCTATTCAGGCATGTTCAAGGGACAGCTTCAGGTGTGCTCTCCGGTCCAGCTAGTGAATCTGGGCATCCTGAGGCAATGTTACAATTGCCTCATGTACACAGACAACCCCCTCCTCCTCCCAACCAACACAAACATATGTGAGAGATGCAGCTACACAGCCAAACTGGAGGCTAAGCTCTCTCAACCCACGACTGGATCAACCAGTCACAAGGAGAAGGGCAACACTAGCACCACATTACCAGACTCACATAGACCAGCCATAGCTGCACCAGAAAACAACTCTCAGAAACACGCAAAAACATACTCGGAGGCTCCAAATAAGAACCTGCCTAAACAACAGAGACCTCCCAAGCATACACCCAAGCAACCCCCACCCTACAACAGAAACCAGGTAACACATACGTCACAACATCAGTGTGCCAAGCAGAAACAGCCCCTAAGGCTAGTAATCGGTGATTCTATCATCAGGCACACAGACGTCCCACTCACTGGATTGAACAAGGAGAAGGTTACTGTAAGCTGCCTGTTGGGTGCCAGAATCCGCCACATAACACATGCACTTAGGTCACTCCACAACAAGTACAATTATGACTCTGTCATTGTACATGTTGGCGTAAACGACCTGAGACGTACCTCCCTGGACTACATGAAAAGAGACATGGAGGAGCTCTCTGACCATGTAGCCCAGGCTGGTATGACTCTGACTCTGAGTAGCATCCTGCCCACACCCAAAATGTTGCCAGCATACGAAGAAAAAATTATCAGTTTCAACAATTGGTTAAACTACTGGTGTCATTCAAAGGGGATCCAGTACTTGTCAGCCTGGGACGACATGCTTGACAAGCCACGTTGCTTCGCCAGAGATGGCTTGCACCTGTCGCCTCTGGGCTTTCGAATACTGTCCAAGACTCTTGCCGCCCCAATACTGCCTTTTTTAGGCAAGGCTCAAAAGACAAACCCGCCTCCATAAACAACAATAATAAACAAAAACTGAGGGTAATGCTGCTCAATGCCAGAAGTCTAAACTTCAAAATGCACGCACTCAAGGCTCTCCTTAGTATGGAAGAAATCGACATATGTGCAGTGACAGAAACCTGGTTCAAGGCTCCACAGAGCACCCCAGCACTACCAGGCTATAACTCCTACCATACCTTTAGGTCCCAAAATCAGGATCGGAACACAAAAGGAGGGGGTGTGTCCATATTCATCAAGAACACCCACACCTCCAGGTTAGTAGCACAGCACGCGGAATCTGAGACCATCCAAGTGCAATTGACAGCGGGTAAATTGACTGTTCAATTTATAGCTTGCTACAGATCTCCCACCTTGTCTCAGGATGCTCACGCAGCATTCCTGAGAACATTAGAAAGTATGAAGATTCTACCCAACACCATGCTACTGGGTGACTTCAACTATCCAAACATTGACTGGGAAAACTACTCAAGCTCAAACGCCCTAGCCCAATGCTTCCTTGAATTTATAAACTCAAACTCCCTTCAACAGCTGGTCACCACTCTCACAAGAGGTGAAAACATACTCGACCTGGTCATCACCAACATGGGGAACCTATGTTCCACATCTGAGGTAAACTCGTCATTGGTAAGATCAGATCACAAACTAATCACACTGGACATCCACATCCCGACCCCCCCCCAGTCAAGGAAATCAAGGTAAAAAACTTCTCTAAAGCCAACTTCACACTCCTCAAGACCGAGGTGGGAAGTTTCAAAGCTCCCACTCAAATGGAAAATGATGACCCATCGGCAGAATCCTTTACAAATGCATTCTATGAACACCTTCAAGAATGCATGGACCGAGCCATCCCAAGTAAAACCAAGACCAACTCCTCAAAAAAGAGGAAGCCAGTCTGGTGGACCCCGGCCATAAATAAACTTTACAACAGAAGGAGGAAACTCCTGCAAGATGGAACAAAATCCCAAAATAAGAAGGCATCTCTGATTAACATCAGTAAAAAACTGCACTCCCTCATTAAATCATCCAAGGCCAACTTCAAAAGAAAAATAGTCAATGACTCTAAGGATAACCACAAGGCCTTCTTTAACTATGTCAAGAGTCTAGGGGCAAACTCTCAGATATGCTCCGAGCTAGTGCATAATGGCCATAAATACATTGAACCAACCGACATTGCCAACATCCTGGCTGACAAGTTCAGTGCAAACTTCACCCCTCCCTCTCCACCAAAGGGGCTAGCACCCATCCCAGAAGAATGTGGCATTCCAGATATCTCAGACACACAAGTAAAGACAGCCCTTGCAAAGGCCAAAAGCACAGCATCAATGGGATCAGATGCTATCCCAGGTTGTGTCTTACGCGAGCTTCAAAATGAACTAACCCCCCATCTCAAATCACTATTCAAACTCAGCCTCTCTACAGGCTATGTACCCAAAGAATGGCATACAGCAACAGTCGTACCACTCCACAAAGGTGGTGCCACAACTGACCCTGGGAACTATCGCCCTATAAGCTTGACTAGCTTGGTCTGCAAAGCCATGGAACGCATTATCATGGAGCTCATTAACAGGGACATTGGGAACCTCCAGACACTGGACCCCACCCAGTTCGGCTTTGTTAAAGGCAGATCTTGCCTCCTGAACTTGGTTGACTTCTTTGAAACAGTCACCAAGGCCATAGATGAAGGGAAGGTGGTCCACACAGCATATCTGGACCTCACTAAGGCATTTGACACCATCCCACACTCAGGAATCATAGACAAACTCACCAGCTTAAATATTAACCCCTATGTCACGAGATGGGTTGCCAATTGGCTCTCAGACAGAACCCACACGGTAAGAGTGGCAGGTGCTATGTCTGACTCTAAACCAGTCACAAGCGGAGTCCCACAGGGCTCAGTCCTGGGACCCCTCCTGTTCGGTATATATTTCTCTGAAGTACAGGCAAAGGCGGAGGGACTGTGGCTAACCAAGTTCGCAGATGACTGTAAATTGGGTGCAATAATTGACACTCCAGCTGACACAGACATCCTGCAAAAGGGTCTCACAGAGACAAACACCTGGTGTCAAAGTCACGGCCTCAAGCTAAATGCCAAAAAATGCATAGTAATCCCATTTGGGAAAAACAAAGTACCTACAAACTACCACATAGATGGGAATCCACTAAGTACAGAAGAAGTAATTAGGGACCTGGGTACCCAAGTAGATAGCATGCTCTCCTTTGATAACCACATAGCCAAAACAGTCAGGAAATCCTTCTATGTGGCACACCTGATCACAAAGGGTTTCTCATCCAGATCCAAGGAGGTGATTGTGCCCCTTTACTCCTCACTCATTAAGCCCATAATAGAGTACAATGCCCCATTTGGGATGTACCTCACTAGACACCTGCAACAACTAGAAAGACCACAGAAGTACCTCACTAAGAGGATTAAGTGCCTTAAACAATTACCCTATGAAAAAAGCTCCAGCTCTTCTCAGTCACTTACCGTCTTCTCAGAGGTGACCTATGTCTGTCCTATAGGGCCATGTCAAACCATGAACTAATGGACATGCTTCACCTCAAAAAAACGAGATCCCTCAGAATCACTCGTTCTGGCGACTTGAACCTATGTACAACAATAAACAGGACATGCTGGAGGGATAGATTCCTGTCCCAGCGACTCCCCTCACTCTGGAATAGAATCCCAATCCATATTCGACAGAGCTCCTCTCTGACCCTTTTCAAGAGAAATCTTGATGAGTGGATGGGTAATCGTAAGTTCTACCCTGGGATCACTTCAGGAGCCCTGTTGACAGAGGCCCAGGTTACTAATCTAATGGGGAGGCGAAAGCCATCACTCTGTGGCTAGGCTTATAAATGCCCATGGGCAGATAGCCTAGTACTTACCTATGAACCTATAAGTAAACAAGTGCTAGTCTGAATGAGTACATGATAAAATAAGGTTCAAGCATGAACAAATGTAGACACTATAGGCCAGATTCAGTAAAGCCTACACTATGGGCAGGATTCACGAAGCCTCCGTGTAAGAGTTATAACTCTTACACGGAGGCTGCAGTTAAACGGAGTGATGTCAGCATGCTCTGCATATTCATGAGAGCATGCTGAATCACACCTAAGGCTAACACGGTCCGTGTAAGACAGTAGGGGGTGTGTCCGTAGGCCGAGCCCTGTAAGCGGACATGCCCCCAGAAGAGTAAAAGTGCCCAAAGTAAACACCCATGACAGAGTCCATGGAAATGTGAATAAACACAACACAACACATGCCCCCACAGATTACGAACATAAAATGTACAAATGAACATCTCATAAATTTTTTTAAATTGTAAAGATGTTTGCCCGTGAGTGCCCTCGTTTGCGCGGGCGTGCCCGTAAAGCAGCCACAGTTAGCAGTCAGTGGGAAAGCATATAAGAACTAAATATGCAAAGTAAGCCAAGAAGCAATAGCGTAGCGGTAGAGATGTTGGCTGAAGAGCAGGCATTCATGGTTCGAGCCCCCACAACATCAATTTTTATTTTTAGCAAAATAAGCACGAAACAAGTTCCTGACAAACATGTGCACATAAAATCACATTTTATGTAAAATGTAATGAAATAGCCCATTTATATTGAAGAAATGTGAGGTAACAAAACAATAAAAAATGCCAGATGTGCCCATAGCTGAGCTACAGTTTAACAGGGTGAGTGCATCTGCCCGTAGGTGAGCAGTGGTTTAACAGGTGCAAAATGGGTGCCCATAGGTGAGCAGTGGTTTAACACGCTGAAACTATGTGCCCCTAGCTGAGCTGAGCGTAATATGCGTGCTGATAGCCAAATGAGGCTTAAACCAGTGTACCCCATTTGCATGGAGCTGCGCACCGCGGAAACAAGCTAACTGACGGGCAACGTTGAGCAAGCCGTATCAAAACTGCCTTTACACAGACACACCCCTCAGCTTGTCTAGACAGTCATAGAAAATAAAAAGCAGTGGCCAGGTTCGAACCCAGGATACTATACACCATAGTCAAGGTACTGAACCACTAAGCCATGACAGCAGTACCTATAAATGCAATAATAGCAAATATATAGGAATGAATACAAACTGGAGCATGACAATGCAGGTTTAATGAAGTTGATACAATTCCAAAATGGCCAATCACAGATATGTGCGGGAAAAACGGCCTATATAAGCCCCATAGGCGGGAATACATAGCATAAACGATTGTAGAACTGACTTGCAGCTAGAATGACAGGAGTAGGTGAGGGTAGTTGCTTTCGAGCACAGAGGTGGGGCATTGAGGAGTCCAGGTACATGGTCTGGCTCCTAGTCCACAATCATGAGGCCCAACTCATGCAGGGCCAGGTCCTGTGGGGAGCATATAGGGCTGAGGCGTGGGACTGGTTGGCTCATGATCTCACTAGTGCCACAGGGATTCCAAGGACTGGTGAGCAGGTCCATCACCACCATGCGGACCTGAAGAGACGCAAGCAGGACCAATTGAACCTTTGGATCCAGGAGGCCCGGCAAATGCCCAACGCCCCACTACTGAGTAAGTTACATTTAATTATGTATGTAAGAAATTAAACTAGCTGATATTATGGAGATGTGTATTCCAATATTACTTCATTTATATTACAGCTGCAGGTGTCCGTTCTGCGAACCGCAGAGCCTATGGCGATAGGCTGGTGCGGTTGCACCACCAGGCAGGTCAGTAATCCACTCCCAGTAACTGTAAAGAAATATAAAAGTATGACAGTTAGCAAAAGAGTGCAGTGTAGTCACTAAGTAATAAAATGTGCAAGTAACACTGTAAAAGTGTTTGCAAGTATTGCTTGATTACAAAAGTGTGTTGCAGTCTGTAATCCAAACAGAAAAATGAAAATGGCTGAAATAAATTCTGAAATAAAGATGCCCCACCTGTAAGAAAATAGTACACAACCTGCAGCAGGCTGAAAAGTACAGCTGCAGAAGATGATCAAATCACATGTGTGAAATATATCCCTGTTGAAATACTGAAACATGACAGAAGTGAGACTGCTGGAAAGGATTGTAATAACTACAGGTAAAACATGTCAATAAAGCCTAGAAGTAAGTACCATCCTGAATAGTAAAATGAAAACAAGTGAGAGAGTGTGAGAAAGTGTCATGAATCCAGCAATACAGTAGTAATAACCCCTGAATAAAGTATACTGCAGTCAGTACAGAATGAAATGCATGTGAGAAGCAAAACCAAACAGCGAAATCTGTTCAAAGTGTTGCTGCATTTGGAATGTGTATCCCAAAATCTGGATATGTTGCTCTCAGTCTGCAATATGCAGATAGTATGATTGTCTGATATACCAAACATCCACACTTGTCTATAGCTATATAAAGCAAATGTAGCAGGATGATGTAGCTGAACAAAGCTAGATATGAATGTGTATGAAGAACAATAAAATGTATATTGATGTAGCAGTAACAGTCCTATCACCAAGTTGAAGTAGTTATCATATAGGAAACTGTAGTTAGAACAGTAGTGTGTATATATGTGCAGCTATTAGAAATGTACAGCATATGTATTGGTATTGAAGGTGTTAATATTATTTTCTTCACCCCACCCTATAACCACATATAACCCATTCCATGTGAAAATGGTATGTGCAATCACAATTAACACCCCTGGACATTTGTCCTGTTGGGTCATATATATTTGCATGTCCGTTGATGCATCTGCCCTGTTCATACATCCAAACCTGATGACCTGTTGCCATCAATCAACCCTGCATGTTGTTGGACTGTGTATTGCTGTTCAAATTATGCATGTGTTATGCTCGCTGTTCAATGGTGTGAATATCTGGGTGTTTGGTTAATGGGAATACTAATGCATGCTGTTACAACTAATTGTGAATGGTATTATATGTCACTAACCCAAACTGTCATGACATAATGCAAAACATAGGATGACAGGGAAGGCGGGTTCCAGCGGACCCACCTCTCCCACCTCAGCTGGCGAGTGCACCTGGCACTAGTGCCCAGTCTGGACCCTCCTCCGGTGGCCCTGTGCCACCTGCGGGTGGAAGCACTGCAGGGGATGGGGCTCGTCCCCCCTCTGCAAGTGTGGCCGGAGGAGAACCACCACTCACCCTCCGTAGTGTCCGGACTGTGGTGCATAGGGAGATCCAGGACTCTGTTCTTAGGCCCCTACGCCAGCTTGAGGCACAAGTGGCACAACTTACGGGCATGCCTGTTGCCCGGCCTACACAGACCCCAGCACAGCCCCATCCTGGGCAGTGAAGGAACAATGGCAACTGCCTATGGGTGGGGATATCAGTTCCACTGTTGCCATCTGTGGGCTCATGGGCTCTGGATATCCAAACCTCCGTCCCCGTCAATTGTGTAACCCCCCCACACGTGTCATACACCGCCCCTGTATGCATCTTGTTTGTCTTGTCTGTTGATCTACTCAACCTACCTCCCCAGCTATACCGACTTCCTTCACCTGACATACCACTCTCACCTGAAAAAAAAAAGAAAAAAAGGGCACTCTGTACCTACAAAAAAATTACGCCCCATACATAGCTGCCCATTCCGCACACGTCTGCTGGACATGGAAAATATCAATTACAATTGGCTGTACAACAAGTATTATTGTTGTCCTGACACCTCTCTCAGTGGTGGAAGGTTTCAAATGTCACACCAAATTACATACATATGCACAGCTGTTGCTGATGAAGAAATGGGCAGCTATGGGCCTTACCTACATCCCTCCTGCAAATCCCAAGCTTGTCTCCCTACTGTCTTACCCTCTTTGTGACCCCTTTTTCACCACTTTTCTGTCTCCCATTTTCATTTCTTTCAAAGAAAATAGCGCGGGTGTGCGCCAGAGTAAGCACTGTTAAGCGGTTGTAAGAGGGTGTGCGCGTGTGTGTGCGGAACTGAACGCCAATGCGCATGCGTGAGCTCCGCGCAAACCAGCGCTAACCCGGTTACAACTGCTTAAAAGTGCCTTAGTCACTCTCATTGACAGGTCCTGTAGTCAGTTCAAAAGCAAAATAAAATCTCACTGTCAGTCCCAAACCCAGGACCTTGGAAACAGTAGTCTGTATGACCTACCACTAAGCCATGACTCTTATACAAGAACATTGTGCTAAAATAAATATAACATGTAATAGTAGGGATGAATGTAAAGGGAATATAGGATGTGTAGTACACAAAGCATGTCATTTAGAATTACTGTCAAGACTAGTGGATTCCCATAATAGTAGTGTGTGAACAGAAACAGCCATGCTAGTTGGTAACTTGTAGGTAATAATGTCAGTTAATGTACATATATAAATGTATGTATATTTACACACATATAAATATATATATATATATATATATATATATATATATATATATATATATATATAGTTGTAGGTGTCATTGTGCATACACACT
This sequence comes from Protopterus annectens, assembly GCF_019279795.1. Lineage (NCBI taxonomy): Eukaryota > Metazoa > Chordata > Ceratodontiformes > Protopteridae > Protopterus > Protopterus annectens. The sequence goes on along the minus strand of NC_056748.1, from coordinate 271,751,142 downwards.
TACTACAGGGAACAGGAGAGAGAAATGGAGAAATGTGAATCTACAACACAACCTGAATCATGAGAGAGATACTAACCTTTACACTCACAGAACAGTGTCCACAGCATACCAGCATGGTCCCCGCCCTTATAATCTGAAAGGGCAATGCCTATCTCACATACCCTTTTATAGCACTGTCCTGAAATCACAGTGAGAACTGCAATCAGTACACAACTGCCTGCATGCAATTAGCAAATGCTGGCTTACAATTGGTGCAGAGGCCATCACATGGACCTATGCAGATACCTACAAAAGCATCCTGTACTAACATTCCACACATGCAATACTTTCATTGCACTGTCTGGAAGCAGCAGAGGGAGAGAGACAGACAGAGACAGAGAGAAAATAAAAAAAACACACGCTACACACTGTGAGTCTAAGCTGTCAGCAGTGACAGTAGAAAGCAGTGCCAGCAGCAGCAGGAAGCAGAAGCAGTGGTAACGCAACCAGCTGCGACAAACACAGGTAATGTAAAGTAGCAGGTTAATAGTCTGCATACTGTGAACCCTCCAAATGTGTCCTAGGTCTGTATCTATAGGTATGTCCATGTGATATGTTGTGTGTACGTAGTTCCACCAAAAGGGGATGACTATACATTACATGTCAGTCAGTGTTAGGCCATGATCCTGGCAGCAGTTGTCTGTGCGTTGCCCTCAGCAATGGCTGTAGTGACTGTTTTGAAAGGTCAGCCAGGTTCAAAAGGCAGGATCAGCCCATCACAAAGGCAAACTGGCTGGGAACAAGTGTCTGCAGGTACCCAATATCACTGCATATGCGTCCCATACTGAATAATTCCATAGCTTAGCAGACCAGGCCGGTTATGCATATGATGTGGTAGTTCCCAGGGTCAGTAGAGGTGCCTCCTTAGTGGTGTGGGACCACTGTTGCTGTATGCCAGTGTCCAGGTACATATCCTGTAGTATGGCCAAGATTAATTATCAGTTTTATATGCGGTTGTATGTCCTCTTGGAGTGCATGTAGCACACATCCAGGGATACCATCAGGTCACAGTGATGCTGTGTGTTCTGCTTTGCTGAGGGCGGCCCTCACCTGGACATGTGAAATGATAGGGAGGTTACATACAGCTGTGATAAGTATTTCAACTGGTGGGAGAGAAGGAGGGGGGATACGTGCACTGAACCTGTCTGCAAGAATGTTGCCAATATCTGTGTGTTTGGTGAATGTTAAGTAGGTGTGTATTAACGCAGAGCATATCTGAGGCATTTGGTCCATATGTGTAACATAACTGAAGAAGGCCTTGTGGTTATCCATAGTGTTTGTGGCCATTTCCCTCCCAGAGTAGGCCGTGGCTGTTGTTATGAGAGACCGTAGCGTAGTACCAGTGCTGACCACAGATGCCTTCCCTTAATGTGAATCTGCTCTGTCCTGCAGTAGCCCCCTGCTATTGTTATACAATCTGCCTCTGTCTGGGGTCCACCGGACAGGATGCCTAACCTTTGTGCATAGGGTCTGGGTTAGAAATGTGTGTGCAAGTTCCATGCAATCTGTGGGATGTCCGTGGTAAGCATTTGCAAAGGGGTCAGCAGTGTGGGTTGTGGCTTCCACTGGCCCAGTGTGCTGCATGGATACCATCTCAGTCATAACAAGTGAATAACTGTCTAATCACATACATATCAAAGTAGTCTACTGTGCTGGTGGTGGTGGTGGGATATGTATATCCAGGCCGAGTAACTTGTGTCCATATCACACTAGTGGATGGCGTCCCACATACAGTACCTTGGGATGAACCCCCAGAGTGAGGTTGTGCATTGGACCTGTCCCAGTGTGCTGACCGATGGGGCATGCTACTATGTTGTGTGGAATGTGGCAGGTATTGTTGCACAGGTGTTGGCTGAGCACTGATATCTGGCCATGTACCTGTGTATCCACCACGAGACACACACATGCAACATATGGGAGTAGTAGTATATCACTACACATGAGTATCATGTATAGTATGTGTGCCATATATTGCTGACATAGTCTGCTGATATCCTGTTTGTGTTCTCTTCCAGGGAGATGGTGCGTCAGCGTAATCCCGCCTACTCTGCAGCGGAAGATGAGGAGATACACCAGAGCCTGGTGTGGGAGTATGACATACTGTTTTCCCGCACCAGTCAGAATCAGCAGGAGAGGGCTGCACTGTGGCAAGACCTTGTCCGTAGGGTAAATGACATTGGCATGCATAACAGGACATATGAGCAGGTACGACATCACTGCAGTGATTTAATCAGAAATGTCCGTCAGCGTGCATCGGATATCCACAGGCAACAGGTTGCCACAGGAGGTGGGGTGGCCACACATCCCCCCCTCATCAGACTGGAGGGGCTACTCCTAAGTGTTGTGGCTTCAGCCCTGGAACAGCAACAGCAATACACCTGCATCATGATGGAGGCTGGATCCACACAGCAGCATGACATGGAGCATGCAGGTAATATGCCATATGTACACTTGACTGTTCTGTACACTGTTAGTTTATGCATGTGTAAGGTGTGTCCGTGGTATGTAGCTGTCATCATAGTATGTATTTGTGCATGTGTGATATTGGCAATATCAGCAGCTGACGTGTGAAAGGCAACTGGTGTACTACTGCACTGTATCATATGCAGTATCAATGGCACAGTTGTGCCCACTGACATTAATCTCATAATTTCTGCAGGTCCCTCCGGGGTTACAGCAAGGCAGGCCATCCATGCTGGTGAGTGTGTTTAACAATACCTATAATAGTCCTGATAGTGCTAGTAACACTAGTGTAACTCAGTAGTGCTCTGTGTGTATACTGCGGGGTGTGCATGTGTGCATGTGTGCCTCTACCCATGTGTGCATGTGTGCATGTGTGCAGGTATGCCTGTGTCCACGTGTGCATGTGTGCCTGTGTCCACATGTGCATGTGTGCATGTGTGCCTGTGTCCACGTGTGCATGTGTGCATGTGTGCATGTGTCCACCTGTGCATGTGTCCACGTGTGCATGTCTGCATGTGTGCATGTGTGCATGTGTCCACGTGTGCATGTGTCCACATGTGCATGTGTGCATGTGTCCATGTGTGCATGTGTCCACATGTGCATGTGTCCACGTGTGCATGTGTCCACGTGTGCATGTGTGCCTGTGTGCATGTGTGCATGTGTCCACGTGTGCATGTCTGCATGTGTGCCTGTGTCCATGTGTGCATGTGTGCCTGTGTCCATGTGTGCATGTGTGCATGTGTGCATAAGTGCATCACTGGTAACATTGTGTGGACACTGTAAACTGTGTTTCCTGTCTTCCTCCCACAGGTTCTGGTGCTGCTCTGGTGTCCTGCAGCAGGGAACCTGAATCTGGTGCCACAGGTACTGGTAATGATGATATCTGTGTAATGGTACAGGAGGGTGTGTCAGGGTCCGCCATTGGTCAGCCAATTGACAGTACACAGCTGTCAACCCCATCATTGCGCACAGTCATCCTGCCAGTACATCCTTTGTCACCATTGTCCCTAGGTGATGGACAGGATACAGTGGGCATTGACCAGGGTAATGTGGTATCTGTGGCACATGCTTCCCCACACAGCAGCCATGGGCAGGGTCCTGCGATGGTACCACACAGACAGTTGCCCATGGGTTCTCGTGGGAGCATCCATGGGCGTACTGCCTCTGACAGACATGCCCAAAGAGGTCTGTCAACCTCAGCTATGTTTCGGGCTGTCATGCAGGCACAGTCGCGTATGGAAAGGTACAGCAGACAGGGTCTGAAGGAGCTGAGAGCATGTCGCACAGCCATGACTGACAGTATGCGTGACATCATGGATGCTATCCGTAATTTCACCGATGTCATAGACAAACGTTGTGGGGACATATTACAGCAGTTCCACAACCAAATGTCCATGAGCCAGGGCAATGGTGGCCGGTTGCGGCGCCGACGTGGCCGTATGCCAGCAACAGCAGCAGCTGGCAGTCGGCGCGGACGACAACAGGCCCGTGCATGCCCCCATAGTGCCAGCAGCAGCCCCAGCAATGCTGGGTCTGTGCTGTCATCGGAATGCCCCAGGAGACCACATGCACGTGGCTCTGGACAGTCCCAACAGGGACCTGTGTCCAGTCAACACACTCCCACTTCTGATGACAGTACCCAGTCTGGCTTAGTACTGGATACGGTCCGTAGCACCTCTGCCAGGCACAGGTACCGTGTCCGTGCTCACAGACACTGATCTGTATGACCTGCCAGGTGCAGTCTGTGGCTGTCCATAGACCCCTGTATATGGCAACCATGAGGTGGAACTGTGTGCGTGCATACACACATGTGAAATGTTAACACCTAGGGCGACCACATACACGCACACACTGCACCAACAGTGCCCCACCCTGTACTGCTGCTCCTCACCAACACACATACACACACATGTCAATTGGTGGTATCAGTGGCAGACTCAGGCATACCTAATTCACACCCTGTGCATATGATGACACTGTGCCACCTCCTGCAATCTCCAACATCATTGCGGGAACAGGTAAACACGTAGTTGATGCACAGGTGACTACATAGAAGTGTATTAGTAGTATCATGTTGGTAACAGTACAGTGTGCTGATATGACTGTGTGTATATCCCAGCATGCCTGATGCAGTAACCGTATGAATGTCCTGAATTGTTATCTGCACCCATAGTACGTACCAAAGTGTAACAGCTGCACATAATTGCATGCCAGTGGTAAGGATGTCAACAGATAGCCACATACATGGGTAGCACAGGGGGGAAGCTAATGCAAGTAGTGATATGCAATGATGGACATGTACAGTAATGGTGTCAAGTTGCCCACAACGACTATGCAATGTGGATGTTTGCGCATGTTGATATGTGTGCAGTACCAATGTAATCCAAATCACAATTAACTATGACATAATATCAGTTCTACCATGGGCATCTGCGCTGTGTATTCCTGGGTACATGTTGATAGTGCCTACATATTTGCATTGTTACTTACTGTTAGTGTTACCCCTTCTTTGTTGTACAATGAACTACTTCCAGCCCTGCTTACTGTAGCTTTGTTTGCATGCATGTTCACTTGGGGTTCCCTGGAACACTGCTTACACCTGCAATGCAGAGTTACAGTGCTTCTGTGGACTCCTAGTGACATCTGCATAGCGTACAATACGTATGTCAAGTTTACACATGACAGAACATCACTGTCCATCCTGTTCGCATGTACGTTGCCTGTGACACATTGCACATGTCTTACCTGGCATTTACCCACGTGTGCAGTCATATATGCCAGTGCTATGAAACAGTAGCAGTACACCCACACATACACACCTTCAGTATGTTGTTCCCCATTGGCCCTATGTGTTGGTACTCACCATGGCAATCACACTACTAGGGTAGCATGTGCAAAGGTAACCTGTGAATCACCTCTATGGTCCAGTTGTGGTTTATGTGAGTCATGTGGCAATGTCACAGCTGCCACATGTATGCAGTCAGCCATCACCCTTGGCCAGGAACGTACAACACATGTGTGGGATGCCACCACATAGCCAATCTGGGGACTGAGCTCTCTGAACCCAGTAATGCCATACCCTGTCAGGTGGCATGTCATATTACAGTGACTACAATACAAGTCAGACATAGACACGCACTGACAGCATGCTGAACACACTGGGGCATACGTGGGGACTCAGAATAGCATCCTGCCTGAGCATCACACACCTCCGCAGCTAGCACACAGGCATATGTTCCGTCGGAACAGAGCACATGCCACACATGGCACACACATCCCGTGTGCCACACACTCACAGCCTGTAGGGCTACACAACACACCTGCTACAGATGTGTCAGGTACCTGTCTTGGGTGCTGCACTGGGGTCCCGCTCAACAGGCTGTATCTGGTGAAGGTCACAGTGATATGCCTCAGGGCACTATGGTCCACCACAGAACACATGCATACAGGTCAGTCAGAGGCATGGACACATATGACTCAGTCATTGACCATGCCACTATGGATGACCTGAGACATACCTCCCTGGACTACATGATAGGGAACATAGAATGGATCTCTCAGCATGTGGCACGGGCCAGTATGAGCCTGATCTTGGTTGCCAACATACCCTCACCAGGTATGCTACCACTATATGTAGGAAGGGTGTTGTATGTCTACATTCTGCTCAGTCTCCAATGTCATTCATAGGGTATCTGCTGGCTGTCAACGTGTGCTTACATGCTAGGGAAGCCACAATGATGTGCAAGGGTCAGCTTGCACGTGACACCCATGGCCCAATGTATATTGCTGAAGCTCCTTGATACACACATACTGCCTTATGCTGCAGGACATGGATTACATAGCCACCTACACGGGTATCACACAGGTTAGGACACTAACAGTGCTGCTACACAACACCAGCAGTGTACACCTCAAGATGCATGCACTGGACACTGTCCTCAGCATGGTGAACTGCAATGTCTGTGCAGTACCAGAGTCCTGATTCATGGCTCACAGGTGCAACCCATCACTGCCAGGTTATGCCTCATACCATGCCTGTCGTCCCCTACACATGTAACACACATGGACAGGGGGGTGGTATCCCAAGGCACCACAGATACACACACCTCCAGGTTGTTGGCACAGCACAAAGCATCAGGGCCTAATCATGTGCAGCTAACAGTGTGTTGGACTGCCATCTGCTTCATAGCCTGGCACACACAACCCTCCCATACACAGGAAAACCACCTATCCTCCATAACAACACTGGCAATATGACAGTCTCAAGAACTGTCTTTATATGGCTGGACTGCATCCAGCCAAACATTGTGTGTGAGCATTACTGCAGCTACAACACACTAGTTGAAGGGTTCACAGCATGTGGTCACTGAATTGCCGTGGAATGACATGTTACCACTCCCACAACAGGTGGGAACATGCAGCACCTGTACATCGACTACATGTAGACTATATGGCCCAGACCAGATGTGTATCCCCTGCTGTAGGTATTTTACCATATACACCCACACTGTATAGACACATACCACATGCGGCCCCTGCACAGTAAGACACAGTCATATTGTTATGCATTGCAAATACCATTTATCCACTCGAGGCATGTGTCAGACATGGTAACTACTGCAGGTCACAGGTATTTATATGTGTCACACACATACATCATGTGTGCAATGCCATTGCTGGTTTAGGCAATGGCATGCATTGTTATGCACAAAGACCCACACAAGGTCATAATGTGTGACACAACCACACGTGGCAGTTGTGGGTTACCAAAACATACCTATCTGTACTCTGACAATGGTAATAGACCCTGTAGCAGAGCGCACTATTGGCATTACTGGCCAACTAGCCCTGTTTGGCTGTGCTGATAGTGTGGTGACATCCCCTGTGTTTACTGGGGGAATATGCAGCATCTGGTGTATTGTAGTATTTGCCAAAAGGATCTGTTCTCTCACACTTGCATTTACACACACCCTACTACCCCCCCACACACACACACACTTGTCGGATTCATACCCCTACCTAACTAAGTCACGACACGTGAGAGAGACGCATTAGCGAAGCGCACTATTTGGATTACTAGATGGTTCCTCTTCTCTGGCTGTACTTATAGGGTGCTGACATCATCAGTGTTTTGAAAGGGTAATGTGCATCAGGTAGTGTGATCTCCTGATTGCCAAAACTAACATGTTTTTCATAGAGAAATGCACACACACACTTGCCACTTGCAGGTTTCAAACTCTTACCTAAATAGGTTATGGCACTTGAGAGTGACGCTGTAGCAGATTGCGCTATTCTGATTACTGGTAGATGTCTCTTCTCCAGCTGTATGTATAGGGTGCTGACATCATCACTGTTTGGAAAGGGTAATATGCATCATGTAGTGTGATCTCCTGATTTCAAAAAAGCACATATTTGTCATACAGAATTGCACACACACAGAGTCCCCACATCCAAACACACATATGCCATTTACAGGTTTCAAACTCCAACCTAACTATCTTATGACACTCGGGAGAGACGCATTAGCAGAGTGCGCTATTCGAATTACTGGGAGGTTTTTCTTCTCCTGCTGTACTTATAGGGTGCTGACATCATCCGTGCTGAGATAGGGGAATGTGCATCCTGTAGAGTGCTTTCACAGATGACAAAAGGGACATTTCCCTCACACAGACTTGCACACACACTAACCCCCTCCACACACACTGAGCATTTGCAGGATTCAAACCCCTACCTAACTATGTTATGACACTCGAGACGGACACATTAGCAGAGCGCGCTATTCGCATTACTGGGAGGTTTCCCTTCTCCTGCTGTACTTATAGGGTGTTGACATCATCAGTGTTTAGAAAGGGGAATGTGCATCCTGTAGTGTGTTCTCTTAGTTGCCAAAAGGGATATTTCCTTCATACAGACTTGCACACACACTAACCCCCTCCACACACACTGAGCATTTGCAGGATTCAAACCGCTACCTAACTATGTTATGACACTCAAGACGGACGCATTAGCAGAGCGCGCTATTCGCATTACTGGGAGGTTTCCCTTCTCCTGCTCTACTTATAGGGTGCTGACATCATCAGTGTTTAGAAAGGGGAATGTGCATCCTGTAGTGTGTTCTCCTAGTTGCCAAAAGGGATATTTCCTTCATACAGACTTGCACACACACTAACCCCCTCCACACACACTGAGCATTTACAGATTTAAACCCCTACCTAACTATGTTATGACACTCATGATAGACGCATTAGCAGAGCGCGCTATTCGAATTACTGGGAGGTTTCCCTTCTCCTGCTGTACTTATAGGGTGCTGACATCATCAGTGTTTAGAAAGGGGAATGTGCATCCTGTAGTGTGTTTTCCCAGTTGCCAAAAGGGACATTTCCCTCTCACAGACTTTCACACACACAAACCCCACTCACCCACCCACACACACACACTGAGCATTTTCAGGATTCAAACCCCTACCTAACTATATTATGACACTTGAGGGAGACGCATTAGCAGAGTGCACTATCCGAATTACTGGGCATCTGTTCTGCACCTGCAGTATTTATAGGGTGCTGACATCTTTATTTCTACAGAGGTATGTACATGTAGTACTACCTGTCAGGTGGGGGATAGCATATATATGCATTTGCAGCCACCTACGGCAGGGTCAGATATGCACATCGCACTGGCAGGTTATGTTCTATACCATGCTTTGTGACCACAGGACCTGTAACACACAACACAACCAGTCCAGAACACCACACCCACATCCAGGACACACAGCTTTCCTGGGAACAGTGCCGGGATATGCAGGTGTTCACATACACCATTCCAGTTGTTAACATCAGGTACAGGCATATTGTGTGTGAGAACTACTCAGGCCTCTACCACTTTACCCTACAGCCTCTACAATTTGTGGGTCCATGTGCTATGGCAGAACCACACACCACAGCCACATGGGGGAATACATATTGCACCTGTCCATCTGCAACGTGGGTACTCACTGTTCCACACCAGAGGTAGACCACCATTGTTGATATCTGACCATACCCACCTTTCCCTGGACATCCATATCCCATCTCCACCCCAGGCAAGGTTGTCACTGCACACAAACTGTATTTAGCACAAGCAGACTCTACACTTGTGAAGACTGGGGTGGACGACTTCAGAGGACCCATGCTGGGGGACTATACTGGCCACTCAGTATAATCCTTGACAATTGCATTCTATGAGCATGTGTACGGTTTGCATTGATCATGCTATCCCACATATACCCATGACTGCTCCACAACAAGACACCTGTCAGGTGTACACCAGCCATATATGAGCCGTACAACAGACAGAGTGAGCTAATACATTGCAGAGCTGTAGCCCACAGAGGGAGGACATCTATGAACAGTTCCAGCATGGCACTTCATTCACACATAATCATCACAACACAGTGTTGACAGTGGAATTGTCCAGAGAATGCAGATAGGGCTCCCCTCAGTCTGTTATTGACGGACACTTACTGTTAGAGATCCTCAGCAACCCTCTTCCAGCACACACCGACAACATGGCTGTGGCTTAGCACATTCATTCCCTGGGACCTCCACGGTGCCCCTGCTTGACAGAGGCACAGCTCACTAGCCTCACACATTGCCTTATGTGACCTACTTTACAGTGGCACAGTAGCCTACTGTACTGGGGATGCAGATGCCAAGCACACTCTGGCTGACCTGTCATTCCCTAGGGCAACAAGCCTAGTATTGACCTCTACACCCATATGTTCAATTGTCGGATGCACAATATTTGTTGAGCTGTTCTACTGTTTGCAGGTCTTTATTGCCATAGCATTCCCTGTTCTTATGACCAACTTGTGTATCTGTGGAAGATGTTTGCATATGACGGCGATCCACTATATCACTTATGTCTCTGTAGTCATTTACTGTGTGCACTGGGCAGATTGCTGTGTTGTGGTTGGTTCCTGGACTGACACGTACAAATACCAGATATATGTGGCCAACTGCTAAATGGAGATATGGCCTAAGTGTGTGAGCATGCCCAGTTCAGCCTTTCCATGGCATGTTGTCTGACATATGCCTCATTTATCAAAGTGTGCGAGCATGCCCAGCGTGCGCTTTCCATATGTTGCACTCTGAAGTCCACCACATATTTGGGTGTGTGTGAACTTCAACAATATCTCACATTTATGGTTGTGTGTTGGGTGTCATGTTGTGTACTAACTGGCCAACTGCTTCATGTCTGCCATAACAGGGATTATACTGTGCCTGCAGGGATTGCATGGGATACTTTGCAGACAGTTCTCAACATACTTTCATAATGACCTAACACTGTAGTACCGTATAGTGTACTGGTTCAGTACTTTCGCTGTGGTGGATAGTATCCTGGGCTTTAGTCCTATGACTGCTTGACATCTTCATAGTGAGCACAACAGACTGTGTAGGGGCCAGTTGTGCACATATGACCATGTTGCATTATGTTCAGATATGGACTACCTACACCAGGCTCGTCCAACATTGGTAGTGTATTCCACAACATGGGTGGACATTGGCAAACACTAGCGATGTTCCCTAGGCCATTTCTGATGCTAGTCACAGGGTGTGTTTGTCCTTCGACACACATTGTAACTGGAGTGTGCCATGACATATGTCATGGTTAGTATACTGTGCCTCCGTCTACCTCTGACATAACAGTGATACCCAGGGTTAGCCTACCATCTCCCATCCACTCATCAGGATTCCTCTTGAGTGGTGTCGATAAGTGACTCTCTGGCTGACCTGTACCGGGAGTTTACTGAAGAGTGGGGGTGCCTTCTGTGTTATGGATCATTCTGTACAGCTTGTCCTATGTATGTCAGTGCTGGGGTTCAGGTCTCTCATGTGCATAGCTCACTGCCATTCAGATTGTACAAGGTGCAGCATGTTCATTGATTCCAGGTTGGACATGGCTTCATACATCAGGCACAGCTTGCCTGTAGCTGGGCAGTATGGCAGTGTGTGGGGCTGCAGTTTGTTTACTCAGGCAACACATGGCATCTGTTCATGCTCTTTGCTACTCCTGGTGGGGTACTGTTGTGGACTTTACAGTTGATGGAGGTGTCTGCTGAGGTATATCCCACAGGGGCTATTGTAGTCAATTGTGACGCTGATGGAGGATGACTGCAGAGCCACAGTGACATCCCCTTATCTACATCTGCCAACCTTCATGTTTGGGTGGGTATATAGTATATGTTTCTGCGAACACTACAGCCACATGTTTGTCCAGTGCAGGATATCTATCACCTTTTGTACCCAGGTCTCTCATTACATGTTAGGTACGTCATGGGTTAACACCTGTGTGGTAATTTGTGGGCACTTACTGTATATCCACGGTGGTTGTCTATACACAGTTCTGCAATTAGCTTGCTGACATGGCTATGGCTCCAGTTGTCTGTTTGTAGGTGGCCCTTTTGTGGGTTGCTTGTGTCAGCTGGGGGTCGGATATGGTGGGCTGTTTGTACTCCTCTGCATACATGTTCAGTCACAGTCTTTCCATGTTGGCCTATACCTATGGGACATATATACAGAACGGGGGGGGGGGGCAGGACCAGGGCCAGGCCTTGTGGGATGCCACTCATATCTGCTTTGTAGTCTGACATGGATGCGGCATGTCTGACCATGTCAGTTCTGTCCTTGGTCTGGTTTGCAACCCCTCTACTGACATAGGGGTATATATTTAAGCTGGTGAACATATCCATACTGAACTCGTACGGTATTTTCTAGAAGCATATGCACGGTCCAGCTACGCTGTGTGGACCACATTGCCCTCATCAATGACCTTAATGACTGCTTCAAATGGGTCAAACATGTTTAGGGGCAGGATCTGCAGTTACGACAGCCAGACTGTGTACGGTCCAGTATCAGTAGGTCCACAATAGCCTTCTGTCTACGGTACATACTGATCCTTTCCATAGCTGTGCAGACCAAGCTTGTCAGGATCCTGGGGTGGTAGTTTGTAGTATCCATTCAGGCAACACCTTTGTTGTGAAGGACCACTGTTGTTGTACACTGCTCTTTGGGTACATATCCTGTGGTAAGGCTGACATTGGGCAGTAGTGTGATTTGGCATTCCATTATTCTTGGAGTCCATGTTGGCCTCAGCCCAGGACACCATCACATACCTTTGCTGCTGTGTGTTTTGCTTTGCAGATGATGGCTGTTACCTCAGCATCTGCAATGTCAGGGGACCAGCAGTCTGCTGGGATAGATATTTTGCACTCTGGGGGGGGGGTTGCACTGCACCTGTCAGGTTGTATGTTAGCAATATGTGTGTGTGTTTGGTATGTTGTTTGTAATATCTGTGTGATTCGGAGCATATCTGTGGATGCCCAACATGGTTCCTACCATCAGTTAGGTAAGCCTTGTGATTATCCTTAGTGTCCTGTACAATTTGTATCTTCATAGGTTCATGGGTTCATACTAGGCTATCCACCCTAGGGCATTAGTAAGCCTAGCCAGAGTGTGTGTGTCTTTCGAAACCCCTTGCTATGTGTCTATTATGGCCATTTATGAATTTCTTTACTTTGCCTCTGTCTGGTCGTGACACAGTGAAGACCCCCAGTATACATGTACGATCATCCATCCACTTGGCAATATTCCTGTTGAGGGGTGTCAGTGAGGGGCTCTGCCTAACAAGGATTGGGATCCTGTTTCTGGGTGTGGGGAGCCTCTGGGTTATGTATCTGTCCCTCTAGCACATCTTATTTCATTATGTGTTGAGGCTGACATCTGTCACTCTCACAGCTCCAATGGCTTTGATTTCCTGTGGTGGAGCATGTCCATTACTCCTGTGTTGGACATGGCCTTGTACAACAGACATACAATGCCTCTGTGTAGGCAGTCTGTGACTGCATTCAGCTGGGGTGTCTACAGCCAGGCAGCATATGACATATATTTCACACCCTTTATCCTCTTGGTGGGGTAACTATGAGGTCTTCCAAACCACTGCAGGTGTCACGTACGGTACATCCCATATGAGTCATTGTACTAGATTATGGGTCTGATAAGGGAACAGTACAGCGGCACAGTGACCTCTGTTGATGTAGATGTGAATCCGTTCATGATACGGTGTCCAATATCGACAATCTTCCTAGCCAATTGGCATTGTGAGTGTCACATGACAGATTACTGTCGACTTGTGTCCCTAGGTCCCTGATTACTCCTTGCATACATAATGGTTTGCCACCTATGTGGTAATTTGTGTGTACCTTGTCTGGTATTTGGTGGGACATTCATACTGTCCAGTGTCTTCAGGATGTCTTGGTGGAGTTCTTGTGTGTGAGAGTGTGGTCTGTCGCATGCTACAGACTGTACAGCAGTTTGGACTACACTTAGGTGCACATGGGTGGTCTCCGCTGCTTTGTGCATTGTCAGTTACCTGGCCATATGGGTGTCTGTGCTGCATATGGATACTCCCCCTCCTTTGATGTTTTGGTCCAGGTGTTGGGGCCATAACACATGATATGTGGTATAACCTGGTAGTGCTGGTATGCTATCACTAGGCTTGCAGCAGGCTTCTGTCACTGCACAGACATCGATGTTCTCCATAATGGAAAGTGCCTCAGGGGCATGCATATTGCAGTTTACATATCTGGCATTGGTCAGCATTACCCTTATGTTTCTTACCACTTATGTTTTCTAGGGTGGTGGGTAGTCTTTTTGGCCTTGCCTACATACGGCTCTATGGAGGTGGCAAAGGCCTTATCCAGTATCCAGACGCACAGGGGTAACAGGTGCAAGCCATCCCTGGAACAGCAGCATGGCGTGTCATGCTTGACATCTCAAGCAGACAGACATTAGACCTTCTTGGATTGACAGCTGTAACTGTGCCAGCTGTTAAACATGATCATTCTGTGTTTGTACTGTGGCATCATTCTTGGTGAGGGTTGGATGCTGCACACAGCCAGTGTCATACTGGCCTGGGGTACATACTCGGAGAGATCATCCATGTCTCTTTTCATGTAGACCAGGGAGGTACATCTCAGGTCATTCACACCAGCATGGACATTGAGTGCATCATATTTCTGCTTGCTTTGGGGTGACCTGCGTACTTGTGTTATGTGGCATTTTGTGGCAGCCTACAGGCAGCTTACTCTACCCTTTCCCTTGTTCAGTCTGGTGAGTGGGACAGCAGTGTGTCTGCCTATACAGACACCTATTACAACTGTATCAGGCATGTTGTTTCTCCTTCTGGCCTGTGACTGTTTGGCACACCAGCTTTGTGTACTATTCGTTGCATGTGCTATGTTTGGAGGTTGTGGTTGCTTGTGATCTGCTTTGGAGTCTTCTGTTGGTGTGGTGTGTTTGTAATTAGGGCCTCCGGGAATGTTTTTCTGTGTTTATGTGTTTGGTTTACAGTTGTGGTAGGTCTATGTGGGACTGGGTTTGTGGTGTATGTGGTTACCTTCTCCTCCTGACTAGTTTTGACAGTACTGAGTTGGGGGAGCTCAACCTCTGGTTTGGATACATGGTTGCATCTATCACAAATATTTGTATTTATTGGGGGGAGTTATGGTTGTCTGTGTACTTGGGACAGGTGTCACATTGCCTCTGGATTCACAGATTCTACTTGTTGTGGCTGGACTTAGTGGATTGTATGTGTGGACATATGTTATTGACATACTACTGGTCAGTGATTACTTCCCTTTTTATGTTTGCTCTATCATGTGGTAGCTTCCTCATTCTCTTGCATGGTTTGGTAATGGCTGGAGTCCAGCATGCCAGATACCTGCGTGTATGGCATTGTGTGTTGTTGTTATTTGTGATTGCATACTCCAAACATTCCTGGCTGTGTTCATGGAATGCCTGTATAACATGTTCTGTGGTGTGTCCCATATTCTGCACTTGCACAGGGCCTTTCGTGGATTCAACATCAGTTTGGAGGGCTGTAACCTATGCTTTACACATGTTTTTCACTGTGGTATTCTGGCCAGGGACTGGGGTCGGGATGTGTATATCCAGTGTGATTACTCTATGGTCTGGTCTTACCAGTGAAGGATACACTTCTCATCTTGCCATCCAGTACACATGTTGCTGATTATCACATCCAGTATGCTTACCCCTCTTGTGGGAGTGGTACGTTGTTCCTGGGCATTTTTGTTTATGGATTCTGGGAACTTTTCTCCAACTGTGTTGGTGCTAGTATAATGCTCCTGGTGTATGTCTGGGTATTTTCACTCAAGCAATATAATGTTGTTTTGGGGGCTTGATATATTCATGTATTCCAACATAGGCCAGGTGCAGTTCCTGGTATTAGGACAGTAGTCTGCAGCAGGCTATATACTGGGAGGCGATTTTAGCCATTGGTATTTGACCATGGCTAATCCATGCTGCTTCTTGTTGTGGTACCAACATGGGGGTGTGGTTATCCTTGACATTTATTGCTAGTCACCCTCCTTTTGTAGCTTGTTCCATGTTTTGCGGCTGTACAACACAGTATGAGGTGTGACCTGGTAGTGTTAGGGTGCTGATGTGAGCCTTGACCCAGTTCTCTATTACAGGACTGATATCTACATTCTCCATACTGTGTGAGTTTACACTGCACACATCTTGCTGTTTAGACTTCTGGCATTGGGTAGCATTACATCTAGGTTCCTATCCCTTGTGGTACCTAAGAAGGTGGGTTTGTGTTTTGAGACTTACCTATTCAGGGCATGCTGTGGGTACTGACAGCCTTTGCCAGTATCCATGGGGCATGGAATGATAGGTGCACGCCACCCCTAGCAGGTGGTCCATCATGTCATGCTCCGCATGTCTTCCCAGCCTGAAACACATTGGCTCCCCTTTGACTAACTGCATTACTTCAGCCAGTTATTGCACTTGATCATCCCATCGTCATTTTGTGGCTTCATGCTTGGTGAGGGTGGATGTTAGTCAGGGTGCTCAGGTGTGCATATAGTACATGGTGTTACATTACTTAACACATGGCATTCATGCCTCAGGTGGTGCTGCAGGGCTGCCTCTGTCAGATGCGCATATTATACTTCCCTGTACATGTTTGTGAGCAGGTCATGTCATTTTAGGCATCCATGTTATTATTTGAGTGAGTCAGAGGGGGTATCATTCCCAGGGTTCCTACTGAGCCAGTGTATGTGCTATGTGTTGCCTCTTTGCCAAGGCCAGGGCATACTGGGCACGCCTCCTTCTGCCTACTGGGGCAGGCTCAGGTTGTTCCTCCTCCAAGTCACGCTCTGCCTGTGATGGCCTTGGCAATGGTGGGGGGCTGTTTGGCCCAGCCCTATGCTGGTCCTGCTGCAGCTGTTTTCGCAAGATCATATTATGTAGCATAGCACATACCATGACAATTTGGGTACATGTAGTTGGTGTGTACTGCAAGGCTCCACCAGATGTGTCCAGACACTGAAACCGTGACTTGAGCAGCCCAAACACACGCTCTATTACATTACGTGTTTGTGCATGTGCCTCATTATGGCGTTCCTGTTCAGGTGTGTGTGCGTTTCTGATGGGTGTCATCAGCCACGGCTCCAGTGCATAACCTGCATCCCCCACTAGGTGTCCGTGTGGGATGTCCCCATTGGCAAATGTCTGGTACAGCTGCGTCAAATGCCAGATGTGGGAATCATGGTAACTCCCAGGACAGCCAGCACACACATTCATTATTATGCCCTGGGCATCACACATGACCTGGCAGTTGATGGAGGGGAAGCCCTTGCGGTTAATGTAGGCCCTACCCCACTCACCGGCTGGTGTTTTGATGCGTATGTGTGTGCAGTCTATTGCACCCACTACCTCAGGGTATTCCGCTATTTGCTGGAAGAGACGCATATTGCTGGCCAATACCCCACAGGCATTGGGGAAATATACATGATCACCGACATGTGCTGACATGGCATCCAGGAACTGGTGCAGTACCCCGGAGGCTGATGCCTGTGATATCCCCATCATATCGCCAGTTGGTCTCTGGAAGGTACCTGTTGCTAGTATTCTTAGGCCAACACATACCTTGGTTTCCACTGGGATGGGTTCCCCTCTGTTGGTTCTGTGTGTGAGGCGTGGCCTGCACAGCTCAACAATTTGCTGCAGGAGCTCTCTGTCCACTCTATAGCACTCTACTATCTCCAGCTCATGTAACCCGTGGTAGGTGACCCTGGGCCTGTACACTCTTCTCTGTCTCCTCACTGTGGGTTGTCTGGCACCATCTGCATTGTCACCACCCTCAGCAAGTCGCCTATGTCTCATTATGACAGCTATGGCAGCCCCTAACATTTCTGCTCTGTGTGAAGCTTTTTCAGTTTTCACTTCTATTAGCTTACTCCTGTCTTGTAGTGTCTCTTAAGAGAAACATCCTGCACTACTGTTTGCAGAGTTTTAAGTGCTGGGCTGGGCTACTATTCTGCCTGTGTAATTGCTTGCTTCTAATTGTTTTCACCTGCTAGCTTCAGCAGTTATCCCTGCTAGCTTCCTACTAATTCTGTTGCTTCCTTTTTCCTTTCTGTTTCCTCAGGAGGGAGCAATGTGCATACTAGCAGAAACACGCTCACAGTGGCTTACACGCACACACATGTGCTTACACGGTTCAGAATCTACTTATTCGGGTTAAAACGAGTGCACACCCGCGCAAACACTGTTACACGTCTGCCAAGAGCCTCCAACATGCTCAGCCTGCCCTACACGCGTGCACACCAGCGCAAACAGTGTTAAACATTTCCCAACATGCTCCCACATGCTCAGTCTGCCTTACACGCGTGCACACTGCCCTACTCGCGCTTCATGGCGCGCACACGTGTGCATGCACGCCCAGCAAGAAACTTTGGTGTAAGTTACAGTGTACACCTTCCATTTCTTGACTTTCCCAGACTTATCTTGTGGCACACCTCTTTCCATGATCTGTGTCTGTCATCTGTCATGTTACACTGACCTCCAATGAACTGCATTTCTTTCTACCATTCCCCCCTGTGATGTCACCTATCTCCTACTCTATTCCTCCCCCTTATGTATCTCTTACACTACTCAGACTGTGCTCATTTGCTATGTCACTGTGAGATTCAGTATTCTAACCCTCATTTACATGAGATTGCCTACTAATGCTTAGTTACATGTCTTAGACTCAGCTTCCCCCCTTAGCAACCACTACACGGTGGCCATGTTGTTTTTGGTCTGCTGGTCCCTGCATTGTCATTCCATGTATTGCATGAAACCCACATTTGTGGGTTTATAACCTTCATTTCTATGTTTTATACAGCGCAGCCTGTTTGCGCGGGGCTGCGCTGGGTTTAAACATCGGCAATCGCCGAAAAAAAAATTATATTTTTATTATTTTTGCATCGGGTTACTTTGCCAATGGCCACATATTTGGCCATTGGCATGCTGCCTGACACATATGCACCCTTTATTTGGAGCTGACATGGCTCCGTTGTGGAATTTGCAGAAACGTACTCATTTGTCAACTGAGTACATTTCTGCAGCTAAAACATCTCTTACACAGGCTGGTTTCTGCTTCGTGGATCGCTAATATACCTCATTTGCATACCTTTTGGCTGCAAGTGAGGTATTTAGCATGTCCACGCCCAGTCCGTGTAAGAGACGTTTTAGCTGGTCTCTTACACGGAGTTTAGGGCTGTTCCTGGATCGCGAGGCTTGCATGGAGTGTTACACGTCTCTTACACTCCGTGCAAGCCTTTGTGAATCCTGCCCTATGTATACCCTGCTCTCAGTGAACAGACAACACAGACATAACTCACAACTTCTTCCTCCTAATTTTAGTTTTCCTACTCATATTCTTGCAGCTTTAAATATTGACAAGAATTTATAAAGGTTACAACAAAGTGTAGACTATATACACACTTAATGTAATCTTTCTGAGTGATTAGAAAGCACAAGAAAATGTGATATGAATTTTACTGAATACATGTGTACACTTAGTGTAGGCTTTATTGAATCCACCCCTATAACCTGAGTTGCATATTATCACAACAAGGTTAAAACTCAGTTATAGATATTATTTAGGCTTCATTTTGTAGAATATGGGCAGTGTAAATCTTTCAAAATACAATATGTTGTTAGTAGTGGTATACCAACTTACGTTGGAAGCAATCTGTATAGCAGTTTCTCTCAGACATGCCAGTCTGGTAATCATTACCATTTAAAGGTCAGTGGTTAACAGCCATTTTGTTATTGTGCAGTAAGAGGAGACTGAGGTTCCACACAAAATGATTGACATGCAGCTGGTTCATTGTAATGTAATGCAAAACTACAGAGTATGGAAGTTGCAGCTTGCTAGGATTTTAAGCAGACACAGACTAAGAAATAATTTGTGTGGTACAATAAACTCAAATGAATAATTCCCAGTAATTTTGTTTGTATGTTTTTGTGAGTTATAGTGGCGTTTGTCCAAGTCTGTCCAGTAGATTCATAGGTTTGTAGTTTATAGTTGGATACTAAGCTAGTTGCCACTGTGGACCATTTTAAACCTAGCCATTTTCCCCTCAAACTCTGTACTTTGTGTCTGTGAGGTAAACACCTTAACTATTATGCCAACTTCCAATCCCAAATTTAGGGGTTGGGGTATGCTAAACTAATAAGAGTAATTTTGTTTGTATGTTTTTCGTTGAGTTGTAATGGTGCTCGTCTAAGTCATATGAGTTAAAGACTGAACTATTTAGAAGGTGCTCAAAGTAGTAGCAAACATTTTCAGTGACTGTGGTCTCTATTTCTAAAAAAAACTTCCATGTTTTGTAAATTTAGCTAAAAAATATTATAACTAATCTCATGTATTTCTGCTAATCCATGTATTGTTAATGCCTGTGAATTACTTCCTGTGCCAGAAATGCTTTCCATTTCTGTGTACCTCATCTTTGCAGAAATACTTGCCCATTTCAGCTTATTTATTTATTTATTCATTCATTTTTTTTAAATGCTGTGAGGTGCCAACCTTCTGAATTATCACAGCAATATTGTATAAAAATGGGATTTCCGGTAGGGATGAGGCTGATCTGCCTGGGAAAATCCTGCCTACAGAAGTTAGAAAAATTACATTAAGATGGAAAGAATCAAGCTGTGAATATATGGGCTGTGACACTGGCTTTCCCAATCTGGCAGCTCAGTCATTGCACATTACCTTTTTCCTCTGCTAGCAGAGAAAAGCATCTTGCCATCATTACCCTGTCTGCTGTTCATTTGTTTTGTATATAGTTTTCTTCTGAGTTGTCTATTATTTAAAGTTGTACATCTGCTATTGATTAATTTGACACTATAGCTGTATTTGAACTATATACCGATTTAATTCGGGCCCGAAGTTCCCTCATCATGAACATTTTTATTTTATTTTATTTTGCTCTTGGTGTAAAATCAACAAAATGCATATTGCTTTTAATTAATTATAAATATTATTGATGTGCAGATAAGTAAGTTGTGATGCCATTTTGTTTTAAGTGGAGAGTTATACCTTTTTTACATTGTCATACATTTTCCCCAAGAAGACATTTAGTTCAAATGACATGTTGAGGTTGAACTTTGACCCTATAAGATCTCTGAATGTCTAAGGGGAAGTTGCAGCCCTTGTTTGACTTCTAAGCCTCACCAGAAAATTCACAAACTTGAGACCCATGCTGACAGAGGAAAATATTAAAACGAAGTCAGGGATTTCTCTGAAAATTACAGCCAACTGAGAGATTTTAAGTTCCATTACTCAGCATACTTCTGGTGAGCAACTTCTGTCGTCTTAGTAGCCATACTGCAAAGAGCTTTGATTATATTCACATCCCTTTAAAGGCAGAACCTCTGGACTTGCTCAGAGTCATAAAATAGGTTCTTACTAATTGTCTATAGAGAAGTAATATAACCTCTCATGTTGTGCAGTAGTTTAACATATACATCCTAAATATCTTCCTCATGTTTCTTAATGCCACATTGCAAAGATTTGCCCACATTTCCGCATTTGCTATTGACAGTACTTCACCTCCTAAAAACTAGTCTTTTTCTGGATTTTACTTTGTAGCATTAATTACTATGCATTTATTGGTATTACGTTTAAGCTGTCACACTATCCCTGCAGTTTTGCCTAACCCTGCTTCATTATTCTCTCACTTCTGTAGGTGTTCCCTCTTGGTTTGGATCATAATATCTTAAACCAGCCCACTTACTCAGTTATCAAATTAATAATTAAATAACTAAATAACCAACAAATAGAGTCCTTCTACAGTTTCGCTCACATAAATACTACCTAGCACCAGCCCTATCTTTGACCTCTGTGAAGCAGCTCTACTCACTCCTCTGTTCTCATCAGAAGTTGTGATCTTCTACACAGCTACTCTTTGACCTTTGACCAAGCCTTCCTCCTTGCCACTGGTTTGCAGGTTATAACCTTTATGTTAATCTGTCATGTGGTATTGTGCCAAACGTGTTTGATATAAGCTAGCTGGTGTCAACTTTTATTGGCTGCTTAGAGTTTAGCCATCTAAGGAAATTCACTAGTTTCTCTCCATCTTCACTTTTAGAAAATTATTTCATAACCCTTTCCTTTATAAACAGACTTGGATAAACCCTCCCCAACCAGAACACTTCTGCTGACATTACACACTTTTGTAAAAATACAGACACATTTAGTGTCACCATTAGACCAATTTTCTTCCTTTTTTTCAGTATCCAACCTATTTCTCCTATCCTTCCTAATATGACTGCAGAATCTTTTAACCGCAACTGTAACCATTCCTTTGGTGTATTCCCTTGTCTGAAACTTAGACTTTCGTCCCTGACTGTTTGTACATTCTCCTACTTCAGATAATAACACTTCCCTTGCTTGTTCTGTTTCTGTTTCCTTTTAGTTTTTTTGCTTGTTCTGTTTCTGTTTCCTTTTAGTTTTTTTGCTTATTCTGTTTCTGTTTCCTTTTAGTTTTTTTTGCTTGTTCTGTTTCTGTTTCCTTTTAGTTTTTTTGCTTGTTCTGTTTCTGTTTCCTTTTAGTTTTTTGCTTGTTCTGTTTCTGTTTCCTTTTAGTTTTTTGAATGCTTTCCCTTAAGCCACTTTTCCACCTTATCCACTTTCCCTGAAAACCTCACTTGCTTTTTTTCCCTCTTTGCTTTGCTTTGCTGATAAGCTTTATGCTGTAATGTGTTGCTTATATGATAACAGACCCATTTTTTTTCATATCATTCTATTCCACTTCACTGTTTGTGATAATGTGACATCCAGACACTGCCTTATCTTGGCATGTTCATTTGATTTGTTGCTGGACTGGTCTGTGAAGCACTCTTTATTGTGAACCATATGATGCTGTGTTCCCTGCTTCCCAGAAGACCCTCATATCTAATTATGAAATATTCTCCTCAGCCCAATTTATGGGAATGGTCTACAGAGTCATCCCTCGCATGTACATTGCAGATGTAATTGTTTCATACGTAAAATCTGCACTGAGCATAGAAAATCAATTCCCTCATCTTTCCATTGTCTTCTATTGTATGGATTCCTTCTTCGGTTTTCCTGTTTCTACCTTCCCCTTGATTAAAGAAATATATTAATAATTCTATGATTAGTTTGCCTTTCCCTGCCTCTTTAGTGACCATGTTACTACCATTTTTTTCTTAGTAGCATAGCTCTCAACTGAATGAAGGGCAAAACTCGCAGAATTGGGGACTGATCCAGAAATAATCAGGGTTAAAAGAGGCACTTTTTTCAAATGTTAGTACTGTTAGTCTGAGATGTTGACAGAAAACAGAATGTGAATAAATGTACATTTTCTGAAGTAAACAAAGTCTGTAATT
The DNA here is from genome assembly GCF_019279795.1 of Protopterus annectens. Lineage (NCBI taxonomy): Eukaryota > Metazoa > Chordata > Ceratodontiformes > Protopteridae > Protopterus > Protopterus annectens. The sequence continues at coordinate 271,727,896 of NC_056748.1, read as the reverse complement.
AGTGTCATTATTTATTAAGTGTCATTTACCATCTTTTTCTCCAAAAGTCAGCATTTTAGTAGGGATTTTAAATGGACAGAGCTAAAATCTGAGTCAAAATCAGGGCTGTGTCTGAAAGTTAGGGATAGTTGAGAAGTAGGACTAGTGGTTTAATAGCTTTGTTAGCTTAGTTTCCTCTTCTATTTAAAGAGCTAGAAAGCTGTCACTCATATTTCCCTCCCCGGTCTTCCATACATATTGCATACCCAGCATGCTACCAAGGGCAACTCAGCTTGGCGACTCAGTGATAAACTCTTCCTCATAGTCCTAGGGTTCAGTCCTGTGTGTGCATGTATGCGCATGCATGTGTACCTTGCATGTTCTTCCGGTGACTGCATGGCTTTTCTTCAGCTGCTCTGTTTTTCTCCCACCTTCCAAACATATGCTAATTGGTTGGCTACACTAAAATTGTATAGAACGAGTCATGCTGAAAACGGCTCACAAACCTGCCTACTTATTTATTTAACGAACAATAAATAAAAACCCATTTATGATTCTTAATGTATCATGCCTTGTTTATTTATAAGTTACTATGCAAACGAATGAATCCTTCCTATATCACTACAACCAGCTCAGGGATCTTTTTACATAAATGATGAGCCTTTGGTAACACTGCACTCTCTACAGTGATAACTGTAGAATTGTTATGTTTTTACATACTATTCTTCTACCTGCATATTTGGACGAATTTCCCTAATCACGTTAGTACCAGATTCACCACTGCACCCCCACACTGTCAACCTTCTCTTATCACTTGTGTGGAATCTCTGTAACCAACATATTGTCTTTCTTGTTCAGTGTAGTGTCCATCTTCCTGTATTGTGTGCCTGCCTCCTCCAGGCAGTTTTAATGCTTTCTTATGAAATAAATAAATGTAGTTTCTAGGATTCTGGTTCTAGCTCCAGAGAAACACGTGGACTGTCTTGCTTGCCAGTATGGCAGTTCTCTTCAGGTGAACTTCCAGTCACCAAAGAAACAAAATTAAAGCCAAACATCTTCAAAAATGATCAGATGCTGAAATACCCTTCATAGGTGCTACATTTAACAACCGTTAGGAGTCAGGTCTCCGTGATTTGTTTGTTTCACCCCTAAATAACCTCTTTGACTGCTACCCATTTTAAGACTTCAGGCAAGAAACAAGTAGATTACAGCAACAAAATATCAACACCAAAGTGAGGAAACTAAGACAGACAACTCTGATTTTATTTTAATCACATATTAAATGAGCATATAAAGTATGTAACAATAGTAAGACTAAATACAACAGATTAGTGCTACGTAATAGTTGAAAGCCTGTGTCATTATTTACCAGACTACAGCATTTTGTTGAGCTAGGAGCAGGTATGATCAGCAGGAAGTGCTGGTTACAAATGTTCATACATGTGCGTTGTAACTTAAGTATTATGAGCCATCCTGGATACCATAGAAGGAAAACATTAAGCAGCTGGAAGGAAGCCAGTAAACAGCTACCAGAAAGATCTGAGGGATGGAGGGAAAGTAATATGACTAGAGAATGAGACCAGAAGAGATGGTAGGGCCTGATATTTGTGCACTAGATCATGTCAGGGAGATGTGAATAGGAAAGACATAGGGAAAATGAAGAACATAGACAGTTGATTATAGGAACCAACTACTCCCTGGATTTATGAAACTACTTTTTTCACAGAGAGGGTTGTGGACCTATGGAATGGACTATTGGAATGGGTGGTGGGGAAAAGGAATCCACAGCGACATTCAAGAAGGCATGGGGCAAGTAAAAAATGAGCAAGGAGGAATGAGAGGGATGTGGGGGGGAAGAATGTTAAAGCTCTTACAAAAAGCAGACTACATAGGCTTACTGTGTTCTTCTGCCACCACACAAGTATAATGTAATATAATCTAATGTTATACATAAGCACTGAGTGACCATGCTTCATAATGGTATGTAAACAGGGAGGGAACACAGATCCCACCTGTGAAATACATAGATCATCTCTTGAACACAAAAAAAATTTGAAACAGTGTAAGATGAAGCCAACATGCTTAAAGGCTCTGAAGTAGTTTGGCCTTATTAGAGACAGAAGGAACTCTTATATTACATAGCTGGTTAATTGCCACAGCTGAGCAGTAGTATAATATGCAGGTACTCTGCTATACTGAATACCATGGACTTGGCCTTCTCGTATACAAAACATCTATATATGCTTTACAAAAACTCCACTGTTTATTTAAACACTGGTAAGCACTGCATTCAGTTTGTGTATGTTTTATAGGAATGATAGCGCTTACCAGTGTTTACATAAACAGTGGAGTTTTTCTACTACTTAAGAATTTTTCTTCGGTGTTTCATGGATTTAGAGTCCTTGGTAATGCTACGTTTTGGATTTATATATATGCTTTACCTGTGTGTGTGTGTTGAAACATGTAAGTTTAAGTTTACTGTACATTCTGTGAGATACATGGGAATTTGAAGATAGACTGTACAAGTCAGGCATAATTGCTTTTGGTTTTGGTTGAACTGCAGTAAAGGTAGATGACATACATGTCCTTGACATTACATACATCACAAATGGGCAGCATCACATATCAAAGATGCTGCACTCTGTGCATAAAATTGTTTATATTATGTAGGTAGTATAGTGTTACTGGACCTTTTGCAATACATCTATTCTAACTTCAAATGTCACTGAAAAGGTTGATATTCACGCGTTCGAATGAGATCCTAATATAGGCACTCTGAACTATTACTTAGACATATACAGAGGTTACTTATGAGGAGGTGGTGTGATTTTGGAGCCAATAACGAGCAGTTACTTAAGTAAATGACATATTATCTGTGCTGAATGCCACTTCCTCAATGGTCAGAACTACATCAAACTTTTTTGGTGCCCATGTTTTGTCAGCTACTTAGAATCTCAATACCAAAAAAAGGACAACAGTTGCATCCTTAGATCGTTCAAGTCCTTTAACAGATATACTGAACACTGTCAGATTTCATTTATTTTTATTTATTTATTTTATTTATCCTTTGTTGACTGGATTAGTCCTACTAGGCTAGTAGCCTCTTTTCAGGGGACCAGAGGTGGAATTAATACAATATCAGTGGTATGATGACCAGAATATCCTGCACATTACACTTAAGTACACCAGTTGTTGTGTACCATATGAGGTTTCTGTTTGCTGCACAGCTGCTTCTTTCACAATATAGGGATTTCACAAAGTAAACAGAGACCTGCCAGGATCATGAGACATTCAGGTATACATCATGGTATGAGCATATGTAACTCAAATCTGTGCATATCTGTAGGTGTGTGTGTGAGACAGAGTGATGTGTCTGTGAGGATTGCCTTCCCTGCATAATTTTAGGTGTATGTAATCATTTTATAAAAGTTTCTTGGTGAAAGGTTTTGGTAAATTGTTTTTGGAAGGCGCATAATTTCACCTAAACTATTTGCTGCATAAAACACACAAACTGATGTATAAAACTGTATTCTCAAAGTGAAGTACATAAAAGATCAAGCCAGCAGTACTCAGAGAAACAACCTGTGTGTGTGCAAACACACAAACCAATGAAAGTCAAATAAATGCTTTTGCAAGAGAGTAAGAACTCTCACACACCTTCCACCCCTTTATTATTCTAAGTAAGGGGTCACTGCACCTCAGAAAAAAAAAAACAGAAAGCAGTATGCATCAGCACTATTTTTCCCATTTTGTACATGTGGTTGGGATGTCACATCAGCAGTGATCATCACCTGGAGTAAGTGTTCACAACACAGGGTGGCTTACCCTTCCGCAACATTAAAACAGAACTTACTCTTTGTCCAGGATGCCTCGACCTTGGAGAAAGTACAACACATTCACAATTAGATAAACACATGATTACAGTTTGTAGTGATCAGTCAAGCATGAGCAAATGTCATATTTAAGCAGCCAAGTTTAAACAGATTAAAATTAGCAAAATACCATTGAGTATTTATTTAGTTATGTTTGAGAACCAAATAGGTGAAGGGATCATCATGGACCCTTTTCAGTTATGATCTGGGCAACAAGTGCATGGATGAACAATATATATATATATATATATATATATATATATATATATATATATATATGTTTGGAAAGGTGGGAGGAAACAGAAGTATTCACAGAAAACCCATAGAAGCACTGGGACAATATTCAGACTCCACGTAGACAGTGATTAGAGGTCAGGCTAAAACTCCAGACTCTAGAGTTCTGAGGCAGAGATGTTTATCATATTGCTGCTGTGAAGACAGACTGGTTTTGGACATGTTCATTTAATTTTGTATCCTTTCTAACAATCATTTGACACAGTTATGGAGTGGTTATCTTTATTACCTCACAGATCTTAGTTCTGTGGTTAGATATCTGGCTGGTGTGTCTTCTGTGTGATGTCTGCATGTTCTCCCTCTATCTGTGTAAGCTTTGTCTGCTTTTTACTGTTTCCTCTCACATCCCAGACTAAGAGGTAAATTGCCTGAAGGTGAGGTATGTGTGTGCAAAAGTGTGCCAGTGTGTGTATGTGTGTGTGTGTGTGTGTGTGTGTGTGTGTGTGTGTGTGTGTGTGTGTGTGTGTGTGTGTGTGTGTGTGTGTGTGTGTGTGTGTTTGTCTCTGTCTTTGTGTGTCTGTGATTGTGTGTGCATGTGCATGCATGCATGCACGTGTGTGTGTTGTATCAAACTGTCATTCTATCAAGCATTGGTTTTCTACTTCACCTGTCTTACACCCATTACTTCCTAGAATAAGTTGTGCTTTTCCACAACCCTAAATAGGATAATGTGGTTACTGGAAAATGAATGAATGAATACTATACATATTAGAGAGAGAGAGAGACTATTATTTATAAAGATATGAGAGATGCTGCTAATATGAACAGAAATATTATGATGGGCAAAGCTGTGGACTTGTCTTCTTCAGAAATTAGGGCATTCTGTTCATTATTACATACATCCTCGTATGGGGGTAATAGTTAACTATTTATCTAAACACTGGAATATTTTACAGTATCCTAAAATTTTTGCTCAGTGCCTCCTATTGCATATAGTGATGGATGTTCTGCATATTTAATAATAACACATGATGTTATACAACTGAAATAACTGAATAGAAAGAAATTATGTTCCTTTTGTGATTATTCCATATGCAATAACATGTTACAAGAAAAGTTGTTTAGTATTCTTTCTGGTTAATTTTCTTATTAAATAGAAAGAATTCCACTCCTTTGGTCAGATTTTTAATTTGTTGAACTGATCACCTGACTGAGCCAAAGCATCCAAATTAATTTCAATAAATACAGGAACAATCTGCCCCCCCCCCAGGACCCATGTTATTACTCATTTTCACAGATATAGTCAATGGTAACAGATTTACCTTTCTGCATGATTTGTGTTGGCAGTTATTCCTAGGTTTAAAAGAACAAGTTTTGATTGTTTTTATTTAATTGAACTTCAGCTCAATGAACCAATGTACACCCCTCAGTAAATGTGTTATATCTGGCTAAATGTACATGTTAAGTTATATTATGTAGGGAATACAAAATACTCAGCTAGTTTATATTATGGTTATTGTTCATTTATCTAATATTAAACATTATAAATGGATAATACCATTTGTCAATAACTTCCTAAGAAAATGGTGGGATACAGATTGACATTCATAGCTACTAGTAAAATACAGGCATATGGACTGGCATTCATAGGTTCTGATAATATATACGCATTTCACAGGGTTGGTGATATAGAAAATGCCTTTGGTCAAATGTAAAATATTACGGGCTTTAAAATTATAGAGTTGGTTTGCTATGTTTTAAATTAAGCTTTGAGTTAAATCATTTTTGAAAGAACACATAAAGCTTAACTTAAAAGAGATAAAATCTGCTTGGCCTAGAAGTTTATTTTTTAATGTATTTGTAGACACCAATCTCATTACTAAACAGCAGCCAACAAGCTTATATTTTTAATCTTCAGACAGCACTGATGATGAGGAATTTGATGACAAAGCTTTTACATAACTACACTTTTTTTTCTGTAGTACTCCCTTATCCTCATATACTTCACCATGTCTTAACCTAACTCTTGCTGTTCTGTCTGACTCAAAAAGACACATTTCTTGTTCTGCTTTTACTAACCTTAATCTCACATAACCTATTATTTAAAAAAAGGCTGATTTGTGCTATTTCTGACAAATCCTACCTCACTTTACTTCACTGTCCTTCAACACATACTGGTGAAAGTCACAAGAGCAGCAGGCTAAGCACAGCAGACCAAATTCCCCTTTCTATAGCCACCCTGACAACGTATCTTGGGGGGGGGGCGGTTAACTTGTAGCATACTTTGCGAAGATGATATAATCTCTCCAGCATGTTTGGAGTTTGTTGCTAGGCTTCTTCCAAATAGGTTATGCTTATGCCTGCAATAACTATGGAGGGAGTTACCCAATGATGAACTTTTTTAGATGCCCAAATTCCCTCTTTTGGTTCCCGCTCATCTAAACAAGTAGCATTTCCTCTCTGCAGTTTTCCAGATCAGTAAGCTTCTCCTCCTCTCATGGATAGCAGGCCCAGCACCTCTGTAGAGAAATCAAGTTTCTACAACTTGTACTTTCATAAACAAGATTCTCATAGTCCAGTCCCCAGTAAGACCCCTTAAATCATCAAATGAGAGGCTGTTAGTTGTTTCACAAATGTGTCTTGAAACAGATGGTAGGGTTTTTAGGGTGGTGCAGCGGTTAGTGTTGCTGTCTCACAGCAAGAGGTTCTCTGGTTCGATTCTCGGCTCAGGTGTCTTCTGTGCGGAGTCTGCATATCCTCCCTGTGGTCGTGTGGGTTTCCTACAGGTGCTCCGGTTTCCTCCCACATCCCAAAGACATGCTGTAGGTGGATTGGACACTCTAAATTGGCCCTAGGCATGAGTGTGTGTGTGTGTGCCTTCTGTGGAAGGTTGGGTGTTGGGCTGGCAACACGACACCATAAAACTCCACTGCCAATCATGAGCAGACAGGTGATCCACTGTGGTGACCCCTAACCCTGGAAAAGCCGAAGGAAGAAGAAGACTTTGTTCCTTTTTAATAAATTACCTTCCAGTTCCAAAGCCACACCTGGAGGAAGAATTCCCTTAAATGCCATCTCTTCCAGAGTTCTTAAACTCACCTAGTGTTTCCGTTTTTTGCATTTATTTTGTTATTGTTATTATTTTATTTATTTTTTTACCAAATGTATATCATTGCATCTGTCATTTTAACAGATGATATTTTTAAAATGTCAGTGCTTAAATTTAAGTGTTTAAATAATATGTACGCACACTAGCTCTCTCTCTCTCTCTCTCACACACACACACACACACACACACATATGAATATTGGTAATCTTGTTTTCTTATCACTATTCACATCTCATGACAGTAGGAGAGAATGACTACTGAACTAAAAGTTTAACTAAAAGTTTAATCTGACAACTACACTCCCACAGTACCACCACAGACTGAAGCAATTGCTAGATGTATGCAGCTGCTGCCTCTCTCCTGTTTGATGGTCCCTGTTGTCACCACCATTGAACAAAAATGCAAAGTACATAAACTCATCCAGTAAGGGCAGCTGTTATCCCCAACTAAGGAGCAGAGCCATATTTAGTGTGGGATAAAGGGGAAGATGCCCTTGGCACAAGCTTCTAGGTGATACAATCAGTTGCCACGGGTGCAGAAGTGACGTATTGTCATTGCTTAATGAAGCTGGAAGGATAATATGGCTTCATAAGTAAACACTGATACCTTATGTATAGCACAGCTGAAGCACTTAGTATGAAATGGGTATATGGTAGTAATTACACAGTTATAGCAAGCAGCTTACTACAGTTGTAGAAACAGAGGAGTGGAGATCAACTTTGAGATGAACTTTTTTATTTGTTCTTCTTAGTTTTGAGTTTGGAGGTACCAGTTTGGTGATATGCATAGGGTACCGGATGAGGTAGCTGCTGAACTTTTTTGATGGAATGTACCATTGCCTCAAATTTGAGGTGCTGTTTCTTAGACTTGGTACTTAAGTATGTTATGGAGGTGTCAACCAGATCACTTTAAAAAAATTGTCATCTGTACATAACAGAGATTCTACCTTCTGATGCAACCTCTGGTCCCCAAACTGGAAACCCTCATATTGTTAAATTTGCTTTAATATGTTATCAAATAAGATCTTGAACAGGAATGGACAAAAGATGCACCACTGCGTAGAGGCTAGCATCATCGTTAAACAAATCTGATGTAAGCCAAAGAACATGGGCTTAACTCTCATTGGGTTCACAAAAGGGCTGAATAGCATGCAGCAGATCTCCCAGAACCCCATGCTCCCTCACAGCACATGGTATGCCAATGAGCTGTGTCTCCTACAAGTCCGCAAAACAACTGTAGACTTGATTAGCAAACTCTATGACCCGCTCACTCAGCTGCACAAGGCTAACAAATGGACATTCTTTCTCCCTCTGAGGATCACCATCTTAAAATAGTGGAGGACCTTCTGTGCTCCCATGAAATTCAGAACTATGTTTTCAGGGTTGTTTCGTCTCTGGCAGGTTTTGCTGTTATGAGCAGTTCAATGGAGATCAACCAGATAAAAAACAACAATTAAACAAGCTCTGTTGAGACTTCAAAAAAATCAAGCACTTATAAGCACTTATAACTTGTTTAAAAAAGTATACTTCTTTATTAGAAATCAAAAATATTATAAAGATATATATATATATATATATATATATATATATATATATATATATATATATATATATATATATATGGGGTCTACCTCAACCCATCAAAATTATGTTTCAACGAAATGTAAACAGACAAACTCTTTTTCGCGAAAGTGCATTTTCATGAGAATGCACTTTTGCGAAATACAAATAAACCGGAAAAAAAAAAAAACACAACACGAACCATGTTTATGCAGGGGAGCAAGCCCCTATGCACCCCCCACACCCCCGCTACTTTTATATTCTCATTCTGAGATCGCACTACAGCGGGGAAAAGGGAATACTTCCTTATCCCCGCTGTGTAGCGATCTAAGTAACAGCCCCCATTGCTGTTCTTTTAGTTCCCTTTTTGTGAAAGTGTATTTTCATGAAAATGCACTTTCACGAAAAGGAGTTCGCCTGTTTACGTTTTGTTGAAACGTAATTTTGATGGGTCGAGGTAGACCCATATATATATATATATATATATATATATATATATATATATATATATATATATATATATATATATATATATATATATATATATACACATACACACACACACACACACACACACACACACACAGACATATATATGCACACACAGACATATATATGTACACACATATATATGGGTCTACCTTATAGTATCGAAAATCCACTTACTCAAAACACACGTGATTGAGGTGACAACAGAGAAATGGCATTTCTACAACTCCTCACAATACCGACAGGATACCAAAGGAAAGGAGGCAGCTGGCTAACAGTCGTACGGTTTGCTCATTTGTCCATTATGGTGCAGTCTTGGAGTTGGTATCTTTAGTTGGGGGGGGGAGGCAAAGCCCCTCACTTGTGTGGGTTTGTAGTGTTTTCCTGTGGTTTGTTTTTATTGTTGGCTGACTGCCTTCTTTCCCTTGGTAACCAGCTCCCTAATTGTACAGCATGAGATATTTAATTTATTGTCAAACCAGTCATACATTTTTCCAATTTATTTGGTTAATGAGTAGAGTAAATATTGCAGGTTAGGGGAAGTTTAGAAACATTGATGCTTTACAAGTGATGTACTTAAGTTGCTGATGCTGCACCAGGAATGCAGATACATTTTAATGAAATTCCAGAAGTGTAAATAAACAAAAATATGACTTCAATCTCCTCTACATACATACATATTATTGTCACATCCTTTATCTAGAGCTGGCATGGGCAAACTATGGCCCGGGGGCCACATGCGGCCCATTAAACGTTTTGATTCGGCCCGCCAAACTTGAAAAAATGTAATAAATTAACCTTGTTAATGTTTTATTTCCCCTGCAATTCTGATGTTTCCTCACTAGATGGCACACTCTAGATATATTGACTTTGTTGAGGTGAAGCGTAGGCCTATTACTCCACATTTGCACTTTACCCTTTGACCCACCGCCCCTCTATGAAGATGAGCGGACCCAAGAAAAGGAAAGTGGACAGAGAATGTCAAGTGTTCAATAAGGAGTGGACAACTAAATATTTTTTCACTGAACACCAATCTGCTGTTTGCCTGATATGCCAAGAAACTGTGGCGGTTTTTAAAGAGTATAATATTAGCCGTCACTTTGCCAAGCACGCTAATTATGCTAGCAAGCTCTCAACAAAAGAACGGGAAGCTGCTGCTGAGAAGGTGGCAGCTAATTTGAAGGCTCAGCAAAGTTTTTTTCACCGTCAAACTGCCATTCAAGAGTCAAGTACCAAGGCCAGTTTTATGCTTTCATTCAAAATAGCAAAGGCCAGCAAACCACTGTCTGAGGGCGAGTTTTTAAAAGAATGTATGGTAGAGACAGCAGGTATTTTGTGCCCGGAGACCAAAGACAAATTTGAGAAAATCAGTTTATCACGGCGGACAGTGACTCGCCGTGTGGAACTAATAGATGAAGATATCACCAGCAGATTAAACAAAAGGCGAAGTCATTCACTTTTTATTCTTTAGCACTGGATGAAAGCAACGATGTCAAAGACACTGCTCAGCTCCTCATTTTTATCCGAGGAATCAACGAAACTTTTGAAATAACGGAGGAGTTTTTGACAATGGAGTCTCTGAAAGGACAAACACGGGGAGAGGACTTGTTTGAACGGGTGTCTGCTGCCATCGAAAACATGAAGCTTCCCTGGAGTAAGCTTGTTAACGTCACCACAGATGGATCTCCGAATTTAACGGGAAAAAATGTTGGCCTGCTGAGGAGAATCCAGAATAAAGTGAAAGATGAAAACCCTGACCAGGATGTCATTTTCCTCCACTGCATCATCCTCCAGGAATCTCTATGTAAACCGGTGTTACAGCTGAATCATGTTGTGAATCCTGTGGTGAAACTCGTCAACTTCATACGCGCACGGGGACTTCAGCACCGTCAGTTCATTGCGTTCCTGGAGGAAACTGATGCGGATCACCAGGACCTGCTTTATCACTTCCGTGTCCGCTGGTTGAGTTTGGGCAAAGTGTTTCAACGAGTGTGGGAGCTCAAAGAGGAGATTGGTGTGTTTTTGGAGCGGCAGGGGAAGACTGATGAATTTCCTGAGCTGAGCAACAAGAGCTGGATGTGTGACTTTGCGTTTGCTACGGACGTATTTTCACACTTGAATGAGCTCAACGTGAAACTGCAGGGGAAGGAGCAGTTTGTGCATGACGACCCCACTCGGGTATCATTGAAAAACTCATCAGCTTAAATGTTAACCCATACATCACAAGATGGGTTGCAAACTGGCTGAGTGACAGAACCCACAGGGTCAGAGTTGCTGGCGCCATGTCAGACTCAAAGCCTGTCACAAGTGGTGCACCACAGGGCTCAGTCCTGGGCCTACTCTTGTTTGGCATCTACTTTTCCGAAGTACAAGCAAACACAGGAGGGTTATGGCTGACAAAGTTTGCAGATGACTGCAAACTGGGCGCCATAGTAGAAAACACATCTGACACAGATATCCTTCAGAAGGGTCTCACAGAAATGGATAACTGGTGCCAGAGCCATGGCCTAAAGTTAAATGCCAAAAAATGCATAGTCATACCCTTCGGGAAAAACAAGGTTACCCCTAGCTACCAAATAGGTGGCAATCCACTGAGCACAGAAGAAGTTATCAGGGACCTGGGGACCAAGGTTGATAGTAGTCTGTCATTCGACACCCATGTAGCTAAAGTAGTTAGGAAGACCTTCTACATTGCCCACCTTATCATGAAGGGATTCTCATCTAGATCAAGGGAGGTCATAGTCTCCCTATACTCATCACTCATCAGACCAATGATTGAGTACAATGCCCCATTCGGAATGTATCTGACCCGACACTTGCAGCAGCTGGAGAGGCCACAAAAGTTCCTCACCAAAAGGATAAAGGGTCTCAAACATCTGTCCTATGCTGCCCGACTGAAAGAACTCCAGCTCTATTCAGTCGCTTACCGCTTGCTCAGAGGTGACCTTTGCCTAACATACAAGGCCATGTCAAACCCAGATTTGATGAATATGCTTCACCTCAAAAATCTAGATCCGTCAGAGCCACAAGGGCGGGAGACTTAAACCTCGACACGGCTATTAATAGGACATGCTGGAGGGATAGATTCATCACCCAAAGACTCCCTATGCTGTGGAATAAAATCCCGGTATATGTGAGGCAGAGCACCTCGCTGGCCTTGTTCAAGAGAAATCTTGACCAATGGATGGGAGATCGCAGATATACCCCAGGGATTACCTCAGTGTCACTGCTCGACAGAGGCACAGCAAAATAATGGGTATAGTTCCCCATACTAAAGGGGTGGCGTAAGCCACAAAACTATGGACTAGGCTTGTAAATGCCCTCGGGCAGATAGCCTAGTATGAGTATGAACCTATGTACACAAACGTGAAAGCCTTCAAATCCAAGCTGGCTTTATTCTCCAGGCAGATTTTGAACAAGTCATTCACTCATTTTCCTAGACTAGCCATGCTGAAAGAGGCCGGAGCAAAAGTAAAGAAATACAGTGAGTCACTGGATGCACTGCACGGAGAATTCTGCCGTCGGATTTTGGATTTCGACAAAATTGACAAGTCACTTCAATTGGTGGCCTTTCCTCTGTTACAAGACCCCGAAACAGCTCCAGAGGAGCTTCAGCTCGAACTGATCGACCTTCAGTCTGACCCTGCCTTAAAAGAGAAGTTCAGCTCTCTGAAACTAAATGACTTCTATGCTTCACTCAATGATGCCGCGTTTCCAAATCTAAGGCGAAAAGCGCAGATGATGTTGGCTTTGTTCGGCTCTACCTTCGTGTGTGAACAGACCTTCAGCGTCATGAACATCAACAAAGCCATCCACAGATCCAAGTTAACAGACCTACACCTCAGATCCATCCTGAGAATCGCCACAACAAAACTAACTCCAGACTTTGATGCGCTGGCTAAAAAAGGAGACCAACAACACTGCTCCCATTAAAATGTGTGTCTCCGTGATACGCACGTTGTTAAAATAAACAGTGTGCGCAGATCAAATATAACGCTTCACAGACTGACTTGCTGCAACTGTTTCATCCTTGCACTGGTCGTTGTTGACTTTTGGCACTGGGGAAACAAACTGAATAAAAGGAACAGGACAAGTACATCTGCATCTCCTACCGTTTTTGAAAAAAAAGACAGTCAGGAGGAGAGTGATGGTGATATCCTGAAAGATAACAGAACTTTCAGTGCTTTAAAATAAAATGGTCATTTATTTGATTTTCAGTGTTTAAAGACTCATTTCGAAGTCAGAGATTTTATTGTAATGCTTTTCTTCATTTTCATTGGAAATTAAAGCACGTTTTCTCCATATCCCAAGATGTGTATTTTTCCCCCAATGAGGTGATGTTTTCAAAGCATGCCTTCTATCTGCTCCTGTTCCGGCCCCTTTGTCAAATGTTAGAACTCAATGTGGCCCACGAATCAAAAAGTTTGCCCACCCCTGATCTAGAGTCTGCATGTTATTTCCTCCAGTTTTTGAATTTCTTAAAGTGATATTAATAAACAAGTTTGAACAATGCTATAATAAAATAAGTACTTTATTTAAGTATCAAACAGTACAGAAGACTAAAGCTCTGAGCTGTTAATAAGCTGCTTCCTGTATCCATGGTATGGGGTTTGATTTCTTTCACCTTCATTTGCCTACTGTGTTACTATAAGCAAGTCATTTAAGCAGGCATTACTTACTGGTTAGCCCTGAAAAGGAACAATTTTGTCCATTGGACTTACCTGGACAGCAAACAACATCCAGTCTCTCAAACCAAACCCATCACTCCATTCCCCTGTAGAACCTGCACTGGCAAGAACTACCACACCAAATATCATATACACAGCTCATAATGGGACATAATAAATGGCACCATCCCTCAAACACCATATCCACCAGTGAGATACAGTGATGCACCACTCACCAGGCTCTGCAAGGAGAGGGTCAGGGTCACTTTCCTATCACGTACCAGGATTCACCACATCATGCAGGAACTCAAGTCCTTGCAAAAGTACATATATTACGCAGTCATAATTCATCTGGGTGTAAATGACTTGAGACTTTACCTCCCTTACTATAGAAAGAGAGATATGATGGACCTCTCAGAATATGTGTCTGAGATAGATATGAACCTAGCATTGAGTAGCATTCTATGATACCGTAATACAAACAAAAAATTAATGACTTCATCAATTGGCTTAGCTTCCAGTATCATTCTAATGGGATACACTATACAGCAGCCTTGGAGGAGATGGTAGATGGTCCTAACTGCTTTGCCAGAGATGGTCTCCACCTACCCATCCCAAGGCTTTTTTGATATTAGCTAAACCCTTGTCCATCTCTGTAGTGCCTTTTATAGGCAATGCCAGTCTTATAAAGCTTCCAGTATACAAAAACTGTATCTGGATAACATAAAGGTATCACTGCTCAACACCAGGGCCTTAACAAAAGACTTCACTCCATACAAACACTCCTTATCCTGGAAAACATTGATATATGCATCATCACAAAGACTTGGTTCAAGACAGATGAGAGCACTTCATTAGTATAGGGTTTTACTGCCTACTACTTGTTCAGACACACCACATTAGATGAAGGCACCAAAGGTGGTGATATCAACAAACTCTTACAAAAGCATTTTGCCTCCAGATCCATTAGACAAGATAATGACCCAGAACTCCTCCACGTCTAACAGAATTTTAGAAAAAACCCTTATCAAATCATATCTAACTCTAGGACTCCACTCTAAGTCCCCCTAAGCCCATATCTCTTATCTAACCAGTATGGACTTCCTATATAGTAATCCAGTTACCAAATCAGATCTCTACTGAGGAAAGTACTTTTGTACTGAAACCAGTTTACATTGGTCTTTCAACCTTGGATTCAAATAAAACAACACTAAAATGCAAGCTGAATTGTCACTGAATTAATTTAGTAGTGTTAGGTAAACTGGTGGTTAGATCATTGTTTCCTTACCCATAAACACCACTCAGCAGTCTTCCTTAAGTAATTGGATCCTAAGCATTAAGCCAAGCACCATTCTCCTAGAACTCTGTTACTCAAGGCCTACTCCATCCCATTGCTAATGGACTTACTGCACATCAGCAAGCCAAATGACATCAGAAATATTCTAGGAATCTAAACTTGTTTGGAGGGACAGGCATATCTCGCAGAGGATACCACTGCTGTAGAACAGACTCCCCATGCACATAAAACAAAGTTCAGACCTGTCCGTACTCAAGTGCAACTTAGATCTATGAATGGGAAACAGAAAATTTACCCTTGGACTACCCCCTGTACTACTAATAGACAGAGGCAGCTCTTAAATACTTTATCATGTGTATGGGGACCCACCATTTTTTTTGCTATGATCCCAGTTATTCTCCTTAGGGGTAATATATAATTATAGACCATGGGATGGGTAAGGCTAGTCTATAACAAATGGTCTGGTTATTTTGAGCACAAAAAGGAAAACTGGCTAGGCTTAAAATGGCCTGCAAGGGCAGCTATCCTAGTACTTACCTATGAACCTATAAACCTGTGAGACTTCAACCACCCCTCCATTAACTGGGAGTCTTCTACACCTTCAAATATGTATGCCCAAAAATGTTGGTGCTTTATCATCACAAACTGTGTGGACCAGTTAGTGTACACTTCAACCATGAGTAATAAAATCCTAGATTATATCCTTACCAGTATGGGGTAGCTTTGCTCCCCACCAGTTGTAACTTTCTTCCTGGTCAAATTGAATGACAAATCAATTACATTCACTTTAAGACTAAAGTCAGATACATTTTCCAATACCTCAATATTCAGAGATTACGCAAGGCTAATCTATTAAAATTGAGTGATGACCTGGCTCCATTCAAAAATCCCTTCTGTCTTGACAAACCTTCTGCATAACTGCAGAGGTGCATCTGTCCCCTCAGAAATAAATACAATGCTAAATTTAAAAAATAAACCCCTGTAATGGAATCCTAATATAAATAGTCCGTATTATAAAAGGGAAAACTCATTACATGTAAAAATAAAAGTAGCTCTAAAGATGCCCATAATGTACTTGCTAAACTTAAGAAGGAACTCTGGACCCTGATCAAATCATTCAAAGCCAGATATGGGGTAAAAAGCCACCCAGGCAAAATATAACCATAAAACCTTATTTAACTATGTCAGAAATCTCAGAAACAATGCCAAGCACTGCACAGAGCTAATAGTAAATTCACGCTGCTATCCAAGGCCAAGAGCACTACTTCTGGTGTGCTAGATAGCATATCAGGCTACCTACTGAAACATGATTTGACAGATCCCCTATAAAGGTTATTCGGTATCAGCCACCAAACAGGCAACAGTCACCCCATTGCACAAAGGTGAAGAAGCAACTGACCTGGGTAATTATAGACCCATAAGCCTGACCAATCTCATTTGTAAGGCTATGGAAAGATCATTATGGAATTAACAAATAAAGACATAGGTAACCAACAAACTGTCAACTCAAGCCATTTCAAATTTGTCAAGGGCAGATCCTGGTTCACATCATTGTGAAAGTCTCCAAATAAATGGATGAAGACAAATCAATACACACAATGCAAATCTGGACCTTGAAAATGTATTTGACACCACCTCCCACTCGGGTATCATAAATAAACTCTCCCAGTTACATGGAAACTCATACTTAACTCATTGGATGGCGAACTGACTCACAAATAGAATCCAAGAAATTATGGCAGGCAGTTCTACCTCCTCCAAATGACCTGTCACTGGAGGTGTACCCCAGGGATCAGTCCTTGGGTCACTCCACTTTGACATTTACTTGTTGGACATCAAAGCAAATGTTAAGGGTTTATGACTGATTAAGTCTGTAGACAGCTATAAAATTGGTGCCACAATAAACTACCCAGAGGACACCAAAATCCTCCAAGAGAGCCTTTCTCAGACAAATAGCTGGTCTCAAAACGCTGGACTAAAACTAAATGCCAAGAAATGTATAATTGTATCCCTCAGTGGGCATGACATCCCTTGTAGCTATCACACTGACAACATTGCCCTGAAAGTTGATCCTTTAGTCAGTATCTGGAAATGAAGTATCATTTGATAACCATGCATGCATTATTTTAAGGAAGTCCTTTTTCATTGCACAGCTTATATCTAGAGGTAAGTCATCTAGGTTCAGGGATGTAATCATTCCACTGTATTCCAGTCTCATCAGGCCAATCATTGCATATACTGCCCCATTTAGTATGTATTTGTCCAAATACTTGTGTACAACTGGAGTATCACAATGCTATCTAATTAAGAAATCAAGGAACTAAATGATAAAAGCTATGCAGGTCAGTTCAAAGACTTGTTGCTCCTCTTGGTATTCTCTCCCTCAATAGCCCCTATCTTGTCAGACCTATTAGACAATCACAAGTTCAATTGTAGCATGAACACCCATTCAAGGGATCTTAATCTCTTTTGCAGTATAAATCGAACATATTGGAGGGATGGGTATGTATCACAGATAATACAACTTCTAAGGAACCGTCTTTCACTCCACATAAAGTGAAGTACTTCTCTTACTCTATTCAAATGTAATTTGGATGAATCAGTGGGAAACCAGACATTCACCCTGGTGTAGAACTTATATCCCCTCAAGTATAGAGGCAATTAATTGCCCCAACATATCCTTGTTCTGCCTACCTCCTGATTGTACACAAAGGTTTTACCTTCATAATAGCGAAACACAGTGGTGCGATTGCTCATATGAGCAAATCATAAGCATGAAACTTACAACAGCGATAGTTGTAAATGTTCAAAAATCAGCAAATCGAAAAGCCGATTCGCTGATTTTCGAACATTAATGTTGAAAAGAAATTAGATAAAGTGTAATGCGGGGGGCAAGCACCCTGCACCCCCACACCCCCTATTTTATTATTCTAACTCCAATATCGCACTACAGTGGGGAAAGGAACCATTTTCCGATCCTCACTATACTGCAATCTGCCCCAGTATGTCGAATGTGCAATGAGCGAATCTCACTGTGCATTCGCTCATTGCACATTCGGACATTTTTCCGTTCGGCATTTGCAAACTTTGCAAACTGCCTTTCGGAAAATTGCTGTTCGCCCTTGTGCAGTACACACATGTAAAGGTAAACCTACACAAAGGGCTAAAAACTACCATGAGAACATAAGGCCGGGTTTCTTGAGATTCTCACAGATCAGTAGCCTAGTAAATACAAATGAACCCATGAACCTAATGCATTAAAAGGTGTAAACCTAAAAGAAGCACTCAGTCAAAGGACCAACACCTAACAGAATCTTTAAAATCCAGCAACTCACATGGGGACTTCTTATAGTCAGTTAAGCAAAACAGCTAGACAGTGGAACAGCATTCATTTCACAATCAGACACATAAGCAACATCCTTGTTTTAAGACCAACCTCAAAGTACATCTAAATAATACTAGAATATGCAAATGTTCTGAATTTCTAAGATAAAAATATTTAAAAACTCAAGATTTTCTCTTCTTATATACAAAACCATTTCTTTGCAACAGTGTTTTTATGTCTTACTGAAGTGTGTTTATTGCAATCCTTACCTGGGAAATGTATGCGTTATTGCTCTCTTGTCAGCTTACATATCAGGATGAATATAGATGTACATCACATTAAGTTTTGATGATTACATTTATAATAATCTGCTTAGCGATGATATAACATTATATAATAATTTCCTGCTTTTGTGATCATAGGAAGTTACTAGGCTATTGGCACTGAGGCCCTCACAAGCCTAGCCAAGAATTTAGCCCATGTTCTGACAAGTCAGCATCCGATGCTGTGATGCTCTGTAATGTTCACCAATGTCACTTCTTACAACTTAATACACTTTATAAATTTGTGTGACATCTCCTGTTTATTCCATTTTCATAGGTTCATACTAGGCTATCTGCCCTAGGGCATTTATAAACCTAGCCAGAATGTGTTTGGCTTTCGCCACCCATTTTAAATTTATTTTGCTATGCCCTTTCTCGAGGTTAGTATACTGTGCCTCTGTCTAACAGTGACACAGAAGTGATACCCGGGTTAAACCTACGATCTCCCATCCACTCATCAAGATTCCTCTTGAATAGAGTCAATGAAGGACTCTGCCTAACCTGGACTGAGATTTTATTCCAGAGTGAAGGGAGCCTCTGGGTTATGAATCTGTCCCTCCAGCATGTCCTATTTATTTCAGTGCTGAGGTTCAAGTCTCTTGAGCACATAGCTCGATGGGATTTGGATTTTCTGAGGTGCAGCATGTCCATTAATTCCGGGTTGGACATGGCTTTATACGTCAGGCACAGATCGCCTCTGAGCAGGCGGTATGCCCCTGAGTAGAGCTGGAGTTTCTTTAACCAGGCAGCATATGGCATCTGTTTGAGCCCTTTGATCCTCTTGGTAAGGTACTTTTGGTAATGCTCCCAGTCTATGTTTGGGTAGTTGAAGTCGCCCAATATAATGGTGTTTGGAGAAATCTTCATATTTTCCAGTGTTCTCAGGAAAGCCGAGTGGGGTTCCTGGGTTTGGGAGGGTGGTCTGTAGCAGGCTATAAACTGGAAGGCAGTTTTACCCACTGTTAGTTGCACATGGATAGTCTCTGATGCTTCGTGCTTTGCCACCAACCTGGAGGTGTGGGTATCTTTGATGAATATTGATACTCCCCCTCCTTTTGTGGTTCAATCCAAGTTTTGGGGCCGAAAAGCATGGTTTGAGGTATAACCTGGTAGTGCTTGGGTGCTCTCGGGAGCCCTGAACCAGGTTTCTGTTACTGCACAGATATCGATGTTCTCCATGCTAAGGAGAGTTTCAAGTGCGTGCATCTTGAGGTTTAGACTTCTGGTGTTGAGTAGCATTACTCTTAGTTTCTTATCCCTTGTGATACCTATGGAGGTGGGTTTGTCTTTTGAGCCTTGCCTAAAAAAGGCACTATGGGGGTAGCAAGAGCCTTTGCCAATATCCGAAAGCCCAGGGGTGACAGGTGCAAGCCGTCCCTAGCGAAGCATCGTGGCTTGTCGAGCATATCATCCCAAGCTGACAGGTATTGGATCCCCTTTGAATGACACCAGCACTTAAGCCAATTGTTGAAATTGATAATCTTGTCTTCATATTGTGGCATCATTCTTGGTGAGGGTAAGATGCTACTCAAGGTCAGGGCCATACCGGCCTGGGCTACATGCTCAGAGAGCTCCTTTATGTCTCTTTTCATGTAGTCCAGGGAGGTACGTCTCAGGTCATTCACACCAGCATGGACAATGACTGAGTCATATTTGTACTTGCCTTGGAGTGACCTGAGTGCTTGTGTTATGTGGCGGATCCTAGCGCCCGACAGGCTGCTCACCGTGACCCTCTCCTTGTTCAGCCTGGTGAGCGGGACGTCAGTGTGCCTGATGATAGAGTCACCTATTACAAGTGTATCAGGTGTGTTGTTTAGTCTTAAGGGCTGTGACTGTTTGGCACACTGGCTTTGTGAGATATGTGTTGCACGTGTTTTGTTTTGGGGTAGCGGTTGCTTGGGTGTCTGCTTTGGAGGTCTTTGCTGCTTAGACAGATCTTTATTTAGAGCCTCTGAGTATGTTTTTGTGTGATTATGTGTTTGGTTTGCTGTCATGGTAGGTCTATGTGAGACTGGAATTGTAGTGAGTGTGGTTTCCTTCTCCTCCTGACTGGTTATGCCAGTACTGAGTTGAGAGAGCTTAGCCTCCAGTTTGGCTATATGGTTGCATCTCTCACATGGGTTGGAATTTGTTGGGAGGAGGAGAGGGTTGTCTGTGTACATGAGGCAGTTGTAACATTGCCTCAAGATTCCCAGATTCACCAGCTGGACCGGAGAGGAGATTGACAACTGACCTTTGGACATGCTAGAATAATATTGGGAATTCCTTAATAATTGAAAACAAGGGCCAGTGGGGAGTGAGGGTGTAGTGCTTTTAATTTTTAGTGCTGACTTATATATAATTGCTTTAGTGAGCAAGTGCCAGGTAACTTAAGTGCAATGTGTTACAGGTAACTTAAATGCAAAAATGACAAACAGTAACTTTCTTTCAAGTGAAACAAGGAAATAAGTACAGTAAGCAATGCAGATATCACTAGTGATCCACAGAAGCACTGAGAAGCCACGTATTAGGTGGAATTAGCGTTCCAGGGAAATAACAAGCAAACAAACAACAAGCATATAAACAAAGCTAGATTCAGCAGGCCTGGATCTAGTCTATGCTACAGCAAACAAGGTGTACCAATTTCAGTAAGATACAGTTCAAATATTCAGGCACTATAAACCTTTAACCAGAAATTCCCAGCTCAGAAGGGCAGAGTCCAGACTCTTCTCCCTCAAGAGTGCAGACCACGAACCTTCTTAATGTAAAATAACTGGCCTGAAGCCCAAGTGCTTAAACCAGAACTAATACACTTTAAGAATAACAGACACTGGGCTCTCAATCAACAGTTCCCAACTTAGAAGGATGAAAGCTACCTGTCCTGCCCACCACAGTGCATGCCACAAACCTTCCAAATGTAAAACAACTGGTCTGAAGCCCAAGTGCTTAATCCAAAAGACTTAGAATGATAGCTACACTTTAATCAAGTTACTACCAAGCAGTAATAAATACAATTGAATACTTTAGAGAATGCCTGGATTAATGCTCAAGTTACACAAACAAAGCTAGATCCAGCAGGCCCGAATCCAGTCTATGCCACAGCAAACAAGGTGCACCAACTTCAGTAAGAAGCAGTTCAGATATGCATGCACTATAAGCCTTTAACCAGAAATTCCCAGCTCAGAAGGGCAGAGTCCAGCCTCTCCTCCCACAAGAGTGCAGACCACGAACCCTCTTAATGTAAAATAACTGGCCTGAAAGCCCAAGTGCTTAAACCAGAATTAATACACTTTTAGAATAACAGACACTGAGCCTTCAATCAGCAGTTCCCAACCTGTTCTGCCACTACAGTGCAGATCACAAACCCTCTCAGTGCAAAACAACTGGTCCAAAGCCCAAGTGTTTAAACCAAAAGGCTTAGAATGAGTTACACCAAGCAGTAATAAATACAATTGAGTACTTTTAAGATGATGCAAAAGTAAAAAAAAAGTAGGTAGAAACACAAGTACAGTAAAAGCAGACGAAAATTCTTTTTTTTTTTTCTGAACAAGTGCTGAGATCAAAGAAACAGATTTGAGTGCTGAAACTAGAAAACTGGCTAGTTATAAGAAAAAAAAACTAAGCTAGAAGGCTTCCCTCCAACACAGAAGGGCTTGGGGGCTCAGAAGCCTACAAATAGTCTATAGCACTTAACAGGAAAGGCAGGAAACAAGCTTAATTTTTTTTCTGTTTCCCAGATGCTCTCTTTGTACACAGTAGGAGTGCCTGAAATCAGAATATGATCTCACTGCACTCAGTTGAGTGAGCAAATGAGATGGGCCCAGAAGGAGTATCCAAACACAGATTTACAAGAGGGGTGGGCAGTTGCAAGGCCCCTAAGATTCATTTTAATGAATTTTGTTATTATGTATATCTTTATTTCAAACCTGTTTGTAAACTTTGCCATAGTGTATTTCTCCTGCTTCCTGGAGCTCTTCTCTCTGTATCTCTGCTGAAAATGGGCACTTTATCAAGCTGGACTTTCCCAGTAAAAAAAGCAAATAAAAAAATTATTTAGTGAGCTTTGAATATATGTATATTAAAAGTTCTACATCATTATCAAATGTCTGTATATTTGACAAACTTATCTAGTATGGGTCACACCATATACTGTGAAGTATATTATTCAGTTTTTTATATCTATTTATAAGTTGTAATGGTTTAGCTCAGACTGTGAGAAGGCACTTAGACAGCAGTCTGTGTCACACTAGCTTCACTACCATCTTGCTTTGTATTCCAGACAAGTAATTCTCATGACATGTAATTTGGTACTACAAAGCTGGATGCATTGTAATTCTAATACATTTCTTTTACTCTAATATTCCCCCATGCCTTGTCTTTTCCTACTCCCCCCCCACTCACTAAGCTGTGACAACATGACTTTTCTCTCATTTCCCTGCCTCATTTTGCTCTTCCCACTTACCTTTCTTATTTCTTTTCTTGTCTCATTCCCCTGTTCTCAGCGTACTAGTACTTCTACAATCCGCCCTTTCCTTCTCCCTCCAAGCTTCCACTAGTTGCTACCTCCTCTCACCCTCTCCAATCTCTTATAAACTTTTTGTTTATAGAACGTAATCCTGCTATGCTTTTCTTACCTTGGATGTCACATTTGCACACTCCTTAAGTGTATGATACCTGTTGGAATCTATTGTCTATCAAGGTCAAGCTTCACCTTGCATGTAAACTTTATATTCCCTATTACTGAATGTTATTTAACATTGTGTACATAAAATTCAAGTTACCTGTATGTATTATATTGTATATCCTTCATTGTATGTCTGTCTTTGCCCCAGGTCATAGCTGAAAAATGTCCTAAAATCAACCCACCTACCCATTTACCAAATTGAAACTAAAAATAAAAATTAAAAAATAATTAAAAATTAAAAAAGAAATTAATAAATGTGGTCAATTTAAAGGCTAGTTTTACTAATTTTGTTTAGAAGTGATATTTTCTGGTGTCCATTCACTATATTAGGAGTTTAATTGGTTATAATATAAAATCAAATGATCAGTGTATTGTTTTTGTTATCTTGAATGTACTGGCAACTGTGAAACTGGATGGGACTTTTTAAATCTTTTTGGCAATTTAACAGTAAATTAGTACAAACCATCAGAGTAAAGCACAGTGCTGCAGCAGTTAGCACTGCTCCATCAAACTGTTTGCTTATCTAGTTAATTTCTCAGCAGTGGTGCCTTCTGTGTGGAGTCTGCACATCCTCTGTGTGTTGGTACTGGGTATTGTTTTGGGCTTAGGTTCCCTATCACAGATGTGCCATAGGGGAATCATCAGTCCTATAAGTTGCACATAGGTGTGCATGTCATGCATAAGTGAATAAATCTGTATGTGCATGTTTCTGGAGGTACCTTCTGTGTCGAGTCTCAACATCTTTCCTCTATCTGAATGGGGTTTTGCTGGATGGTTTTGTTTTATCCCAAATTCCAAAATGCTTTAGTCTTTCCCAGATGAATTAGCAATCCTTCAAGTTGCTGTAGATATGTTTTCCACGCATAAATGATTGTGTGTGTGTGTGTGTGTGTGTGTGTGTGTGTGTGTGTGTGTGTGTGCACGCTTGTATGTGTGTGTGTGTGTGTGTCTCTGTCTCTCTGTGTATGTGTGGTGTCTGTGTGCATAAACTAGACTATGTTGGTAATCAGACAAAGTGAATGAAGAAAAGCTGTCTGAACAGCTATAATAAGTACCATCTGTCTAACACAGCTCGGTCAGCTGTACACATCAAACCAGTATCTTGCAGTCTGTTAAAGAAATGGAAATAAATGCTAATCATATAACTAATACAGCAAACTGACTAAAGTATTGAAGGAAGATCTATACAAGGATTTTAACATCTGAACATGGTAAGATACCTTCTGTTTATTGTTTTACTGTTGTATTATGTCCATGTTTATTGTTGCTGAAGTGCTAATCTAAAATGGGAGGGTGGCCTAGCTATGAAAGGCCCTTAGGTATATATTCTGGTAATTGCCATCCATAGAGTATTTATTAACAATTTACACAACTGGCCGACCTTGGAGACAAAGGAAACTACAAGCAGATGCTGTTTTACTGAAGGGTGAGACAAAAATATGCCAGCAAGAATCTTACTAGAGTAGGGAGTCTGCTGCTCCAATAATCAGGAGTAAATTCAACTGTGTTTTGTTTTATAGCCCAGAGTATTCCTCATCATAATTTCAGCTAGGTATACAGGGTACACAATCCTAGCACCCCTGTATGATTGTGGGGTGTTTGCTTACAAGCTGTAGTTCTTATGGTACATAGGGTGAATTCATTCTGTTTGTCTGCAACATCATTTAATTGCAGGCCTGTTAGTACCAGACAGGCTGCTATAGTTATGTGTTCACAGCCCAGATACCCCTGCATGATCCTGTTGATTCCCTTCCAGCAATATGAAGGGGTCAGGCAGTTACACATAATATGCTCCTGTGTGTCCAACTCTCCTGTCTGTCATCTCTAGCAGGAGAGTCTGCCAAAGCAAACAGCTGGCCTTTCTGGGGAGCATAAGAAGATGGAAGGAAAAAAGGGATAAAAAAGAGAGGAGGAGGAAGGATGGAGCTGGAGGATGAGCATGAGTATAGATGATGCAACTGTATATAAATAGGTTGTCGTCTGCAAATTAGTGAGCCTCTAATTGTTTATGAGGGATTGAATTCTGTGGAGTTAAGTTAGAACAGTTAGGTATTAGCTAACAGCTAGATCAGCAGACAATTGAGAATAGGTATGTAAGTAGAAAGATGGTGAAAGGGTTCTCTTGTTAGGGATCTACACTGTGAGATGGACAGAGTTATGTGACATGCTCTGTATTTAGAGAGCTGCATTCATCCTGCTTTTTCTTAGAAAGTGCTTGAATTGAGGTCTGAAAAACGAGTAGTCCATGAGTTTAACTAGGTCATGAGGAAGTGACTGCAATTGTTTTACAGCAAGGACTGAGAAGCTATGAGTAATAGAATGTAGCATGAACGAAGGTGTTTGTAGAGATGGGTCACCTCTGTCATGGCTCTGATGGGTCACCTCTGTCATGGCTCTTGATGTTCTAGGTAGCAGATGCAGTAAGCAGGTTTGGCATGAGCAGGGAGTGGATAGTTTTTATTAAGTACTTTGAAAAAAGGGACCCAAGAAGAAGGTCAGCTTTGGCTTGCACTGGCAGCAACTTAGCCTTAGAAAGAGTGAAGCAATGATGTTCTTTCCGAGGGGAGTTTGATTTGAAGCAGCACATTCTATTTGAGAGGGTTTGAAGGGTGGTTACATTTTTGGCAGTGGCAGATGCAAACAAGGATAATCAGAACTCAAGTTGTGTGAGAAGGATACTCTTGCCCTAGCTGATCTGGCAAGGCTAGAATGGAATTGAGAGAGCTTGATGGTCCAGAAAAGTATGTAGCAGATCTCAGTTTGTTGTTTATCAATGCATTCTTGGAAGTTAAGGGATTGCTCTAGTCATATACCAGATATCTAAAAAGTGATTTATTCAATGGAATTGTTATAGTTTGTGATTTGAAGAGGCAGGGGCAACTTGATGCCAAACAGCATGGACTTTGATTTTCTACGGTTGTGCAACAGTTTTTTTGCATGTAAGTTAATTGTGCAGTTGAAGTAGGTGTTTTTGGAGTTGTGTTTCAATAGATGTGTAAGCAGAATTATACATATAGATGACCATATCATCATCGTATAGAACTAGTGGAAACTGGCATAAATCAAGGGGGGTTTATTAATGAAGACTGAAAACAGAACTGGGGCAAGAATGGAGCCTTGTGAAATACCTAAGTGACTATAGGCAGTATCAGAAGGAACAGATTTTGACAGTAAATTTTTTACATAACACAGTTAATGCAGTAATTAACAGCAAATTTCTTGCAAATAACTCACATTTCAGTTAAGCCAAATAACCCGCAATTCATTTCAGGCAAATAAAAAATTTATTAAGTCTAATATTCCAGTATTTAGCAGACCCAAATGTTGCAAGCATTTCGGTAGTTTCACTCCACTCTATTGCTGTTTAAAGAATCATTATCCAGTGACACACTATTCCATTATATTACCCAGCAAAATTACCTAGAGTCTGTTCTCCAGGCATCAATCCGTCTTCATAAGATGCAAACATATTTCTTGCAGTGAACTTACCCAGAATCTCCATTCAGGTCCAAATTCTTATTCTCATTGAGAAGCAAACATCTGTATTCTCTGTCTCTTGCCCTCCCTTTTTATATGAACAGTTCATGGCCTGCCCAACTTGAGGCAGGTGTGGATCTTTACCTTACAAAATGCTCCAGGAATGCAGCTCTGCATATTCTATATTTGCTAAGGGGTGCTGTACCATACATTTTAACATATAGCACTATTGAGCTATTTTAGCTGAGAGCAGATGTTTTCTAGAGGAAATGGATAGCCCTCTAGCTTCTGATTATGTGTCAGAAATATTATACAGTTGATTAATGTGGGGACTGCCATTACTCCAAATATGAGATTCAGTGAGTTGCTCATGTTAATGGATGTTTCCTCTTGAGATGTGTAACATCTTCCTCATTTCGTATTAAGGCCACACATTTAAACGTGTTTACAGACTTGTATTATGTGGGACTGTCAAATGGTTTAGTTTTTTTATTTTATTTTCATTTTCTCCAGTATCCTTTAGTGTGGAGTTAGTGTATATATGTAAAAGGGTGGTGCATAGGCACTTTTACAAGTATAAAATGTTGTTTATGCACATATTACCATATTTACAACTGATTTTAGATCAGCACAGCCTACAGTTGTTGTGACTTTTAGATTTTCCCAGTTAGGGGTCGCCACAGCGGAACTTCGGTCCGCTAATGATTGGCAGTTGATTTTTACGTACCGAGTTGCCAGCCCTGACACACAACCTTCAACGAAGGTACACCCATTCACGCATGTCTCCACGCAGAAGACGCTCTAACTGAGAGTTGAAGTGAAAATAGAAATACATGCAGAATACTAAGAGAAAAACCCTTGCAAATCATAAAGCTGCAAGTAAGAACATCAATAAAGACATAATCATTTTCAAGAACCACTAACTACATCTTATACACACTGCAGCATTAAGACTTATTATGATTTTGTTTTTACTATGATTTCAAGTTACATTTTTATGAGTTAAACTTGATATGCACAAAAAACAGAGAACCAGTCAAACACAACTTCAGACAGAAAACCTTTTAATTAAATATGGTAAGCACTTTCACGTCAGTGAGACACTTCTGCCTGAAGTCGTGTTTGGCTGGTTCTCATTTTTTTTCTGCATATCACTTTCTTGTTTATTGGACTGGTCTTTACCCACAGTATATACTTCTCTGCTCTTGGATTTAAACTTGATGAAATGTAACTCAAGATACAGTGATTCAGCTTAATACACTTAAGTGGTTATTGCTGTGTGTTGCTTCTTTGAAAAAAAAATGACAAACTGAAACATATACAGTGCGGCAGAATGCTTATTTATGCAGTCTTTACATTTATTTAAAATGTAGCTTCACAAACTGTTCTACTTATACATTATGTGGTAAAAGAGCAAATAGAATGGCCTAAATGTTTAAGGTCAGAAGGAGTTCTAACTCAATTAACCTTATACTTGGTAATTTGCAGTACTATATAAAAAACTTTCCATAATCTACCAAGACAAATACATAGATTTTATACACTTTAATATAAAACTGTATTAAATCTGTAAACCATTTTCCCAGAAGAAGCTAATGAACATCTGTTTCCAGTATGTGCATTAATTATATCAGCAAGCTTAATGGATGTGTGCAGATGTCATTTATGTTAAACGACATTTTAACCTGTATTAATTAATTTGTCAACATAAATCTTGAAGACATACAGTAAGACATGACTCTACTGGAATCAAGAATAGAAGAGCAGAGATAAAGACTGTGACCACCTTTCAAATGTTCCCAATTGGCACATCCCTCTTTTTTTTCTTAGACTCATTTTGCTCAGATAATTAAGTGACTTTAAATTCGTTAAGTCTATATGTCATGGCTAGAATTAATAATGTTTTGGGACATAATTGCAGAAATGCTGCTTGTGACAGAGCATAATGCATACAATAGCTTCATTTTGTATGCTAAGCTTGCTTCGCTATATTTGAGGATGAATCAGTCCCTTAATATAAGGGGTAGGAACTCAGACATATTACCTTTTACCCTGAGAAATATTACATGTCTGGTTTTGAGACAAGAGGTTGTGATATATTGTGACATATAGGACTAAAATGGCATTCAGTGTAATATGTACCTAGAAATAGGCAGGAAGATAATAAGCCATCTTTAAAGCTTAGGCACTGCAGCAGAATTAGTAATAACAAAACAATATCTCCAATAAAGATTAAATGCGTTGCTACTTTTGAGCAAAATGTATTTGGCTGGGTTTTTGTTATTGCCATTATAACTTGGGTACTGTCTGACTAATGTTCTAATATGTTTTCTTGACAAAAATATTGCATGCAATTGTAATACACATTTTACAGAAACATTGTAGGCTGTCATGCCCTAAGAAGAACCCTAACCTGATTAGAAAAGCTGGGGAAAGGGTTGTTGGGTCATTCTACTTAATTTCCCTGTATCACCAGGAAGTTTAGCAGTTGGCCGTCAGCATGCTTACTTAATTCAGCAATGCTCGAGTATTGTTGAGTTTGATTACTACAGTTCTCACATGCATACTGTGTGACTCCATGTATGTTAACTGTTCACACTCCTTAAAAGAGGTTCTTTTGCCCAGTGGTTAATATAGTGTACAGTCCCAAAAAGATTTGCATTCTGTTTTAATGGGTTATAATACAAAGATGTAAGTGTTTGTGTGTTAGTCTGACATAGTGTCAGTGGCTTATCAGTTAGCACAATGACTTTTGATGCTAGTAAGATTATAAAGCTCCTCACATAAGTTACCCAAATTCAACTTTTAGTAGTGAGAGTGAAGTGCAAAATTAGGGGGATGTTGCTCTTCTGAGATGGTGTCCTTTTACTGACAAATTCTCACCTACCTGTGATGGTGTTAGTCCAGGAAGGTATTAAAGATTCCATATCAGGGCATCATTTATTTAAAGTAAAACTAAAACAGTGACATGCATTGTAATGATTAAGATATCTCTATATTATGCACATTAAATGTTAATTCTTATTGTATCCTTACTGACAACTCCCTCCATGTCACAGAAGTAATATGACACTAGGTCTTGCTCTTACTATCCCAACCTGTGGCTGTTTACTTTTTTTTTTCCATTTATGCTTAACAATCCCCAATACAAAATGGAGTGCTGAGTTTGTTTTTGCCAATGCATACATTAAAATATTGTAACAAACTGGCTACAGTTTATTTCCCAGTAGATATGTACTTTGACCCAAATGTCTTCGCAAAGAGCCATTTTGTAACAGAATGCTGTTCCATCTCATGTTTTCTTATCATTTTCTTAAGCAAGTATATTCCTCTTTGTCTTAATAGAATGGTTACCATGGAAATTAAGCTTTTGTAGAAAAATATAAGCTCATGGTATCTCATGCAAACTCAGATAACATTTTATTATTCTTCAGCAAATGAAATAAGTTTCAAAATGCTGCAGATGTTCTGATAAAATGGTTATCTTAAAGTTTTAAGCATAATGATTTCTCTTATATTTTCCCAATGCTTTTAGTAAGTCATTGTCATCCGTGTTACATCTTTTATAAACAGTGTGTGTGTGTGTGTGTGTGTGTGCGTGTGTGTGTGTGTGTGTGTGTGTGTGTGTGTGTGTGTGTGTTTGTGTGTGTGTGTGTGTGTGTGTGTGTGTGTGTGTGTGTGTGTGTGTGTGTGTGTGTGTGTGTGTGTGTGTGTGTGGTCTGTCTGCAGACCAGTTATCAAGTATTCTGGAAACCCACTATAACATAAAAAATAAATAACTATAAAAGTAATTTTCCAAATATCTGGCAAGACATATACCCTGGCAAACAGAAAAACTGTGGAACTAATAACATGGCTTTTTTTCATTGTCAGGTGTCATGCTTTTTTGCTTTACAATTCACACTACTCTACCCAGTTTCTTTCTCAAATTATATTTTCTAGGATTTTGTGCATTATAGTAAAATCTAGATATAATCACTAATTATTTATCTTCCCTACATTTTTTTATCCTGTCCTGACTCAGCGTGATCTACATCCAGTATTTTACTTGTCGTTATAATGATACATAATCTTGAATTATTTAATTTATTTCTACCTTTTGTGTACCTCCTGTATTTCTTCCATCTATATACAAAATATCAGTTCATTAACGTGGTATAATGCCTTAACATTCTTTTCTTCCATTAATTATGTACTGTTTCTGACATTTTCATTGAATGGCTCTAAAGCAATAAAAATACTCTGACTCATAGGATAATCTATGTCACACCTCTCCCTGCCTGAACATCGGAACATTTTCCCCAAAATTGATTTTCCCTTTCTGTAGTATTTTTTTTTTTTTTTACATTGCATGCTATAATTTGGAACACCGATTAAGGGAGTTGCAATATCATCTAGAGATCCGCTGAACAGATTGTAATATTTTTTACCACTGGTCAGAAGCTTTTAGCAATTGCAAGGTGGCCTTTGGAGCTATAAAAATCCATTCCATCTGATCAAAAATGTCCCTTTTCTCTATTTAACCAGTGATAGTGTGTACTCATAATAAGATGTTACACATTCTACCAATAATCAGAAGCTTACAGCAGCTGCAAAGTGCCTTTATGTTCGTATAATTCCCTTTCAAATGGCCAGGAAAGATTCCTCCCTATTTAGAGCCAGGTGTAGTGGAGGACTGAACAAGATTTTAATTACTACTAGCCAGAAACTTTTGGTGTCTACAAGGTAACTTTTGGAGCTAAACATCTCCAGTTCAACATACCAAGAATGTAACCTTCCTCCTTGCAACTTGGAACAGCTACAGCGTTGAACAATATTTTAATCGTTGTTAGCTATTAGCCAGAAGCCTTCAGTAAATACAAGTACCAGTTTGCATGCAAACAATCACCCAAGCAAGCCTAGATGTTCTTTTTCTTCTGTGCAACCAAGAATAGTAGGAACACTGGACAAAGCATATCTGCTAGAAAAACCTGTTGTGCTTCTACAGACAAAAATGGATAGATACTTTTTTCTAATTAAGCACATAGTATCTGTTTTCATACTCCATGTTGGTTTGTGCATATTTGCTTTACCCTATTCAGATATTGTTCTTCTGTTCTTTTGTTTCTGATGACATGCTCTTCTTAAACAGCTTGCTATCTTGCATGCTATACAGCCTTAAGTTCTTTGCTGCTATGACTGCACTTGTCGACTAGGTCTGAGCTCAGCTCCTAAAAGTCCATATAATTGTGCTCGTTCTACCAGTACATCAGATAGTGGATCTAGCAGATAGCCTTTGGCAAATTTTGTTGATAGAAAACTAAAACGGATTTGCCTGAAACATAATTATCTTTTAAAAAAGATTCACGTTATTTTCTATGTAGCGTTTCAGCTGATTTTTATTCAGAAGATGTAATGCTTGTTACAACAGATGTGCTATATCTGCTCATTATAATTCCACATGATGTGGGGTTCAAGTAGTTTAATAAAGGATTTCTAATGGCTGACGTTTTGACTAGGTGTGATATCAAATTGATTTCCTTTTTGATAGAGTTGGTGCTCTGCAACAATTTTATATATTTCAAGGGAGAGTATTTCCATCAAACCTCAGATGTGGCTATGGGGCAGCACGTAGTCACATTTTTTCAATCACAGTTCTCTGGTACTGGGAGAGGAAAATTTGTTTTAAATTCACAATAATCTGTATATTAAATAAAAGACATGCATCTGGAGCATTTCTCCTCAGGCCTCCGCTGAAAACTGACTTTGTTCCAAATCAAACTTTCCCTGTAAACACATGTTAAATAAATAAATAAGTATATTGGAGACACTGTGTAAGATAACTAGATGACATTTGCATTTTTGACATGGTACAAGAGAAAAATTAAATTAATGTATACATTATATTAATACTACACCTGACTTAAAAAAATTTACACATCATGTGAGTGACTCGGAGGTTAATTATTTGCATGTTACTATATATATAAATGAGTTGATAGATTTTTTTTTTCAAATGTCTATCATAAGGCCAGTTATTCCATCTATGTTTTATTCTTTTAATAGTTGTTATCCTTTTTATAAGAAAAAAAAGCCTTATTAAGGTCAGATGGTAAGATTGGCCAGAATGTTTACAGATGAAGATGTGTTTTTAATGGAATTACAAAAACTAGGAAAAATGTTTTTTGGTTAGGGTTTATTTGCAACATTTATAAAATGAGATGTATAAGGAAATGATTCTGAAATGCAAATTGGTAATCTTGTACATCTGCTTGGTATAAATACAACAGGGATCGAGCTGGATTCAGAAAAGGGCAGCAGTTTTATTAACAACGTGATTTTAACATTGACCCCATGGGCAAAAATGTGAAGAGGGGTTATGGATGGATGGATGGATGGATAGATAGATGGATGTATTTGGCCATTATAAATGTTAACAAAAATTGGCTGTTACTTTGTAATGATTCCAAACTATGGCATAAGTTTGCTTTCTCTCCTCCTTTTACTTCTAGGTGGGGTTTTACTTTTAACTATTTATTATAGGCAATGAAATGCAAGATTGATAAAACAAACAACAAAAAGTAGGACTTATAAATGTCAAGCATATAGTGCTTATAAATATATGTTGAATGCTAACAAAATATGTATGGATGATGTGATATAAAATGTGAAATTTATAATTGTTCTTCTACAGGGATGATCTGCTGTTGTCTGTCAAACTTGCAAATGCTTTTATATATAGGGAAAACTGAAAACTCACTGCCTGAACAAGTCGGTGAACATATTTCTGACATAAGGAGTGCGAATAGAAAAATGCATTGTTTAGACATTCCATGAGATTCATTAACAATAATGTAGGTGCTGCGCTAAGCCTATATGATGTACGCCTGCTAGACGGATGAACAACAGCGCTACTTGGATATGCATGCTGCTTATCACTCCCACACATTTTCCAGCACCTTTTTGTGGCTAGCAGTAGTGTTTGCAACCAAGGAAAGGTGCTTGCGTGGACAAGCACAGAATGTAAACAAAACAGCTTGCTCATAGGCAAACCTAAGCTATGAGCATGTGCTGTAGCCCAGAAATATTAAGGGCAAGTACCAGGAAAGACTACAGAAGGAGGGGAAGTGAAATGAGGGAACTGTACACAAATAATAATGTTTTGTAGTGCATAATAATTAAAAGGGAAGGGGAAATGGATAAAGTGTAGTTATATACCGCAGGCAAATGTGCTAAAGTGTCAAAGAAACATTCCTAACATAGTTGGCAGAATCAAAGTGTTTTAATACTAAAGAAATTAGGGAGAATGTATATATTAAAGCTAATAGTTATTATAAAAATGTTTTGTTTTTTGGTTGTTTTATTGATGACCTTTTTTATTTGGAGGGGTGACTTAACTGAGTTACTATGTTTCTTGCAAGAAATGAATGCTGCATGTGAATATTTCCAATTTACTTGGAATTATAGTTATTCAAGTATTTATTTCTTGGATGTTGAGGTATATAAAAAAAGTGATACATTTTATACCAAAATATATAAAATAAGTGTCCAAAGTAATACATATTTGGATTTTAACAGTATGCATCCGAGTTATGTTAAATATAATATTGTAGCAGGACAGTTGAAGAGAATTAGTGACTTAACTGACTGTGGTAGGAAATATGTAGAAGAAAGGGATTTGTTATGCCAAAAATTTGTAGTTAGAGGGTACCCAGAATCATTGATAGAAAACAAAAAAGAAGAAATAGATAGCATTAGGAAGATGCAAAGGTCAATAGTTACACATACAAATATAGCTGATTTTCAGAATGATAGGAAATCAACTAAGAAAAATAATATAGATAAAGACTACAGTTTGGGAATGGTTATACCTTATTCAATTGATGGTGGACAAATAAAAAGTCTATTAAAAGAGAACTGGAAAATTTTGATGAGTTTTCCAGGAATAAAGGAAATTGTTGGTGAGCAGCCTGTTTTTGTTAAAAAGAAAGGTAAAAATCTAAAAAATGTTTTTCAAGATAAGGTAAAATATGTACAAGAAAAAAAGAGAGAAGTTGATAAAATGTCTACGTTGTAGTTTTTGTAAGTATATATATAAGGGACATATTTCAATTAGTCTTAATAATATGACAATATATGTTCAAAATTAAAATATTTGTATGATGAAGTATGTTGTATATCTGTTTAAGTGTACCTCATATTATGTAGGTATGACAACAAGAGAATTATATAAGCGGATAAAAGAACATCTATATGCTATTCAAAGAAATTATATTAATAACGCCTGGGGTAGACATTTTATAAATAAGAAGTGTATTGGTAACCCTAAGTTTATGGTTATAGACAAAGTATATAATTTTGACATGAAACTATCAGCAGATGAAGAGTTAAAATGGAAGGAATACTGCTGGATAGTTAAGTTGAATGCAAGTCACCCACCTGGATTAAATGAGAAAGAAAATTTTAAGATATATCCAAAAAAGAAAAAACGTAAACATTAGTATAATAGGGGGTTTGTAAATCGCACTTATTGTGAATGGTCATGAACATTTTGATGTTTTAACGTGAGTTGTCCTTTAAGGTAATTGTTTAATTGTTTTCATTAATGAGTGATGAGTTTTATATAAAAGGGAATTACTCCTAAGTAATTTTATTCAGTCTGAAGAAGTCTTGATGACGAAAGCGCTTACTGAATAAGCTGCTGTGAATCTGGAAATAAAGCTGCTTGATTTTATTATTTTGCTGTCGAATTCATTGTGTGCTGGTTTTCTCCTTTTGTTCATATGTATACACAAGAACAAATGGAGCTTACAGCTATAATGTCATATACATCAGAAACTGACCTATAAACATGCAGTAGACAAGCAAGCATTGTGTACTCATGTAAATGCTAAATCGCAATATAACAATGCGCAACATACATAACTGGCAACTGACCACACAGATTGGATGACAGTTCATGATTTCAGGTTTTACACTGTTAATTTGCAAACATGTCAGTCATTGTTAAACTGGGCATGCTCTCATAGAATTACAGAAAGGAGTAACATAACAGCAGTTCAACAGCTCCAGCACACAAGAATATGTTGTAACACAGGCTCACTCACATTTCTTTGATGGTTTGGCTACATGCTATACATTAAGAAACATCTATGTAATTCCTCATCTGCCATTAAGCTGTATGGTGTGATAAAAACAGCAGTAGTAAAGAAATATCTGGATTAAGACATGCAATATAGAGCATAATTCTTTTGGGAATGGGCAATGCCTATGAACAATGAATGACATAATAAACATTTGCATCATGCCATTTCTAAACATATGCCAGGACTGATATCACTAGTTTGTGTGTGGGTACATAATTTAACACTGTTGGCTTTGTTTTAGCTTCATTAATTTTGTATCCTGAAAAGATTTGAAACTGTCTTAAAATGTTCTACAACACTGTAATGTCCCTTTCTGGTTTTATCATATATAAAATAATATCATCTGCAAATAAAGCACAATTTGCCTTAACAGCACCCATTGAACACAGTCAGCCTGGGGGTCTGGATTTCTTTATATCTGTCTCCCTCCAGGTACCCAGAAGGCTCCTCACTGGCACAGCTGTAGGGTTAATTCCTCAGCTGAGTGTCCAAGCCAAGTCCTCCAGCATCCTCTCTGTGAAACCAGTGCTTTGTGTCCCTGCTCCAAGTAGCTGACACACACATACTCTTTCAAATTAATTTTCACACACACACACACACACACACACACACACACACACACACACACACACACACACACACACACACATCTGGGAAGATTACCTGCTGTACCAGCAGTGCCCAGACTATAAGGTAGATTCATTGCCACCAGTCAGTTACTATAAGGCTCTAATAAGGGTATCTGATTATACTGAATGATGTTAATACTAATACCAAAGGTAATGTTGACCAGTAAGACTTTCAAGAGTGGCCACAGTGTCACCAATAGATATAAGTATTTTCAAAGGTTAAAATATTTTTCTAAAGGACCAACCACAATGAAAAGTTTAAATATATTTAATAAGTAATAAAAGAATATGAAAATATGAAATATCTACTTACAGTAAACACCAGAGTTTCAATCACAGGAAGTATTAAAAATAACACAGGTGGACAGGTCCACACAGTTACAGAAAAACAATACTTAACTAATCCCACTATGTTTATCTCATTGATCTAAAAAATGACTAAAAATGGATATAATATTCTAGAACCTGATGCTTGTGATACCTCTAATATATACCCCATGGGCCTCTTGAAAGTACTAGTAATTACTATACATAATGCTGAACATATCTTTGTTTCTACTAGGATGGATTCTCCATGGTTTCCCTGGGGCCTGCGGTGGGGGTGGCAGATGTTGCATATTTCCTCCAATGTCTCTCTATCCAACCTGCATTTCTCAGCAATTTCTGTGTCATGCAGTCCATGTCCATGATAGGTCAAAGTGGGTCTAAACACCCTTCTTCTTCTTGCTTGGGGCCTGGCAGCAACAGCACTCTGATTTAAAGCCTGTTGCATGTACAAGCATAATAATAGCAGCAACAACCCCTAACATGTTTTTTTCTAAGTGTAACAGTACTGTATTCCAAAGAGTTTTGGTATACAGGGCATAAGACTTCACTTAGTATACATGATTGCTTTATAGCTTCCTGAATAGCTCTGCCATGTTGGATTGGTTATTTAGCACGTACTTCAGCTTTTTATGCTCTCATTAGCATACTCTGCCATTTATCTGGGTTTGGCAGCTCTACACATCATGTAGAACCTTTTAATAATTACCAAATAGCTCTCTAACATGTTGGTGGAGCAACAGGTACATTTTGTATAGTTGTTAATGAATCTGGCCCATACTGTGATTTGCAAATAGCATAAACAATTTTATATTGCTGTTTTGGAGAAATTGGATAAGAACTCCAGGGGAGGTACCTGGGGAGAGAAATATGAGTATAAGGAGCCAGTGTGGCAGCTAAGAGTAAATGCTTATGATTTACCTGGTTTAAATGACAATGTTTATTTTAACAGCCTTCTTAAGTTAAGAGCTGCAAGATTATGAGAACATTTTTCCTACTTTTCTTTTATATTTAATTTCAGAAACATAATATGTGAAGTTGTTCTATCTCGCCATTCATTCTTACAGATGGGTTTGGAGCCGATCCTGGGCTCCAAGTCGGCCTACTACAAAGCTTGAGGTCTTCAGATAGCTCAAGGCCAAGTCCCTATCCCATGATGCATCTAGAGTTACCTCAGATCTAGTTTGCCACTGCAACAGATCAGAGGTTCTCACTAGCTCGGGCCAGTAAAAACCTTATTTTTCAAATATTTTTCAATTTTATTGATACTACTTCTAAAATAGTAGTTTTAAATACTTAGATAATCACTTACAGCTTTACTGTGTAGTTTCCCTTCCCTTGGTGTGCCTGTTTCATAGATTACTATTTGGCCTCATTTTCTTAGGCCTAGTTTAGATTATAGTGTTTAAATTGTGTTTATATAGTGACCTTTCTGTCACAGTTTTCCTTAGCACTAGTTTAGATTTAAGTGTGTGTGCTTAGATAGTGACCTTTTTGTCACAGCTTTAAAATATTTAGAGCTAAAGTCTATATTTAGTGTGTTAAACAGTTGTATATAGTATTGTTGTTTGCATTTAGATAGTGACTTTCTGTCACAACTTTGATATTTTTATCTACTTTCTGCTTAGATAAATAGTTTGTGTGTGTGACCTTTTAGCCCATAGTTTTGAAGGGCTTGTGTCATTTATATTTAGCCTGTATTTTTAGGAAGGCTTGTTGTTATTCTTAATTGTTGTTGGCCATGTCTATTTTTTACAGCACCCTAACAACATTGACAAACACCCTAAGTTAGGGTTTAAAAAATGCCTTAAATGTGGGCAGAAAATGTCTGCCACCAACAGTAATGTAAACTGCGTTTATTGTTTAGGAGCATTACATCTCCAAAAAAGCTGCTCCATATGCCATTCCTTTTCTTCTAGGGTTCTCCAGGAGAGAAAGAGGAAACTGATTAACAGGGGTTTACTGAAACCTTCTTTCCAGGAGGCTTTGAGCGACCAAGATGGATCCTGTAAGTCCTCAAAGTATTCCAAAACTCCTACTGAATAAAAAAAAATCGAAAAGGTCTTTGACATCAGCTTCAGAGACCTCGGAGATGACTGTCTTATCTTTTTGGAGCCGGTCCCCGGTTTTGGAACTGGTATCCAAAATACCCAAATCTCCACTTTTACAGCTGGTACCACCTTTTATTCACTCATCTCGGTCTTCCATTAGCCTTTCCGATTTGGATGTGGATCATGTGGTGCAGAAGCTTTTACAGGCACCGGCCTTTGCTAAATTTTTATTGGCTCCAACCCAAGCGGCTTCGGAGCCAAAGACCCTTTTGCCAGCTACTACTCTTCTTCCTCTGTGCCATACCTGTCCTTTGGAGCCAGAGGAGTTGGACTTGTTGATCATAGAGCCTTCGGATCCAACGGCTGCTCCAGTGTCTTCGGCTTCATTTACTCTGACGTCCTTGGTGCTGATCGAGGAATATAGGAGCTGACACTCTCTGGTCAGGTCCAAGGAAGATAGTCAGACCGACTTGTCAGTTCCGACTCTGCCTCTTGGGGCCTCGGCTCAGATGAGCTCAGCTCCTACCTCTGGCTCAGAGCCCACTGTCCCAGTGCCAGGGGTTTTGATGGTTTCCTTGGATTCGTCGGTCCCTTCAAATTGGAGCAGGGGTGCCTTCAAAGCCATGAGGAGAGCTATGTCTCCAAAGACATCTTCAACCTCAGGACTGGCTTATTCCTCCCTTAAAGTGCATGTGTCTACTTCTGCTTTACAGATCCTTACCAAGCATAGAGACCCAGAGCCTCAGGAAGCTCCATTGGGTGGCCCATGCTCTTCGAGACCTCACCAGAAGCTCCTACTGATGAGGTTCCCAGGAAGAGAGTTTGTAAGAGGAAGCATCTAGTCTCCCCACAGGAGTCCCTGACATCTGATACCAACTTGGAAGAATCAGAAGGGTCCCCACGGTCTCCCTCTGATGATATCTCATTTGCTGAGATACTAGAAATCCTTAGGCAGAGAGGCAACTGGCAGTCCACCAACCCTACTGAAGACAAGTCGGTTCTCCTGAAGGCTTTTGGGTCTCATCCTCCACCTCTCGATGAGCTTATGCAGCTGGTCTCACAAAGGGTGTGGGAGTCTCTGGACACCATGATGCCTGTCCCTAGGAGGCCTAATAAATTTATCTCTGCTCCCCAAGACAAATATTTCCTGACCAAGGGTGTGCCAGTTGATGCCATGGTGGTGGCAGCAGCCACCAAAAAGGAAATTTCAGAAACTTCCTCTTCTATCCATCCTCCTAACAGAGATTCTAAGATCATGGATAGATATGGGAAGTGCACTTATAGTTCAGCGACTTTTGCACTGTGTTCGCTCAACTGTCTAACCCATTTTACGAGACTGCAAAGAGATCTCCTTAAAGAGCTGGGAGATACTCTTTAGGTTACAGTAGCTGCAGGAGCCACAGATAAAGTTGCCTCCCAGTTTGCTACCCTCAACTCCATAGTTAACTCGTCCATGCTCCTCATTTCGTATGCTGCGGATGGAATGAGCAGGGCAGCGGGTACAGGAATTGATCTTAGGAGACACTCCTGGATGTGCTTGTGTTCCTTCATGGAGCCCTTCAAGTCATCCTTTGTAAATACCCCTTTTGAAGGCTCGTCCCTTTTTGGGCCCAAAGTTAAGGAAATTTTGACCAGCTGTGAGCAGGAAGGAAAGACTCTGTCTACCATCGGAGCCCGCTTTTCCACCCCTACCAGACCCTACTCCAAGGGTCAAAGGGGAGGAAAGATGTGGTTCCAAAAAGTCCAAGGAGCCTTTTGGGACACACATGGTGAACTTCCCTCCCAGGGGCAGAGGAGGGAGCAATAATGGAAGACACCACCCTCGCAGCAGATGGGGTCCGCAAAACCAGGGCAACAGAGATCACTTCTTTGGGAAGCCCTACCAGTGCTCCTGAAAGGAAGCCCAACTGTCCGACTCTGGAGGCAGTTGGGGGTCACTTATCTTTGAATCCAGATGTCTGGCTCAAAATTAACAACAGCTGGGTACAAAGTATCATTTTCAGAGGATATTTTATTCCTTTCGCCATACCTCCTCCACTGACAAAAACAATCTTGGATGTTCCATCCAGTTACAGGGAACAGGCAACAGTAGAGGTCCAAATGTTGCTAAGAAAAAGAGTCAGCCATCCAGTCCCAGCAGACCAGACAGGATCTGAAACTTACTCAAGATTCTTTTTAGTTCCAAAAAAAGACAGGGGACTGGAGACCTATATTGAACTTCAGCAGACTAAACAAATCTGTTAAGAAAGAGAAGTTTTGGATGGTCATGCTTCAGTCGATACTTCCCTTTTTAGAGAAAGACAATTGGATGTGCTCTATAGATCTCCAGGATGCGTATTACTACATAAAAATGGCCAGACCATCCAGGGATCATCTGTGCTTCTGGCTGGGAGCCAGTCATTACCAGTTTCCAGCCCTGCCCTTTGATCTCACTACAGCCCCCAGAGTGTTCACCAAATGTATGGCAGTGGTCATGGCTCACCTGAGACATTTAGGATTCCAGGTGTTTCCATACCTAGATGAATGGCTCCTCAATGCCACTACCAGGCATCAACTCATTCAAGCTAGGGACACCACTCTTTCACTGTGCAGCCAGCTGGGCATTAAAATAAACTCAGAAAAATCTGCCTTGTCACCATCGCAACATACCATTTTTATCGGAGCAGAATTGGACACCACCACC
The DNA here is from genome assembly GCF_019279795.1 of Protopterus annectens. NCBI lineage: Eukaryota > Metazoa > Chordata > Ceratodontiformes > Protopteridae > Protopterus > Protopterus annectens. The sequence continues at coordinate 271,686,090 of NC_056748.1, read as the reverse complement.
ACCATGCTGAGACTTCCAGTAGAACGAGTCTTACTACTCTATCAGCAGGTCCACAATCTGATATCCAAAAACAAGGCTCTAGCATCAGAAGTACTAAAATTTTTAGGCATGATGGCAGCTGTAATTCTGGCCATACGGCTGTGTCACATGCACATGCACATGTTGATTCTGCAATGGCTGTTGTTCGCTCAGTAGCCTTACCAAGAGCTTCCCATGTCACACATTATAATGATCATGAACTCTTGCAAAAAGGATCTTCAGTGGTGGTTGACCTCTCTTCATGTCACAACAGGTTGTCCCTTTGTTCTACCCCCACCAGCAGCTACAATGACCATGAGCGCTTCCCTGATAGGGTGGGGGGGGCATTTTCAGGGAAGAATAGCCCAAGGCACATAGACTGATCAAGAGACACACCTGCATATCAATGTCCTAGAGATGAGAGGAGTACTTTTAGCATTGCAGTACTTCTAGGACTCTCTTCCTCTGGGTACAATTGTGATTCAGACAGATAACATGTCAGTGTTCTGGTACTTGAACAAACAAGGAGGAACTAGGTCATATCCCCCTTTGTCGAAAGGCCCTAAGAGTATGGCAGTGGGCTATATCCACCCAGTGCTTTCTGTTAGCAATGCACATCCTGGGGAAATCCAATGTGATAGCAGACAAGCTGAGCAGAGCAATTTTATTGCCCCACGAGTGGTCCCTCAAGAAAGAAATAGTGGAAAGGATATTCTGCAGGTGGGTCCAGCCTTGCTGTGACCTTTTTGCCAGTCACATGAACACAAAATACAGAAGCTACTTTGCCCTGGTTCCCCCTCTGGGAGAAGCCCCAAGGGACGCACTCGTTTATGACTGGCCTCCAGGTCTCCTGTATGCATTTCCACCAATCCCATTAATACCCAAGGTACTACAGAAAGCAAAAGCCCAGGGAAGGACCATCATTCTAATAGCCCCTCATTGGCCTAGTCAGATTTGGTTTCCTTTCCTTCGACTTCATCTTTTGGAGGATCCTTAGATTCTGGACCCAGTTCCAGATCTTCTAACGCACTCGTTGGGGAAACTTCATCCTTCTCTGCAGTCCCTGAAGCTGACAGCTTGGCTGCTCCAATTCCTATCATAGCCAGGTTCCATAATCTTTCTAATGAGATGAAGCAAATTCTGTTATCCTCTCATAAATCCTCTATGAGGAAGCTATACCTTAGCAAGTGGAAAAAAATTTCTATATGGGCTTCTCAAAACAACATTGATCCCTATCAAGCTCCTATTGCCTCCATTTTAGAGTTTTTGACTATGATTTTTAACAAAAGAGCTGCAGCAGCAATAGTTCATGTTCAACTTGCTGCCATTTTTAATTTTCACCTTGGATTTGAAGGACTGAACATTATGTCACACAAACTATGCAAAAGCATCTTAAAGGGACCTTTCATCTCAGACCATCTGTAAATTCTCCCTATACCCCATGGAATCTAAATTTTATGCTTTCTAGCATTATCCTTCCTCCAGTCGAACCAGCCTCCTCATGTGACCTCAATTTTTTGTCATGGAAGACTATCTTTTTAGTAACTATCACTTCTGCCCACAGAGTGTCAGAGCTTCAAGCCTTGTCCAGTAAGCCTCCTTATTTGATTTTCCATGCTGACAGAGTTTCACTTCGAACTAACCCCTCTTTTTTGCCTAAAGTTTGCCCTGAAGCTAATCTTAATCAAATTATTGATTTTCCAGTTGTCTTCCCCAATCACTCCAACAATTTAGAATATATGCTGCACAAATTTGATGTTTACAGGCAGCTCAGATTTTATTTGGATAGAACAAAAGATTTTAGGAAATCTGAACAGCTTTTCACCTCCTTTTCAGACTCCAGAAAAGTTATGCCAGTGGCCAAAACAACTCTAAGTGGTTATCTGATTGTATCACATTTGCTTATTCAGCTGCTAATTTGCTCTTACAGCATAAAATTAAGGCTCACTCCACTAGAGCAGCGTCTACAGCTTCTGCACTTTCTGCCAGACTTCCTATTGAAAATATTTGTGCAGCAGCCACTTGGTCAAGACCTCATACCTTTATCATTCATTACAAAGTTGACAGGGCCTCCTTTGGAACCACTGTCCTGAAAAACATACTCCCGTGAGCCACCCAAGATAGATGGTGCTTGGGACGCTACCCATCTGTAAGAATGAATGGCGAGATAGAACAACTTCACATAAAGAAGTTATGTACTCGCCATAACATTCCACGTGAGTTGTTCATCTCCCCTTCATTCTTACGTCCCACCTCCTACCCCCCCTGGGCTTTTCGAAGACCAAGATGCTGGATTCTTCCTGGTTGCTCAGCCCTTCTATAGCTTTCTCTTATGGAGTGATAGAATGACATATGGTATTATTATATGCAGCAAACAAGATCTGAGGTAACTCTAGGTGCATCATGGGATAGGGACTTGGCTTCAAGCTATCTGAAGACCTTGAGCTTTGTAGTAGGCTGACTCAGTGCGGAGGATCAGCTCCGAACCCATCTGTAAGAATGAAGGCAAGATGAACTACTCACATGGAACGTTATGGTAAGTACATATCTTTTTTATTTTGTATTTGCATGTTAAATTGTTTACTTGATTAACTGATCATGATTTTATAGAAGTAAAAATAATGCAGTGGGTGTGTATGTTTTTGTTCAGATGAAGTTTCTGTAGTATTGAGGCAAAACAGCTTAATCTAAGAAATTATAGTCCTTCTGTGGTCTGTGTCTACAATTTTGCAGTTCTCTTGAGTTATTAGTTTTTAGATAGCCACAGTACGCTCTTTTGAATGACTGTTCATCTAATAGTTGTTCAGGCTTTATGACTCCAGCTTGTAAATGCTCTTGTTTTTACTTGCTTCATATAGGAGTAATATATTTGTGTCCCAGTGCCTTTTAGTCCTGCTTTTTTGTATAGGGGTGATAGGAAGGTACACAAGTGCCATTGTGTTGTTGCCTGCTTCATATAGGAGTGATTTGTTTGTGTCTGAGTGCATTTCTGGTACTGTTCAGAGGTTTATAGATATTTACTTGGCTAATGACCACAAGGGTCTTTTTAAGCCTAGCCATGCATTTCAAATCTTTGACAAGTTCTTGTACACTTCATAAGTGTAAGCAGGGGCTTGGGAGATGAAACATTTTGCAAGCAGAGGCCTGGGAGAAGAACCATTCACAGCCTGCCTGTGTCCATTAGAGGCATAGGGGTGAAACCGGGGATTAATTTCTTTTTCTTTATCCAGTTGTCCAAGTTGCACTTGAATTGTGTTAGGGAGGAACTCTGCTTCATATGGATGGGTAGCCTGTTCCAGAGAAGTAATAGTCTCTGGGATACATAGCTGTCTTTCTAGTAGGTCCTAGTGATATCACAGGCAAGGTTTAAGTCTTTAAAACTAGTAATTCTCATGCTGTTTGTTTTGCAGATATGCAGGATGTCCATCAGAGTGGTGCCTGACAATGCCTTGTATGTCAGGCATAGATCTCCCCTCAACAGCCTATAGGAGACAGAATACAGGGACAGAGCCTTGAGGTGGTCTATATAGGACATGTTACTTATGCCCTGTATTCTTTTAGTAAGGAACCTCTGCAGACATTCCAACTGTTGGATATGCCTGGTTAGGTACATACCAAAGGAAACATTGTACTCGATGATATGTCTGATGAATGCCATATACAGTGGAACAATGACTTCCTTGGACCTAGATACTATACCTTTATTTATAAGTTACACAACATATAATGAGTTCCTCACTACTGTAGACACATGATGGTCAAAGGCCAGATTACTGTTTGTGTGTGTCCCCAAGTCTCTGACTACTGGGTCAACACTTAGTGACGCATTTTTAATATAATAGTTACCAGGAGTGGTTGACTTCCTGAAGTATACTATTATACATTTCTTAGAATTTAGTTTTTGTCCATGATTCTGACACCAGATGTTTGTCTGTGTCAGATCTTCCTGGAGAACATTTATGTTAGTGGGGGATTCAGCGACAGTCCCTAATTTGCAAACATCTGCAAATTTAGTCAGCCAGAGGCCATTGACATTGGCCTTGACTTCAGGGAAGTAAATGCCAAAAAATTGTTGTCCCAGGACTAATCCCTGAGGGGACTACACTTTTGGACTCCCCAGTTCTAACTTCCTGGATCCTGTCTGTGAGCCATCTGGCTATCCACTGGTTGACATAAGGGTTTGTACCTAATCTCTGAGTTTGTTAGCAATGCCTGAGTGGGGTATTGTGTCAAATGCTTTGGCCAGGTTAAGGTAGGCAGTTTGAACCATTTTGCCCTCATCCATTGCTTTGGTGACTTTCTGTCTTTGTATAGAAGTGATATGAAGGTACACAAGTGTCCTTGTGTTGTTGCCTGCTTCGTGTAGGAGTGACTTGTTTATGCTTTAGTGCTCTTGCCGCTCTGCTCATTTCATATAGAAGTATTTATTTGTGTGTGTGTGGTAGTATTTTTGATGTTCTTTGAGAGCTCATCCTCCCATAGAAAGAATGATACGGCTTTTGCTGTGTGTCAGTGATCACTTTTTCTCTGAGTGTAATGACTTTGCATTGCTAATAATGAATGAAAGGAAGCATGAGGTTGAAGTCCTCCACATGTAGAGGACAGGAGGAGGGTTCCCCCTACAAAAAAAAACTTATTTGTTGTCTTGTTTTTAACGGCATTTGCTCATAAACTTCACAGTGTCAAGTACTTGTGTTACAAAAGTAAGTGTACTGGAGCCAAATGTTTCAAGATATCTTTGCCATGCATTTGTGAATCCAGATGAGTAGCTTCAGGGCCTCATAGTGGCTCTGAGTAATGACTGCAGGTTAGCTACTGGTAAATAATCTGTCTACAGTGTGCATCAAAATGTAGATATTGTTAGGCTGCTCCAGTGGCATAGAGGGATAAAGCCCTGACTACTGCCAGGTGATCCAGGTTCAATTAGCAGTTAGGTGACTGATGGAGTGGCAGGGAGGGATGGGCATTACCATCCCACAGTGGGTAGATGGATATGTGGGTGTCTTTTTTGTCAATATCTGGTGGAGGCTGGAGATGGCATACTGGCAGGTGTGCAATAAGAGGGAAATAGGGTGGAGATGTGGCTGAGTTGCCAAAGAGGTAGGGCGATACACTGCACACCTCAGGTGTACACTAGGTCTGCAAAGGAATGGTGAAGTAACATGGAGAGGCCACAAAAAGTAAAACTCCCTTATGACATCCTTAGGTTCCTTGCTATCTTTGGATACATTTGTGGGCATTGAATTAGGGGTAGATTGGAGTATCAAGGACATGGGGCACTGGGATTGCTGTCTGAATGAAAGGAAAGAAGAGCAAACAGAAAGCAAAAAAAATGTAGAGATTGTTTCATTTGTACTTTCATACTTAAAGCTCTGACTTATATCTGGATATTATTAGTGAACGTGTTTGGTTTAGTCACAGATTTTGAAATTGTTTTACAACTGTCCGGATATTTTCAGTAACTGGAAGGTGCCCTTTGAAGCTATAGATCACCATGCCATTAGACCAAGAAATACCCCTCCCTTTGTGCAGCTTGAACTTGTAGGAGCATGAATGGTGTATAATTAGTAGAATAAGCTATTATACATGTATAGACAATAGACTGATCTTTGCTTGACTCAAGAGTATAGTCTGTGTTTCCATAATCCATTCTTGCATTGTAAATCTTTGCCTTCCCTTACTCAAATATGTGTCTTATTGCTGTTTTGTTTTTGACTCTGGATTTTCCTCAAACAGCTGGTTTTGTGAAGTCCAATGTGGGACAGAAGTTGCAGGCAAACAAATGTCATCGCAATCCCCATAGGTGTGGCAGATAATAAAATAACAGAGATGTAGTCTTTGTCACCGTTTGAGATGTCCAAATTAAGCCAGCTGTTGTTGTTATTTAAAAAGTAATGTACAGTCCAGCTGAGTAATACTCAAACAAGAGGTCTTGTCTGCCTCTGATGTTTTGAGTCCAAGCCCCAGTACAAATTTAAATTAGTAGAAAAAGTACTTAGCTTCTCTTTAGAATTTATGCTGTTCCATACATTTAATCAGTCTGTATTGTAACCTATATTTTAGTGTTAAAGTGTGCCGTAAAAACTCTTAGTGCATCACGATCTAGGTCTGTCTGTGTACTATCTGTTGCTACTAATCCTTTCAATCTTCAAGTTTGTGCATGATTATTTGACAGTTTAAGTACATAGATATATGTATCATTGGTTTACCTTTAAAATGCCATGGCTGTCTTGTGCAACACACATATGTGTGAAAGTATCTTTTCAAAAATACGTATTAGCGAAAGAAAAAATACTGAACTCACAACAGCGAATGCTAGTGTGCATTCGTTGTTATGAATTTGGTATTTTAAGTGGAGATCGCACTAAAGTGGGGATTGGGAAATGCACCCTTTCCCTTACTCAACTGCGATCCCAGAGTTAGTATATATAAGTAGTAGGGGTGTGGGGGGCACAGCCTCCCACATGGTGGGTCCAGGGGGCTTGCCCTCCTGTAAAAAGTTCATAGCAGGAACCAGGAAATGAGGTAGTTTCACTCAAAGCTGATATTCCCTGAGTGTCATCTTTTTTTAAGTACCAGGCTCGCAATTCTGAGCATTCAGTGTTGCCATTTCTGACATTTCAAGTCAGCTAAGTAAACAGTCTCACAAGTGTGTTGTGGCATTTTAAAGGTAAACCATATCATCCTTATTATTTATGCATTGTATAACTTGTTTCATTCCATGAATATGTCTTGTCTGATTTGTAACATACTTTATGTGCCTATACAGTGTGTCTGGGTCATGGTTGAAAAATGAGTCTTTAGACCAGTATCCATTCCTTGTTAAAGAAACAAGCATCATCATCATCATCATCCCCCTTTTTTCCCATTTTTTCTACATGAGGTTGGGGTAGTTAACTGTCACCAACTCTCTCGATTCAGTCCCACATTCCTGCCTTCTTCAACATTCATCCCTGACTGTCACAGATATTCTTTCACACTATATCCACCTCTTTGCTGGATGTCCTCGCTTCCTCTTACCTTCTTCATGTCTGTCCCAAATCTTCCTCATCAGATTGTCATCTGCTTTTCTACGTGTCCAAATCACAGTAATCTGTTCTCTTCGATCTTTTCTGCAATTGGAGCAACTTTAGCTTCTACTCTTATGACCTCATTTCTTCATCTGTCCCACAGTGTGCATCCTACCACCCTTCTCAGGCATTTCATTTCCATCACTTCTAGCTTTTTCAACTATTCTCCTTTACTGCCTAGGTTTCTGTACCATACAGTAGTACTGGTCGCACCACTGTGTTGTACACATTACTTTTCAGCTTCTTTGGAACTCTTCTGTCATAGACTACACCTGACACTCTACCATTTGGCTGCAGCCCCTCTGATTCTAGCTTTGACCTCTTCATTCAGACATCCCTTCTCCTCAACTACCCCTTCCAGATACCTGAAGCTGTTTACCTATTCCACTATCTTCCCTTCTATCTCTATTCTCAGCTTCTTCTGATTTCCCCAATTTGCTGCCATTACCACCATTTTATCTGTGCTTACTTTCATCCTATGTGCTTTGAGCTTTGCATTCCATTCTCCTATCATTTGCTGAAGTTCTTGCTCAGAGTCTGCCTGTAATGCCACATCATCTGCATACAGCAACTTTGGTGATCTGTCCTCTCCGACCTGTCTGCTAATGTAGTCCATCACCTGTATGAACAGCAGTGGGCTCAGAGCTGAACCCTGGTGTACCCCAACTCTCACTGGAAACCCCTCTGTGAGGCCGAACACTGTTCGTACTTGAGTCATTGGGTCCTTGTACATAGCCTGCACTCATTCTACCAATGTTTCTGGGACTTCAAACCATCACAGTACTGCCCAGATCAGCTTTCTTGGGACCTTGTTATATGCTTTCTCCAAGTCTAGAACTGCCCAGTTGGACTCTCTCCTCATCTATAACATCTTCTGAAGTATCTGTCTCACTACAAACATCAGATCAATTGTACTACAGCCTCATCTGAATCCAAACTGCTCATCTCCCATCTTACATTCCACTACTCTGTGTATCCATTTATCAATCACCTTCTCCAGAACTTTCATGCGATGTGATAGGAGTTTGATGCCTCTGTACTGCCCACAATTGTGGATGTCCCCTTTTTTTCTTGTACACTGACATGAGTATGCTTATTCTCCAATCATCTGGAATATGCCCTTCTCTCCACACTGCTATGAGTATCCTCAGGAGCCATTTCTCCCCTATCTTACGCAGCATCTTTTTCATACCTGCTGTAACCTCATCTGAGCCTGCTGCTTTCCCTGATTTCATTTTCCTTAGTGCTGTTCTTACGTCTTCTAGGATGGGCTCCTCTTCTTCACTCATCACATGCTGTTTCTGGGGAAGTACAACTTCTGTGGGGTTTTCTTCATTCAGAAACTGTTGGAAATACTCCTTCCATCTGCCTTTGATGTCCTGTGGACTGGTGAGCAGGTTGTTGCTGGCATCCCTTATGAAGAGTGTCTGACTATCTTCTTTATCTTTCTGTCCTTGCCTTGCAACCTGATATAGTTTCTTTGTGCCACTTACTGAGTCACTTTCCAGAAGTTAGTAGAGTGCCTCTGATGCCCTAATCTTTGTTATTGCAACTTCTTTCTTAGTTTTTTTGTTAGCCAACCAGTAGTGCTTCCTAGCTTGGTCAGTCTTTTTTATCTCCCACTTCTTTCTGCACTCCTTCTTTCTTTTGATGACTTCCTGGACTTCTGCATTCCACCACCAGCTTTCTTTATGACTTTGTTCCCATACCTGGCCCGGCCACATATCTTTTCTGTAGTCCTAACACATGCTGTTCTTAGGCGTTGCCATTCTTGCTCAACTCCACCTATTTCCCCCTCTTCTTGGGGTGCTAGAGCCTTGAGTAATTCCTTGAACTGCTGTACTTTCTCTCCAGTCAACTTCCAGGTCTTCAGCCTGGTCTCTGTTGACCTTAGAGCCTTCTCTGACCACTGCTTGCAGTTGATTGTGACTAGTGCTTTATGCTGTGGGCTGTTTCTCTTGGGATGACTTTGCAATCATGGATTCTACCCCAGTGCCTTTTCCTTACTAGGAGGAAGCCTGCCTCAGTTGTATGTTGGCTAATCTTGTATGTGATCTTGTGACTATTCCTCTTTCTGAACCATGTGATGGGTACTATTAAGCCATTTGCCAGACAGGAGTCTAGAATAACTTAAAAACTTGTACAATATTATCAGAAAGAACATTACTTTCTGTAACAAAAATAATGACTGGTTTCAACAACTTCACCATCATATTTTAAATTATAATACAGACCTTTTTGCATCAAATCATTATTAACTCAGAAACATCTGCTGAGATATAATGTTTACTTTTTAAGCCTTATTTATACTATTAACAGAGTAATGACAAACTCCATTCTGCTGCAAGTTTTCCTAGTACAGAAAATCTCCCTATAGAGAAGAGAATCAGGTACATGTTGAGGGTGGTGACATTTAGCATGCAAGTGTTCTATAGTGCTATTAGATTTTCTATGTCATTTTGAACGTATTTGATAATCAGCAGTAACAAACAAGGTAACATGCAAATAACTGAATTGAAATTACCCACAAGTCTTAAACCAAGCCTGTTGTTAAGATATTCAAAAAAGTATGTAACTGTATTAGGGTTACCAACTTTTCAAATGCTGAAAGTAGACATTTGTTATGGAAACGTGAGATTTTGAAGGACAAACCATATCCACAACCAGTGTGAAGGACTAGACATTTCTTTTAGCCAAAATAAAAGCCATCTATTGTAGAATGTGAGTTGTTTCTGTTCTTTTATAGAATTTTAAGATATTTCAGATACAAATAAGTGGTTTTATACAACTGTTAGAGGACACTTAGGAAATAATTTTGGTCCTAAAATCTCAGGACCTTTACCATTGTTCATGTTTTTTGCAACTGCCTAAGTGTTAATGGGTTAACTATGGGTTAAGAGGGTAACCATAGTCTACATGCCGGTATAACATAAAAAATGTCACCTATATAATAGCTAACATATTTTAATAAATTCTGATATATATATATATATATATATATATATATATATATATATATATATATATATATATATATATATATATATATATATATATATATATATATATATATATATATATATATATATGTATATATATATATATATATATAAAACTGGATATATGTCCATTTTCAGTGGAGGCCCGGGGAGAAAAGCTCCACTTACATCAAAATGTTTATAAACACAATGGTATGTACAAAGGCATTAGTACATTACAAAGCTTAGGCATACATTACATTTCATAGGATTTAGCATTTGAATACGAAAAATACAAGTGCAAACAGTTTTGGATATTCCTGATAAAATATGTCAAAGACACTATTAATTATAAAGTCACACACACAAATGTCACACAAAAATGCTAGTGTCTAACAGCAATGGATATTCATGCAAAGTATGTAAAATGACACTCTTATTCTGTAAAGTCTCACCAGAAGTCCTTGTTTAAGATGGCTATGGATAATCATTCAAAATATGTACAGGACATTAGTCCACTGTATAGTCACATTAACTTTATTTTCAATAGAGAAGACACAAGATTATACTCATGAGAAGATAGGTGTCGAGGGAAGGGTTTGGTAGTTAGTCTGGGTTGACACAGGGGTATAACCAGTGTGATTTAAGGTAGGGTTTTAGTTTGCTTTTAAATAGTTTAGCTGAGGCTAGGGAGGTTAGGTGATTAGGGAGGCTGTTCCAGGTTTTACCCACTGTATTAGGGAACAATGCGTCACCAGCTGAATTATTAGATTTAGCTATTTGTATTAGTAATTTGTTATATGAGCGTAGGGTTTTGAGATTATTATAGGGGGTGATTAGGGTATTGAGTATTGGTATATTTGTAGGTTGATACAGAATCTTATGGACTATTGTTAGTTGGTTGAAAAGTATTAGATTTGGCAATTCTAACCAGCCTAGTTGATTCAGATTGATACAATGATGGTTCCTATAGGAGGACCCAGCTGCAAATCTGGCAATATTGTTGTAGGAGGTAGACAGTTTATTCAGGTTGCTTTTATATAATTTAGTATAGATAGGCGAGGCATATAGTAGGGTGGAGATAAGGTGGGTATGGGCTATAGTTGTCTTGGCAAGTGGAGTCAGAAAGGTTTTGATCCTGTAGAGGGAACCCAATTTTTTGTTCACTGTTTTTATAGTGTTATTAATGTGAGGCTCAAAGGTGAGGTTATTATCAATAAGTACCCCAAGTAGTTTTGTAGTAGGATCAGGAGATATTATAGTTCCATTGCTAGAAGTAACAGTAAAGTTAAGTGGGGAGGTGCTATGGGTAGGGGTGAATAGTAGCATTTTTGTTTTTTTAGCGTTCAAGATAAGACTTTGGTGTAGAAGCCAATTTTCAACTATGCTAATGGTGTTTTGGGTTAGGGACTGAAGTTCTGATGAGGAAGTGGCTGAGCATATAAGTGTGGAGTCTGCATATTGGATACAGGTATCTTGAGGAATTACAGAATGGAGGTCATTTGTGAAGATGGAGTAGAGGAGAGGACCCAATATTGAGCCTTGAGGGACACCTATGGCAACTGGGAGGCGGGAAGATAAGGTATTTGCCCATAGTACAGCCTGTTGCCTGTTATTTAAGTAGGATTGGAACCATTGTATGGCAAGAGCATCCAATGACAGGTTTTTAAGTGTGTTTATGTGGAGGTGGTGGTTAACCATGTCAAAGGCTTTTGACAAATCAATAAAGAGGGCTGAGGATAGAGTGTCATTATTACAATTTCTATTAATGCAGTCAGTAAAGGATAAGAGAGCAGAGGTGGTGCTATGAAATGGTCTGAAGCCTTGTTGGCAGGTGGCTAATAAATTATTGTCAAGTAGGTGGCTTAAAGTTGCTTATGAATGCATTTCTCCATTACTTTTGCCAAAGGGGATAATATGGCTATGGGCCTGTAGTTGTAAAACTCTTTGGAATTACCACCTTTATGCAGGGGGATAATGTGAGAAACTTTCCAGATTGATGGGATGGTTCCTTCCTAAATAGTTCTATTAATGAGGATGGATATGGGGTAGGCTATGGTTTGTGCTGCTTTTTGCAGGTATTCTGCAGGTAGTAGGTCTGCAGAAAGAGTGGTGGATTTAAGTTTCTGAATAAGGTTATAGATAAGGGATGTGGGAACTGGTTGAAAATGAAATAGAGGGAGGCTATAGGAGATGGCAGGCGTAGAGGATGTGGAGTTAGGAGATATTTGGTTGGCTAGGAATTGAATGGTTTCTGTGAAAAAAGTGTTAAAAGAGTTGGCTATTTGAATGGGATTGTTGTGATCAGAACCTAAGGGAGATGGAGTGCCTGAGTGGCCTGGGTGTAGGAGGTTATTAATGCTTAACCAGAATTTTTGAGGATTATTTTGGTGGGTTTATTGAAGCTGGCAGTAGTAGTTTCTTTTGTCAGACAATATGACTTTTTTTGCTTCATTTCTTAGCTGTCTGAACAATAATTGTTCTGAAGGGCTTTTTGTTGACTGCCAGCTGGCCCATAGTTTATTTCTTAGGCGGATTTTTTGTTTGGTAGTCTTGGTGAGCCATGGGGATGGTTTAGTCCTGGTTCTAATTTTGCGTGTTGGTGCATGACAATCAAGAACTGCTAAGAATTTTAAATTAAAGTATTTAACTGCATCATCTAATGGGAGGTGTTTGAGGGGTGACCAGTTGCAGGCACTAAGTTCTGTTTGGAAGTTATGAGGGTTAAAGTTTTTGTTATCCCTTATTGTCCTATAAATGGTTGAGTTGGGAGTTTCAGTCTTATATCTGATTAAATGGGTGAGTGCGTGGTCGCTTATATCTTCAGGGAGGGTACCTGTTTTATAAGTTTGTTGGTGACTGTTAGTGAGAATCCAGTCTAGGGTGCTTTCTTTGTTATTAAGTTTATTGGTTCTGGTAGGGGATGTGATGGTTTGAGTAAAGCCATATAGGTTAATACGAGTAGAAGGCTGCTCAGATGAACAGGAATTCCAGTTTATATTAAAGTCACCCGATATTATGGTTTCTTGTGGGTAGTTGGTTAAGAGCCAGCTGAGGATAGCTTCTAATGTGTTAGTATTATTGCCTGGGGGAAGGTAGATACAGATGATATATATGTATTTACATTTATTGAGTTGAATCTTGGATATAAGAATCTCTGCATTACTAGATAGTGGAGATTTGCGGTCTAGTAAGGTAACTTGTAATCCATTTTTATATAATATAGCTAATCCTCCACCCTTCTTAGCATTACTGTCAAGTCTCAGGATATCATAGCCAGGGGGAGTAATTACACTGTCTTGTATTGATGGCTTGAGCCATGTTTCAGTGAGACAGAGGAAGTCAAAAAAATGTACATCTATAAGGGCATGCAGGTGAGCAACTTTATTATTTATGCTCCGAATATTAAGATGAGCTATCAGAAGAGAGTTGGGGGGCCTAGTAGTCAGGTATGTGTTAGTAGGAGTTGTTGCATCAGGCTTTGTAGTTGAGCTAGAGGTTGGACCAGGGTTTGGGTGTATGTCACCGTCTAAAAGGGAGTGGTCCAGTATTTTCAGGGTGAGTTGTAAAAGTTTACAAATTAGGTTCTGGGATCTCCTGGCTTTTGGGTTATAATAAGTAATGTGAGTAAGTCTATGAAACTTGGCTAATGAATACTTTGGTTGACAAGAGGTGTTACAGGGACTATGGGGAAGGAGAAGTGTTGGTATAGAGGTTTCCTTATAGAGGTTGTGAGATCTGAGATATTTATGGTGTTCATAGAAAGTAAATAGATAAGGTATAGTTAGAAAAGTTAGTAGTGAAAATAAAAGTAAGGGTTTCTGGTATGTTAAGGCAGTTAAAGGAGGCATTGTAGATTAAATTCAGTTGAGGCTGATATACAGGGATAACTACAGATAGAATTGTAAGGTGGTGACGGGCAGGAAGTGAGTATTAGCTCTTGAAGAGGAAGGAGTTTGTAATTGGTGGTGTAAGGGGAGTGTGGTAAGGGGTGTTTAAATGTAGGACTGCTGGGGTTTGGGTGGAATTTGGGGGTAGGGTAGGGGAGCAGAGTGAGCCCGCAGGGCGAACGGAGTGAGTAGAGCCACAGAAGGAGTGAACCCTAGGAGAACAATCAGTAGAGCTGATTGCTAAGGTAAGTTTAGGTGGGGAGAGGTAGGTGACAAAAACCTAGGTAGTAGGAAGAGTATGCAGAGTGGCTAGGCAGTGAAGAGTATAAAATAATAGAAGGGTATAGTGGGACCATCTAAACAAGTAGGGAAGGATATAAATTATCAACATAGGTTAAAAAAGGGGAAAGGAGGCTAGGTTTGGGAACCGGTCAGTTTTAGCTGCTGGCTGTCCTGGCTAGTGAGAGTAAAATTACAAACCTACAGTATTACACACTATTATGTCTACAGACAGTGGTTTTAAAGCACATACTTTCTCTTATTTGATATATTCCCTTGAGGGACTGTTGCACAGGGAGAGGATGGGTTCCGTTCCTTAGTATGGGGAGACCGCAGTATTATGTGGAAGAGGTTGCTATTCAGCAGGCAGGGGAAATCCTCATTAATACTTAACAATCAGGTTGGGCAGCTGGTAAAAGAGAGGGAGAGAAAAACAGCAGTCAGACATATATAGAGAAGAACACACAGTTATATACACTTAATAGGTATTAATAGCAAGCAGACTCAGTAAGTTCGATAAAGCTTCAATAGCATGATTATGTATTATTATAGTTATTATTATTATTATTATTATTATTATTATTATTATTATTATTATAACTCTATTCAAGCCTGGTTTATAAGAAAACACCCTGGAAACAAAACTCACTCTGTTTGGAAATATATCAGCCTGTTGTTGACTTGCTCCTAGATTGTTAACTGTGTTCTGGTTTGACTTGCCCACTGAAGCTCTAAAATCTGCAAAGCTTCTTAGGGTCATCTGGGACAGTGAGTTCAAGTGTGGCCTCCATATTAAGGAAAAATAGAGGCTTGAAATGATATACATGGCCAAGGCCTTTATGAGTAATTCTATCAGAATAGCTACATGCCACATTTCCCTGCTGTTCAGCCTCCCGTATGCTCTCTCATGTACTAACATGATCTACCTGTAACAGAATTATACTGTTCGTTGCTAGCATACCCTACTGTTTTTACTCCTCTCAAGCTTTCAGAAAGCTCATGCTCTTAGCTCCAGCTAGAATTGCGTACTTGTCTGAACTGTCCCAAATAACAACTGATCACATTCTATTATACTCTGTTTACTACACAGCATTAAAATGCTGCTCTGGTATACCCACTCAAGGCCTCTTCACTCCACAGATACTCATTAGTACAGGTTCAGCCAGCTGTCATTGTACAAAGACAATTATCCTATGAAGTACATATAACCAAGCAATGGAATAAATTTACTCTGAACATACAGAAACTTGTCTCCAGACATGTCTTCCAGCTAACAAGTCTCAGGCAGTAGTATCTTGTAACTTTAGGGTTACTTGACCTAGATAGTAGTCACATCTTCCTCTACTGTCCTAGTCTACAAATCCCACCTTCTTTTGAACACATCACTCCTTCACCAGTTAGCACCTTCCACTCACCACTCTCTATATTCTCTTTCCATTACTCTAACCCCTCAGATAGATTCAGTCACTGCTTGTCTCTTTATTTTTCCATCCCTACTCCGTGCCATTACCAGGATCGTTTATAATTCCTTCTTGCTTTTCACTTCCCTTCTGACATCTCTGTACTTTGCTGCCACCCTTTCCACATCCTTAAGCCATACGCTTCTTCTTTTCCTCTACATATTCTTTATGTTATGTCTGCTGACTATCAAGTAATTTGAGTGTAAGTTCTTGTACCTTGTTTTAGTGCATCACATCTCTAGCCAGCATCCTGTTTTTAACTGTTATCTGTTGCTCTAACATGTATTCTGCACAATGACACAGCCTTTCATACAAACATTTATGTACCATCAAACTGTTTATGAATAATTTGTGATGTTCGAGCCTCCAAACAGTCTTTAAGTAAATGACAGTTTTATGCAGTCATCATCCTGTGACATTAAATGACAGTTGTATGCAGTCATCATCCTGTGACATTAAATGACAGCTTTATGCAGTCATCATCCTGTGACATTAAATGACAGTTGTATGCAGTCATCATCCTGTGACATTAAATGACAGCTTTATGCAGTCATCATCCTGTGACATTAAATGACAGCTTTATGCAGTCATCATCCTGTGACATTAAATGACAGTTGTATGCAGTCATCATCCTGTGACATTAAATGACAGGTGTATGCAGTCATCATCCTGTGACATTAAATGACAGTTGTATGCAGTCATCATCCTGTAACATTAAATGACAGGTTTATGCAGTCATCATCCCGTGACATTCCTTTTTTCTGAACATCATGTAACATTTTCCATTCAGGCTCCAAACTTTTTTTTCTAAACATCCCAAACACCATTATTCCACCTAAATGTACAATCCCTATTGTTAACTTCCATCTTTTTAGTTTCTTCCATATGTTTTGTTCTTCTAGATCTGTAAAATCAAATCCTAAAACATTGTTATCATTAAACCACATTTCCCAAAGGGCACCCTAAATGCTTTGCAATGATTTACCTACAAAATTATCCTGGATACATTTTCTTAAGTTCTCTCTTAACTGAAAGCCTTGAAAGGAAAAATGCCATCCTATGTGCTTCTAATTTCTCTAGAGGAAGATACACTCCAACGCATAATGAGGCTGATGCATGACATAATCACATAGCCAAGCCTTTCAGTATTCTTCAGCTTTACTTTTTATTCCTTGTCCTTTGTTTTGTTTAGTGTGATAATATACTGCTAGTTATCCTTGTTAACATGTATTTTACACTTAGTGTCTGTTTCATGATTTTTGACATAAGAGAAAACTTCATCAGGAGGGTTAAAATTTTTCTATCAGTAGGATGAAATAATTTAAGTCCTCTAGGATAAAGGATATGAGTTTTAATGTTACTCTAAGAGCTTTAACCAGGGGCAACAAGGGTTCCTTTTTCCTATAGTTTTAGTACAGAAATCATTGTCAGATTTGATAATATTGTTGCCCACTTTAATGGGTGGGATTAGACCAGGGAGCTTTTAGAATTAACTCTTTTTAGATTTTTAGGTGTATTCTAAGCAAACAGTCCAGGGGACAGTCTCTAGCCACTGGTGTTTACCTACATTCAGTTCTCAATAAGGGAGTGACAGGATGGCCTGGGTTGAATTTACAGTTATCCATCCATTTGTCTTAATCAGATTTAAAGAACTAAAGGAACTATTTGTTTGACAAGGAGTTGGAGTTTATTCTAAAGGTAGAGTATCTTTTAGGACAGGTATCAGTCCTGCCACCAGGTCTTACACCTATTGTAATGTGGAAGTGTTTTCAGTTTTGCAAATGTGGAAGAGGTCAAACAGGACAGAGTAGGGCTCACCACAAAGGAGTCTTGTTTGTGTCTTTCGGCTTTTCCCGGTTAGGGGTCGCCACAGTGGAACTCCGGTCCGCTAATGATTGGTAGTTGATTTTTACGTGCCGAGTTACCAGCCCTGACATGCAACCTTCAATGAAGGTACGCCCATTCACGCATGTCTCTATGCAGAAGACGCTCTAGCTGAGAATCGAACCGGACAGTGTCTTACTGTGAGGTGACAATGCTACTGCAGCACCACCACCGCGGGTCACCTCACCACAAAGGAGTCTACAGGAAGCAAAATACAGTACTGTAGTAATAATCCACAAGAAAGTGTCATTAATGCAGGATTTAACCATGGTTAGCATTCTTTGATGACAAGGGTGAAGTCATATGTAAAGAGGAGTTGACCTGGTTCTGAAAACTATGATTTATAAGATTAGCAACCAATATTCAAATCCATAATTAGTTCATTAAATGACAACTAAACCAGTTTTTTTAGTGCATGTTGTTATTGCAATGTTATCAGCAGTTTTGTTATTATCATTTGTGAGATATTATTGATACAGATCAGTAATACCTGAAGTTAACAGCTGGTAATGGCAGATACTTTTCAATAATTTTGCTATGAATAACACTGTTTAATATATATTTTTATATACTCTTATGATCCAACTAGTGAAAAAATGAACAGAACAGGGTAGATCCAAATCACTCGAAGCCAGTAAAGTCCACAGATAACACTTTATTGTAGAAGTCACAAACCTTTGTGACTTCTACAATAAAGTGTTATCTGTGGACTTTACTGGCTTCGAGTGATTTGGATCTACCCTGTTCTGTTCATTTTTTCACATATACTCTTATGATGGCTTAGTAGTTACATCTAAAATTAAAGTTCTAGATTTAAAAAATAAAATATATCTGTTTTCTAGGACTCCTTTCACAGAACAGATCTGAATGTACACTTAAAATAATGTTATCTTCTAGACATTTCTATTTTGATTCGCTTTTAATTGAATCTTTTTTCTCCTCATTCCCACCTACATCTGCAGTGTCCTAAGATTGGATGTTTATGTACCACCTGTAATTTTCACGTTATTGCATCATTCTGTATTGCAGTGCTAGTTCACTTTCTGCTATATAAGATTATACTGCTTAAATATATCATAATATCTACTACAAAACATCAAGAAAGTACTGATTGTAAGGGTAATGTGTAGAGCTGCTCTCTTCTGACATTTCTGCTGTTTTCCTTGGCGTTTTAATCAGTTATTAAAAATTAATTTGTGTTGCACAGTTTTGCTTTGTTATGACTAATGGATTATCTTCTGTCCGAGACATCAACCCTTTAATAGAAGTTTGTTTTGATCTTCATCCTTTGTCTTAAAACTGCAATGAGCAAAAAGTAAGTGATATCATATGTCAGGTTAGCTTCTTAACATTTATTTAGAAAGGAATGCAGGAAATGCAGATTCCTAACGGACACTTATCATTAACTATAACTAACTCTACAAAGGGGGATGTTTTATTGTATTAAGTAGACACAGTTGTACAAAAGCAACATACCACATAAATCAGGGATACATTCAAGATACATTATAATAGCACTTCCTAAATCTGAAGTGTAAGAGTATAGATCAGATAGTTCTTAATAAATTATACTATTCCTTTTTGAACATAAAATATACCCATCACTAAAGAGCTGTGTTGGAATCTATATTTATTATAGTTCCACAACATTTCACAGCTGTATATCAATTGTGTGCCCACTTTTTTATTATTCTTGGGTAAGTAAAATGACTATTTTTAGCAACTAGTACAAATGTAAAACCTAACAGAATTCTTGTTTTGTTGTGATGTTTCTCCCTGAGAGTGTAAAAAGAGCTGCTCAACATATTAAGTGGATTTAGCTGTTTGTCTCAGACCCATCTCCTATAATACCCTCTTTCTCTTCCAAAGTAGTGAGTCAAAAATGGTTGTTTACCATGTATTATCTTAAAGGAAAAGCTATGACCTCACATATCATAAATCTCAGTGACTGTCCTGACTTATCTCTAAGACATCCTCAAGTTAATTACAACACTGCTCAAAGATATTCTGGCCAGTATGTGTTGTCATCCTTCCTGGAAGAATACATTTTTTTGCACCAAAATAGCTGAGAGAAGTCTTTGTAGCTGGTACAGTGACAATACCTTACTTAACCCCTACAGCAAGAGTCAAATCGGAGCTTAACAATCAGTTTCAAGAGGTGCCATGTAATAATTATTTTTGAGTGCCACTGCAGTTATTCATATCAGCACAGAAAAGTTAATGTTGCCCATGCCTAGTTACCTAGTTAGTGTTGCCCATACCTTACTTGGATAGAAGGAAGTTTCTCTGTTCACCTGTGAGAGAGGGGAGCTTTGAGCAGCCTATCTGTCCCTGGAGGACTGGTTTCAGCCCAGAAGTTAGTAGTTTATTGGCCATTTGGGCTAATTTTGATTGTATCTGCTCTATTTTCTGAAAAAAAAACAAAAAAAAAAATACTTTTTCACACCTTTCTGAACTAGTATAGTCCAGTTTTCAGGTTATTGCTGAATCCAGTGCTGTGTTACAAGTTTCTGTGTTGACCTTACTTGGATAGAAGGAAGTTTCTCTGTTCACCTGTGAGACAGAGGAGCTTTGAGCAGCCTATCTGTCCCTGGAGGAGTGGTTTCAGCCCAGAATTTAGTAGTTTATCTGCCATTTTGGGCTAATTTCTATCTCTTTCACTTCCCTGCTATAAAAACCGCATTTGTGCGGTTTTGTGCACTGGGCAGCGCCGTTTAGCTAGAGTTAAACTATTCTCAGTTCCACGAAGTCTACTCTTCAATTTTTCCCTTGGAACTAGACAAACCTTCAACTTTAGCACTCAAACCATTCATTTCATAGTCAAGCACTTGCTTAAAACTCATAGCAATCACTAATTAACCCTAGCACTAGACCCCCCCTATACTGTCCAGAAGGACAAGGCGCTCTGTTCGTCCCCACCAGCCAATCAGAAAAACAGCTTACTCTACCTATTCAGGCATGTCCAAAGGGCAGTTTCTGGTGTACTCTCCAGTCCAACTGGTGAATCTGGGCATTTTGAGGCAATGTTACAACTGTCTTATGTACACAGACAACCCTCTCCTCCTACCACCAAACACTAATATATACGAGAGATGCAATTATACAGCCAAATTGGAGGCAAAGCTCTCTCAACCCAAGACTGGAACTGACAGTCAGGAGGAGAAGGGTAATAGTTGCAACACACCACCAGTCTCACATAGACCTAATAAACCAACACTGGCAAATAATACACATGAATACAAGAAAACATACTCAGAGGCTCTAAATAAAAATCTGCAAAAGCAACAGAGACCTCCAAAGCAGACATCCAAGCAACTTCCACACCCCATCACCAACCATGAAACACATACTTCACATAATCAGTGTGCCACGCAATCACAGCCCTTAATGCAAAATAACATACCCAACACACTAGTAATAGGTGACTCTATAGTCAGGCACACTGATGTCCCACTAACTAGGCTGAACAAGGAGAAGGTTACAGTTAGCTGCCTGTCAGGTGCCAGGATCCGCCACATAGCACAAGCACTCAGGTCACTCCAGAGCAAGTACAAATGCAACTCTGTCATTGTCCATGTTGGTGTGAATGACCTGAGACGTACCTCCCTGGACTACATGAAAAGAGACATGGAAGAGCTCTCTGATCATGTAGCCCAGGCTAGTATGACCCTGACCCTGTGTAGCATCCTGCCCTCACCAAGAACGATGCCACAGTATAAAGAAAAAATGATCAATTTCAACAACTGGCTAAGTTTCTGTTGTCATTCAAAGGGGATCCAGTATCTGCCTGCCTGGGATGACATGCTCGACAAGCCACGTTGCTTTGCAAGAGATGGCTTGCACCTGTCACCCTTAGGCTTTCGAATACTGGCCAAGGCTCTTGTTGCCCCCATAGTGCCTTTTTTAGGCAAGGCTCAAAAGAAAACCCACCACCATAAATAGTACAAGTAACCAAAAACTGAGGGTAATGCTACTCAAGGCCAGAAGTCTAAACCTCAAAATGCACCCACTTGAGGCACTCCTCAGTATGGAGAACATAGACATCTGTGCAGTAACAGAAACCTGGTTTAAGGCTCCTGAGAGCACCCCAGCACTACAAGGCTATAACTCATACCATACCTTTCGACCACAGAACCAGGACCGAAACACAAAAGGCGGGGGTGTATCCAATTCATCAAGGATACCCACAACTCCAGGTTAGTAGCGCAGCACAATGTATCAGAGATCATCCATATGCAACTAGCAATGGGCAAAACTGCAATCCAAACTGTAGCTTGCTACAGATCACTCACCATGGCCCAGGAACCCCATTCCGCATTTCTGGAGACACTGGGAAATATGAAGGTCCTACCAAACGCCCTAATACTGGGTGATTTAAATTACCCAAACATAAACTGGGAGAACTACTCAAGTACTAACTCCCTTGCCCAACGCTTCCTAGAATGTATAAACTCGAATGCCCTGGATCAACTGGTTAACACCCCCACCAGAGGGAACAACTTAGTGGACCTGGTCATCACCAACATGGGCGACCAGTTTTCCACACTGGAGGTCAAACCATCGCTGGCTAGATCAGACCATAGACTAATCACTCTGAATATCCACATTCTGCCCTCACCCCCAATCAAGGAATCCACCATGAAAAACTTTATAAAAGCAAACTTCACATTACTTAAGACCGAGGTGGAAAGGTTCACAGCCCCCATGCTAAAGGACAATGCTGTCCAAGCTACTGAAACCTTTAAAAAGGCACTCTATGAGCATCTGCAGGAATGCATGGATCATGCTATCCCAAGTAAAACCAAGACTCACTCCTCCAAGAAAAGGAAACCAGTCTGGTGGACACCCTCCAGATGGGTCTCACTGAGACGGATACCTGATGTCAAAATCATGGCCTCAAGCTAAATGCCAAAAAGTGCATAGTCATCCCCTTTGGAAAAAACAAAGTACCCACAAACGATCACATAGGTGGTAGTTCCCTAAATACAGAAAATGTAATAAGGGATCTGGGGACCCAAGTAGATAGTAATCTCTCCTTTGATAATCATATTGCCAAGGTGGTTAGAAAATCCTTCTATTTGGCCCACCTAATCACAAAAGGGTTTGCATCTAGAACAAAAGAGGTTATTGTGCCTCTCTACTCATCACTCATTAGACCCATCATAGAATATAATGCCCCATTTGGGATGTACCTTACAAGACACCTGCAACAGCTGGAAAGACCACAAAAGTACCTCACCAAGAGGATTACTGGCCTCAAACAGATGACCTATGCAGCCCGACTCAAGAAACTCCAGCTGTACTTGGTTGCATACTGCTTACTCAGAGGTGATCTCTGCCTGACATACAAGACCATGTCCAACCCAGAATTGATGGACATGCTCCACCAAAAAAAAGACAAATCCCGCAGAGCCACACGCTCTAGAGATATAAACCTCACCACAACGATAAATAGGACATGCTGGAGGGATAGATTCCTATCCCAGAGACTCCCCATGCTTTGGAACAGGATTCCAATATACATCAGGCAGAGCCCCTCACTAACACTCTTCAAGAGAAACCTTGACGGGTAGATGGGAAACAGAAAATTTACCCCGGGGATTACTACAGTGGCTCTGTTGGACAGTGGCGCAGGGAACTAATAGCTCTGCTGGAAAGAGGCATAGGGAACTAATCTAAGGGGGTGGCCAAAACCAACACATTCTGGCTAGGCTTATAAAAGCCCTTGGGCAGATAGCCTAGTACTTACCTATGAACCTATCATTTAGGATTTAGTTCCTTTCATAAGCAGTTATAAATAGGTGGTATTTCTGGCCCTATTGCACCTCTTCCTCCACCTACATCTACATGCTGCCACAACCACAGCCCCTCTGTTTACATTGCTGTATTCTAAATTTGTTTCTTCATTCAAAGAACATAAACAGAACAGGCCACAGACATACACATATGGACACACACATACACATACATGCATACACGCATGCATGTGGTTACATGCACAGACATACACACGTCTATGCATACACACGTGCATGTTTGTACATGGACATACGCACACACACATGTGCAAGTGCATACACATACAAGCACACACACACACACACACACGCGCGCGTGCACACACACACACATGTAATCATTGGGTCTATATTAGAACACCGAACATTCAAAATTTAAAGTGTTCTAATACTGACTAGTGAAAATATCGAAGAAACAGAAAACCAAATTTTTTCCTAGGGAAAGAATTTGGTTGTCCGTTTCTGTTGCTTTGGTATTTTCAGAGTTGTGGTAGAAAGTAATGGGTCAGGTTCAGGCAAGTGTACGATTGTGTGGACGTGAGGGTTAGGGCGGGTTAGGTGAGTTAGGGTTAGGGCGCGGGTCAGGTAAGTGTGCGATTGTGTGGACATGAGGGTTAGGGCGGGTTAGGTGAGTTAGGGTTAGGGTGCGGGTGAGGTGACTGTGCGATAGTGACAGACCTTAGGGTTAGGGTTTGGGTTAAGGTAAGTGGATAGTTAGTGGTGTATGCGTAGTTTAGTGTATGGTTAGGTGTAAGAGTTTAGGTGTATGTGTGTGGATTGCTATTTGTTTGGTGTGCTTGTGTTGTGTGTATGTGTTTTGGAACAGCAAATCTTTTCCCTAGGAAAAAATTCACTGTTCTGAATGTTCGATGTTTTATATTTTCGATTCATAGGGCTCGATATTAGAACACTCGACATTTTGAATGTTCGGTGTTCTAATATAGACCCTAATCATTGCATAGTAGCTCAATTCAAGAGTAGTTGGAGCCTATAGTGAGCCACCTGTTCGATGTTGGGTTTTCTGTGGAGGCCACTGTAGCTTAGATTGATTGTTTTGTAATACAGTGAGCGAAGTGTCACTGTGTATCACCTGGGGTATAATGTGAAGTTGTTTGTGTGCTGTGCCTTGCAGTGGTGCAACCAAGCAGTCATGCAGAATGATTGTGGAATTACTTCTTTGAGAATCTGCAGCTTGTGTATAGCTTCATATCCAGATATATGGGAAACACTCGTAAATATGATTTTTGTAGAATTTTCTGTTCAGCGGCACACTCAGTAGCCATAAGCCCTTAGAGCAATATTTATTCTGGAGTATTGTGCTATGTAGTTATTGTAAGATAGGTGGTATTTTTACCCTAGATTGTTCTCCCTAGTTACAGTTTATCATGGAAGATTTAGTAAATGACCTTCCAATTGGAGCAGAGACATCACCTGTGCTGTAAGCACATCTTGAATGTTTTTGCAATGTAGCCTGTGCTGTGATATGTTATATGGCAACCCTGACATGGAAAAAAACAGTGAGGATGAGTAGTGTAACTCCTGCTTAGGAGAAATAAAAGATGCCAAAGCATACTTGCTACTTTTATTATAAATGTTATTTAAACCTTATATCTTTGTGTCTATATCTGTCATTTTATTACATTTTTATTGTATCAAAACCTATGAACACACTCAGCATTGAGTTCTCTATAGTGCAGAGCATAGTAACTATAGTATATGACTGCAAATAAATATATACGTATGTGGACTATGAAAATAACTAACAAACTCAGTGATGCCATACAGAGCTCCCCACTACTATCTTGTGGTGTGGAAGTTGAGTTGGAGTTTAGTAATTGAGATAGGGTATGCAGATGCCAACTCATAGGAATGGAGTTGATCTTAAGGTCTGATTTAACCTCAGTATCATATTTTCTTTATTTTTATAATTGTAAATGAACCCTAACTGTACATTCCCAAAAATAAGTTGCTTTTTTTTGCTTGGTCATACTATTTACTGCACTTTTTATTGTATTCTGCTTATTTAATACTATAAACTAAACTGCAGTGTTTGCACTGCATTTGTCTGCCTTACTGTTCCTGTTAAACCATATTATGCTGCTGTTGTCAATATTTTCAAAGTAATAATTGTTACTTTTCACTGTTTACAAAGCATCTGTTTGGTTTCTTCTGTTTTCCCACCAAGCAGTGTTTTAAATAACTGATTTGTTTGCTATTTAAAACATTCTTTAGTGTCTCCTTGCTGTTTAAAACATTTTTTTTTTACTTTTTCCTGCCTAAATTAGTGTAGCTAGTAGCTGTAGCATAGTCCACATACAGGTTTGCTGCATCTGGGTCTGTTTGTAGTGGCTGTTGTATTCTGAGCACATTTTCCAAGCCATCTTTGATTGGAGGGGACCCTTCTGTGCCTGTGTGAGAGAAGTGTACTGATTGGAACCTGTCTGGTGAAGAGTGATTGGTCTAGGGCTTGGAGTTTTTAGCTCAGGTATTTAAGCCCCGTCTTTGAGTTTGTTTCTGCTTGTTTTCCCATCACACAGCACTGCACACTGCCACACAATTGTGCATCATAGCCGGAGAGGTAATTTCGGCAATTTTTCCCTTAGATACAGCTGTAGTACATTAGTCTATTCCTCATCTTTAGTACATCTCTGGTCTAAGAAGCATTGCTAGTGAACTGTGACCTATTAAACCACCAGCCAAAAACTCCATCAGAAATACCCATCTACAGTGCGCCTCCTAGATCAATCTGAAAGCACCCCCTTTGTGATAACAGTTCTTCAAACCTAGCATTATGGACAGTTGGACTACCCTTGTTTCTCCTGCCAGCCTTGTTGACTTGGGTTTTCTGAGGCAGTGTAGCAACTGCCTCATGTACACTGACAACCCTCTACTAATAACTCACTCCAGTAGACTGTGCAAGAGATGTATCTACACCAAGAATCTTGAATCCCTGCTCTCTTGCAAAACAGTAACACTGAAGAGATTGTCAACTCACCCACCACTATTCATGCATATAGTACCACTACTCATACACATAGTATGCCCCTAACACATAAATCAACATATGCTGGGGGTTCTCTCAAAAAAACTTACCAAAACGCTAGAAGCCTCCAAAACAAAAGACTGTAACAACCAACACAGTTCCCGCAGCACCCAGGACACATAGCAACAGCAGTGTCTCACTTACCAAGCCCTTAAGGTGTAACACTCAAAAAAACAAATTTTCTTGTCATTGGAGACTTCATAGTGAGACAGACAGATGTCCCACTCACCAGGTCAGATAAGGAGAAAGTCACGGTCAGCTGCCTGTCCGGTGCCAGGATTCATCAGATCATGCATAAACTCAGGTCTCTTAGCAACAAGTACCATTATGACTCTGTCATTACTCGTGTTGGAGTGAACGACCTGACACATACCTCACTGGACTATATGAAGAGAGACATCACAGAGCTCTCAAAGTATGTGTCCCAGGCAGGTATGTCCCTAGTCTTGAGCAGCATATTACTCTCACCTAGAATGATGTCACAGTATAAACAAAAAATGATTGATTTCAATAATTGGCTTAGGTTTTGGTGTCATTCAAAGGGGATCCTGCTTCTGTCAGCCTGGGATGGCATGGTCAACAAACATTGCTGCTTTGTCAGAGACAGTTTGCACCTGGCACTGGGTCTTGCTCCCCCCCCATAGTTCCCTTTTTAATCAAGGTCTCAAAACCAAAATTGCCAACATGAAAAATTGCCAACCATAACAAAATAAGGGTTATGCTGCTCAATGCTAGGAGCTTAAACCAAAAACTGCACACCCCGGAAGCAATTCTATCACTGGTGGATGTAGATGTCTGTGCAGTCACAGAAACCTGGTTCAAGGCCTCAGAGACTACCCCAGCCTTGCAAGGCTACAATACCTTCCACATCTTCAGACCACAAAATGAACATGTGAGAACCAAAGAAGGCAGTGTTTCTATCTATATTAGAAATAAATTCACCTCCCAACTAGTTAGATTGGACAACTCCATTGAGTTACTCCAAGTTCAGATTACTATGGGTAATACTCCCATTCAAGTCATAGCTAATTTTAGATCCCCCTCCATGGATCATGATGCTCATGAGGCCTACTTGACAAAACTGGAGTCAATCCAAATATTGGCAAACACTCTGGTCATGGGGGATTTCAATTATCCCACCATCAAATGGGAAACCTACTCTAGCCCTAACTCACTAGTGCAAAAGTTCCTTGACTTTGTTAACTAAAATACCCTGGAACAAATTGTTCAAACCCCAACAAAAGGAGCAAACATACTAGATCTGGTCTTCAGTAACATGACAAATAGATGCACCACCACAAGTGTCGGACCATCATTAGTCAAGTCTGACCACAAATATCAGTTGCCTTCAAACTAGCACTAACACCAGAATTCACATAGGGCAAACTCAGACTAAAAAACTTTAGCAACACAAACTATACCCTCCTAGGGAAAGGTATAAATGCATTCCAAGCACCACCCCCAGCTGGAAGTGGTAACTACACCAAAGCTTACACTAAACCCTGTGCAATCACTTGTATAAATGTATAGACGTGGCTGTTCCAGACAGAATCAAAGCCAGAGCCCCAAGTAAAAACAAGCCACGCTGGTGAACATCCAGCATCAACAAACTTTACAACAAATGCAAAAAGTTGCTCTTTAATAAAACTAAGGCGAGGCTTCAACAATGGAAAAGCACCCTCCTCTTATTCAACAGGCAAATAAGACAACATGCCAAATCCTCCAAGGGTATCTTTGAGAAAAATTTAACAATCATAGCCAAGCATAACCGTAAGGCCTTTTACAGCTACATATGTAGCATAAAAGGTAGGACCCAAGCATGTGCCAAATTAATGACTAACGGTATCAAAAACACTGATCCCGCAGAGATAGCAAACCTGCTAGCAGACAGAGTTGGTGAAAATTTCACTCCCTTATCCCCTCCAAAATTATCACAAACCTAGGCCCCATCTCTCCCCCCAACCAACATATCCAAAGAGCAGGTTATTAAAGCCTTGTCAAAGACAAAAAACACAGGCTCTATGGGATCAGATGTTATCCCAGGCTGTCTTCTAAACAAACTAAAATATGAACTAGCATCACCATTATGTACCCTATTCAGTCACAGCCTAACCACAGGCTTTGTTCCTGTGGAATGAAGAACAGCAACAGTTATTCCCCTCCACAAAGGTGGCTTAGCAACAGACCCAGGTAATTATAGACCCATAGGTCTGGCCAGCCTCATCTGTAAAACCATGGAACATATCATCATGGACCTCATAAATAAAGACATAGACAACCTCCAAACCCTGTATCCAACCCAATTCAGCTTTGTTAAGGGCAGATCCTGCCTGTTAAACCTGGTGGATTTCTTTGAAAATGTGATCAGGGCCATTGACAAGGGCAAATGTGTGCACACAGCATACCTCAACTTGGCAAAGGACTTTGACACAATTCCACACTCAGGCATTAACGATAAACTTAGCAAATTGAATGTAAACCCATTTGTTGTAAGATGGATTGCCAACTGGCTCACAAACCGTTCACGCACTATCAAAGTGGGTGACTCCACATCAACCAGCAGACCTTTCACCAGGGGGATGCCACAGGGGTCAGTGCTGGGCCCCCTACTGTTTGCTATATACTTCTCAGACATTCAGACCAAAACTACGGGGCTGTGGCTGACCAAGTTTACAGATGACTGCAAACTGGGTGCAATTATTGAATCCCCAGATTATGTCAGTATGCTTCAGGAGGGTCTTACACAGACCAACGACTGCTGGCTTAGTCACAGTCTGAAACTAAATGTAAAGAAATGCATCATCATTCCCTTCAGTAAAAACAATGTCCCTTCACACTATCAAATTAACAATACCCTATGTACCTACAAAGTGGTAAGGGATCTGGCATCACAAGTAGACTGCGACCTTAACTTTGACCACTACTGTAGTAAGGAAGGCATTCTATGTAGCACACTTGATTAGCAAAGGCATTGCCTCTAGAGCAAAGGAGGTTATAACCCCTCTATACTCATCACTAATCAGGCCCATAATTGAGTATACCATCCCTTTCAGCATGTACTGTACAAAGCACCTGTAGGAATTGGACAGACCTCAGAGGTTTTTAACTAAGAAGATCAAGGGACTCCAGTATGTGCCTTACACAGACTGACTAAAGGCCCTGTCACTATACTCAGTATCATATAGACTTCTTAGGGGCCACTTATGCCTGGCTTACAGAGCAATCTCCAATCCAAACCTAATGAATTTGATGCACATCCATAAATCAAACAGCACTAGCTACCCATTCCAGTGACTTAAATGTGGCCTGTGTGATGGTCCCTACTCCAAGCCAGTAATCAGGAAGCCTCAATCCTCACCACAGACACCAGTGAGGGATGGCCACTATGAGGAAAAATTAATACACATACAGTATTTCCAGATGCAGATCTCTGCACCAAACACAGTTTCCCTTAAGATCGCACAGGGAGCACACTCCAGACGTAGGGCTGGACTCTCTCTTTCACTCTCTCTAGGCCTCAAATAAGATTCCACATGACCACTTTGGAGTTGTGTGTCCCTGTTCCTAGTACTTGACACATACACTTGGATATTTGATTTTCACACCCACACACAGCTGGTAAATGCTGGCACAGATTTACCAGCTGTGCCTCCTCTGCCCAGACTATAAGGTAATTACATTGCCCCAGTCAGCTACTCTAAGGCTCTTACAAGGGTACCCAGTTATGCAGAGTAAAAATTAATACTAACAAATGGTAGAGTTTGACCAATGTAGCATGGCTTTAAGGACCCACCAAAGTGTCACTAAAATAAGCATAAGTACTCTTTGAATGTTAAAAGTATTCTCTAAAAGACCAGCCACAATGAAAGGTATAGAAATATTTAATAATAAATAATAAAATAGAAAACACGAGAATAGTGAATATCTAGTTACAATACCCACCAGAGTTTAAATCAGAGAAGGTATAAAAAATAACACAGTTGGATAGTGTGACACCCCTTCTATAGGCCAGTAACCAAGGAGCCTGAATCCTCACCACTGACATTGGGTGAGGGACATTCACTTGGAATAAAACTGGATACACACAGTATTTTCAGATTTAGCTCTCTGCACCAAGCACAATTTCCTATAAGAGCACACAGTGAACACACTCAGTCCAGAGGCTGGGTTTCCTTCTCTCTCTCTCCAGTCCCCCAATAAGACTCTCCACTGGCACAGCTGTAGAGTTGTAGAGCCAAGTTCTCTACCACTCTCTCTATGAAACCAGTGTTCTCTGCCCCTGCTCACACAGACATTCTTTGAGATTTGATTTTCACACACACACACACACACACACACACACACACACACACACACACACACACACACACACACACACACACACACACACACACACACACACACACACACACACACACACACACACACACACACACACACACACACACACACACACACACACACACACACACACACACACACACACACACACACACACACACCTTGAAAAGTTTGGCACAGACCCACTAGCTCTACTACCTTTCCCCAACTATAAGGTAGTTACACTGCCACCACCCAGCTGCTCTAAGGCTCATACATGGGTACCCAGTTATACTGAGTAAAAGTAATAATAATATAAATGGTAGTGTTTGACCAACACAGCAAGGCTTTCAGGAGTGGCTACAGTGTCACTAAATAAATATAAGTACTCTCAAAAGTTAAAATATTATCTAAAAGACCGGGCACAATTAAAACTGTAAATATATTTAATAATAAATACTAAAATAACATCAACATTCTAAGTATCTATTTACAATAAATACCAAAGTTTCAGTCACAGGAAATATTAAAAAAATAACACAGCTGGACAGATTCACACGGATACAGAAATAGAGTACTTAACTAGTCTCACTATATTTTCCTAACTGATCTAAAGAATTACTGTTTCCTACTTACTTAATAAAGCAAGGAAAGATGAAGTGGGTGAGTGTTCTTGTCAGTTCCAAAAACAGACTGCCCTGAGACTTCTGTCTTATCTAGTATGAAAACATCATTTCAGTGCTGGATTACAGAATGACATCACATACATCTGGTCATCTGACCTTTGGTTCCTCACTACCACCTTTTACTAGAAACTGAACCGGAATCTAGTACCTGTGTGTCATAATACGCACACACAGAGCTTTTCTAAGATGTGTTATAGCATCTGAAAACTATAAAATCATTTTAAAACTTCCACCCTTCCAGAGTAGCAATTAGTTCACCCCTGTGGACAATACAGTAGGCTTCCTAATCCTGGTTTTCACAGACATTTTGTCTCCAGCTGTAATCAGAACTGTAAGATACAATCTTTATGGCCTACCCAGGTAATTTAATTTCAGACTATTTTTCAAAGTAAGCTGGACTAAGATTAACCTCTTCTCTTCCAGTATATTCATTTCAACAGTTACAATACAGTCTGACAAACAGGTGTATTTCTTTTCTGCCCAGCAGGATCTACTGTTGGTGCATTTTTAACACAAGTAGCTTTATAAATACACTTTCAACACAGGCACCTGTAGAAATCATTTTTATAAACAAATTACATATAATTGTTTACAAAACTCCAGTTAACTATGCTGGCATATATTAAACATGCGCTGCCCTGCTCTGTATTATGCATGCACTGCCCTACTCTATCTGGCATAGCTGGCACTACCTCACATCTTCACAGTTAGATTCACACAAATACAAAAAAACAATACTTAACTAATCTCACTATATTTTCCTGACTGACTAAAGAATTACTGTTCCCTAGTTAAGTTACTTACTACAGCAAGGCAAGATGATAAGTGTTAAGCTGCTTACTACAGCAAAGCAAGATGAGGTGTGTGAGATATCTGTGAGAGAGCTTTCCTGCCAGGTTCCGGAAGACAAAGTGCTGTTGCAAGAGTATTGGCGTATCTCTCACTAATATCTAAAGAATCAGTTTAGTGCTGGTTATAGAATGACATCACATCTGGTCACCCAGTCACAATACATACTCAGAGCTCTGCTAAGATCTGTTATAGCATCTGAAAGCTATAAAAACAATTTCAAAACCTTCCACCCTTCCAGGGTAGCAATTAGTTTACCCCTAAGGACAATAAAGTGAGATTCCTAGTCCTGGTTTTCCCAGACGTTTTTGTCTTTGGCTGCAATCAGACCTGTAAAATAAAATCTTTATGGCCTAAATGAACCCATTTTCAACCTTTTTTTCAAAATTAGCTGTACTGAGATCAACCTCTTCCTTTCCAGAATTCTCTGTTAAAACATATACATTTAATCAAAAAAGTCACATGCCACCAAAGGGTAAAGATTCCAGTGGCTTCACAAGTAATATAAAGCAAAAAAACGATAAATACATCCACCAGAACCATACACAGCAGCTGTTCACTTTATAGGAACTAAACTGGAATGACCCGTTTCTTTATAAACCACAAAATGTTTTTATTATACAGAAGTTAGCACTTTCACCATACTGGCTTCCTCAGACTTACAAAGACACAAAGAAATCATTCATTTAAATAACTACTGTGTAAAACCGATTGGTAAGCATAAAATCTGATGTCATAATTAATTAAAGACACTTACAGAAACCATTACATATGCTATCTAAATGAAATATGTATATATATATATATATATATATATATATATATATATATATATATATATATATATATATAAAACATTAAGAACAAATAAATAATCTCGAAATTCAGCTAAAAAATGTATTTAAAAACATCAAAAGTATAACATTATATCAAGACTGCTCTTATGTTAAATAGAATTCCATATATTTTATGAAGAACATGTTTCAATAGTATACATATAACATTTCTAAAATATTCATCTAATTAGAATGCTTATTATACTAATAGTAATGTTGCTGGTAAGGAGTATATATAATGTTAATAGTAATAACTACATAATTTAAAACTCATCATGTTTCAACACTTTCAACCTTCTTTTTCGAAGGACAGGTTTTAATGGGACCTTGTCATTTAGTCCCGGGAACTTATCCGCTCTATATCTAATTATCCACCTTACCTCACACTCCTCTGTGTAGCTTTCTAAATTCCCACCACGTATACTAGGATTAACCTTCTGTATAACAATAAATCTAAATTCATGTGTAGGACCTGATGCGATGTTATGCTTCGCTAATGCACTACTCTCAGACCCTATACGTACATGGTATACGTGTTCTCTAATTCTCTCATGTAATTTCCTATTAGTTTTACCTATATAGAATGCTTCACAGAGAAATTGTGTGAGACACTCCTAGATTCTTATTTAAGAATAAGAAAAACTTAAAACAGATGTTGTGTCATCGGTCATGTGTTAATACAGAACCAGATAGTATGTAAATAGAAGGTTGTACTAAACCATGTAACACATGCAATCAATGTGAGTACATTGATACAAGAAGAACTTTTACACATCCATTAATAGGACAAGAGTTTATATTTAATGTACCAGCAAATTGCCAGACTGAACATGTTATTTACCTTGCCAGGTGCACAGCCTGTGAAGCATGGGAAGAGGAGTATTTATTTTCTTTAGATGATTTTAAACGTCATGTTGGATTCTATAAACGGTTTGTGGATGATTTGTTTTTGATTTGGAAGGGTGATGAAACCGGTTTAGCTGAGTTCACATCAAGAGTTAATGGTTTAACTGACTATCTTAACTTTACTATAAGCTACTCGAGAAATCGAATTTCATTCTTAGACGTGAATATTGAAAGACTTGAGAATGGCCTTATTAATACAGGAGTCCACAGGAAATCATGCTACAGGAATACTCTATTGCACAGGACAGTATGTACCCTCAATATGTATTTAATAACGTAGTTAAAGGCCAGTCTATGAGAGTATCTAGACTTAATCCTACAGAAGCAGGATATGAACAAGAACTAATGGATCTTAGAATGAGATTTATTGAAAGAAAATATAATCCAGCAGAAGTTGATAGAATCATCAGAGAGACGAATTTATTAAGGACGTCTAGAGCATACCCTTATTTTTCAAGTGGCTAAGATGCTGAGTGTACCATACAAGATAGTAGACTCAATTCATTGAAAGTTCCAATATTTTTCACTTCTGACATTAGTGTCATCAAAGATGTGATTTCGAAACACTGGAGCACATTATTATTAGATGAAAATATAAGAGAAATTGTGGAAGACACTCACAGAATTCTTATTTAAGAATAAGAAAAACTTAAAACAGATGTTGTGTCATCGGTCATGTGTAAATACAGAACCAGATAGTATGCAAATAGAAGGTTGTACTAAACCATGTAACACATGCAATCAATGTGAGTACATTGATACAAGAAGAACTTTTACACATCCATTAATAGGACAAGAGTTTATATTTAATGTACCAGCAAATTGCCAGACTGAACATGTTATTTACCTTGCCAGGTGCACAGCCTGTGAAGCATTCTATATAGGTAAAACTAATAGGAAATTACGTGAGAAAATTAGAGAACACGTATACCATGTACGTATAGGGTCTGAGAGTAGTGCATTAGCGAAACATAACATCGCATCAGGTCCTACACATGAATTTAGATTTATTGTTATACAGAAGGTTAATCCTAGTATATATGGTGGGAATTTAGAAATCTACACAGAGGAGTGTGAGCTAAGGTGGATAATTAGATATAGAGCGGATAAGTTCCCGGGACTAAATGACAAGGTCCCATTAAAACCTGTCCTTCGAAAAAGAAGGTTGAAAGTGTTGAAACATGATACGTTTTAAATTATGTAGTTATTACTAGTAACATTATATATACTCCTTACCAGCGACATTACTATTAGTATAATAAGCATTCTAATTAGATGAATATTTTAGAAATGTTATATGCATACTATTGAAACATGTTCTTCATAAAATATATGGAATTCTATTTAACATAATAAGAGCAGTCTTGATATAATGTTATACTTTTGATGTTTTTAAATACATTTTTAGCTGAATTTCGAGATTATTTATTTGTTCTTAATGTTTTATATATATATATATATATATATATATATATATATATATATACACATATTTCATTTAGATAGCATATGTAATGGTTTCAATGGTATGTAAGTGTCTTTAATTATGACATCAGATTTTATGCTAACCAATTGGTTTTACACAGTAGTTATTTAAATGAATGATTTCTTTGTGTCTTTATAAGTCTGAGGAAGCCAGTATGGTGAAAGTGCTAACTTCTGTATAATAAAAACATTTTATGGTTTATAAAGAAACGGATCGTTCCAGTTTCGTTCCTATAAAGTGAACAGCTGCTGTGTATGGTGCTGGTGGATGTATTTATCGTTTTTTTTGCTTTATATACATTTAATCACTTATAATAATACTGTCTGACATACATGTATATCTCTTTTCTGTCCAGCAGGACCCCCTGTTGATGCATTTTTAACACAAGCAAATTTACATTTTTAACACAAGCATCTGTATAAATCAGTGTGATAGTCAAATTACATAAAATTCTTTACAAAACTCCAGATAGCTATGCAGGCATATGCTACACATGCACTGCCCTATTCTTCCTGGTACATATGGCACTACCTCATATCATCACATCTCTCCCCCTTTGAAGACTCAAACTAGTTTTTCAAGTGATCCTGACAAAAATATTAGTTGAGAGAAATGGACCTGTCTGGGAACACATTAACCTATACCCTTTCTTGAGAGCCCATCTGCATTGGCATTGCTGATTCCACTATGGTGCTGCACTGTCATGTCATATGCCTGCAACCTTAGACTCCACCTTAATAACTTAGCATATTGTTGGCTGGCATAATGCATTCATGTTAACGGATTGTGGTCTGTAACCTCAGTGAATTTCCTTCCATACAGATAGGGTTGAAGTTTCTGCAGTGCCAATACTATGGCTATACATTATTTTCCTACAGTTGCATAACATTCCTTCCTGGGTTGGAGTCTACAGCTGAGATATTTAAATGGGTGATCTACTCCCTCTGAGGAAACCTGGCTGAGTACAGCCCTCACCCCATGGTTTGAAACATCCACCTGCACAATAAATTATTTGCTGTAATCTGTATTGGTTAACACAGGGGGTCCTCCCAAATCCCCTTTAAGCTTTTGGAATGCCTGCCTCTTATTGTGTCTGACAGGAATGAGCACCATAACCTGCTGTCCCACAGCATACTCTTGGGCTCAAGCATTCCTTTCATACCAGACCTTTTTCTGCTGTTGGGTGCCTGCCAGGTTCTCTTGAGCTAAGCCCGTGAGCTCCCTAAGCCTTGCCCTGAGGTTTAGGACATATGCAAAACAGACTGATTGTGGGATTTGCACTCACCCTCTCTCCCACTCATCATGCATCAAATTTAAAAGCTCCCTCACCCTATGACTAACTCAAAGGGTGAAAAACCTGTGGATTCCTGGGATACCTGTCTGTATGCAAACAACAGATGGAGCAAATATTTGTCTCACTCTCTCTCAAACTGGTCTGCAAATGCCTGTAGCATGGTCTTTAGTGTAGAGTTTAACCTCTCTACAAGACTATTACTATGGGGGTGGTAGGGGTGGTCTTTAGGTGCTTTACTCCACAGCACTTCTACAGACGAGATAGCAGGTCTGACATGAAATTGGCACCTTTGTCAATCAGTATTTCTCTTGGGAAACCTACCCTGCTGAAAATATCTAACAAAGCATTTGCCACCTTTTCTGCCTTGATGGAGGACATAACCACCACCTCAGGTTATCTAGTAGCATAATCTACTACCACCAGGATATACTTCTTCTCTGTGGAACTTGGGGTACTCAGCTGTCCCACAGTATCCATAGCTACCCTCTGAAATGGCTCTTCAGTCACAGGCAAAGGGATCAAATGAGCTTTGACCTTGTCTACATTTTGGCACTGCTCGCAGGTCCTGCAGTACCCTGTTACATCCGTTGCAATCCCAGGCCAATAAAAGTTGTGCATAATACATCTCTTGGTATGCTTTATGCCCATATGACCAGCAAAAGGAATGCCATGGGCTATGGCTAGAAGTGCCAGATGGTAGGCTCTGGGCACTACCAACTGCTGTATTACCTCAACCTCTAGCCTTCCTTCAGGGGTCCACTCTCTATACAGTAACCCTTTGTTCCAGTATACAGACTCCCCATTTCCTTGAGAATCAAGTGCCTCCTTAGCTACTTCCCTCAGGCCTCATAAGGTAGAGTCCAAAAGCTGAGTCTGTCTCAACTCTACCTTTGTGACCCTTCCCAGCTCCCTTTCCACAGGAAGCTTGGTATCTTCCGACAGTGGTGCCTCACTGTCAGCCTATATAGTACCACTTACCTCTGTCCTTGAAGTCACCCTGTCCATGGGAACATCAGTACCTACCAGCAGCTGTGGCTCACTTTCAGGCTCACTGCTCCCTCCCTGAAGTAGCCACATCACCAGCCCCAGCTTCAGGTGTGGGGTCTGTCTGGGCCACCTCCTGGCTACCAGACCAACATGCCTTTCTTCAAGCCTGACTGCATGTAACTGCATACACACAAGGTACTGCATTGTCACAATCATTCCCTACCAAGACATCTGCAGGGATATCCTCAAACACAGCTACCTGCTTGCTTCCATTTCCACCCTCCCAGTCAAGGTGAACCCTGGCCAAAGGTATTTGGAATGGGGTCCCTCCTAAAGCTCTGACTAGAGCTGACTGCCTAAGCAAGTACTGCTTCTCTTTAACCACTGCAGGCTTTACAATGGTTATGTCAGAGGCTATGTCTCTCTTAGCCGTGGCCTGCCTTCCATCCACTAAGATAGGAAACAAACTCTGGTGATAGTTTGGTACCCCTGCTGTCTCCAGACAACTTACCACTGTCATGCTGTTATTCCCACTTGCTGGCTCCCTCACCTTTTGTTCCCCACCTTGCTTCAGTGGACATTTATATCCTACATGGCCCCTCTGGTTACATTTAACATCTAACCTTTGACCCTGGCTGTGTACCTGAACTTTTGGCTTCCTCTGTTACTGGTAAGCTCTATTGGGGGTGGTTTACGTTACCCACCATTTGTTCCCTTATATCCATGTGCAGCCCTGGGTATCCCCTTCTTATGCAGTGGTGCTCTGCTTGCTAAGTAGAGATCCAATTTTCTCCGCAGCTCATCTGCAGAGTTACAATCCCGGTCTGCCAACCAAATTCTCATGTCCTCAAGCAAAGTGCTAAGGGCTTTTTGCCTCACCAAAAGTTTTGCCAACCTTTCAAAAGTGGTTACCAGGCACCCACTCACCCACCTATGAAATTAAGTGCTTAAGACAGCAGTATAATCACATACACTTTTATCTGCCTTGCATTTATGCTCACTATTTTTTTTCTGTAAGCTTTAGGTGTTAACTTAAAACATTCCAATAAACATTGTTTAACTTTATCATAGTTTAAACAATCAGTATCAGACAGTTTAGAAACAGCAGTTTCAGCTTTACCATGGAGTAAGGGGGTCAAGAACTGTACCCAGAGCCCTTGGCCAACATTATACTGTTTGCATACTCTTTCAAATATATGAATAAAACTGTGAAAATTATCACCCTCTGTAAACTGTGTAAAAAAAATACTGAACTTTGTTGCTTCTGGGGTTCAGTTAATACCTTCCCCATTACCTCCATGACCATAACAAAGAGTCAGCATCTCCATCTCATATTGGCACTGTTTCTCCTTTTCTTCAGCCTCCAAACACCAAAGTCTCCCATTCTCTTTGACCTCCAAATGCCGCAGTCTCTTTGCTGATTCTTCTTTCATCTGTTTCTCCTTTTCTTTAACCTCCAAACACTGCAGTCTCTCCTCTGATTCTAATTCCAAATGTTTGACCTCCAGTTCAAGTCTCTAACTCCAGATGGGTTTTTAAGTCCTCTGAGGAAAAGGTGAACTGTCCTGTTTCTGAAGGCAGCACATCCCCATCACCAGACTGGCTATCTTTCTGGTTGCTGGTCCATGCTGGAGCTGCAGATAAGACTGAAATATTTTTCTCTTTAGTAAGGTTGGCATGTAACAGTCCTTTGGCTTTACACACCTTGGCCAACTAGTTCTTTGTCAGCTTCCCATAATCCTCTGCTGACATCTTTGCCTGCTTTCCTTGAGTAAACTAAGCTAAAAAAATAAATAAAACTGTTGTGAAAATGAAACTCTGTATGTTTATCGTGTGGTGGCTGAGAGTACACACACCTTCAGTGACAACTGCTCACATGCTACTGAAGTTCAATTAATATCCCACCCAGCTGCCTCCAATACATGATGGTCCCTAGTCTGGTCCAGTAATCGAGGAGCCTCTGACACTGTTGAGGGATGGCCACTAGGAACAAAAAAGGATGCACACAGTATTTTCAGATGCAGTTACCTGCACCAAGCACAATTTCCCTTAAGAGCACAGAGGGAGCACACATCAGACCTAGAGCTGGACTCTCTCCCTCTCTTTCCAGGCCTCAAACAAGATTCCACACTAACCACTTTGGAGCTCAGTGTTCCTGATCCCAGTAGCTGACACACACACTTGGATATTTTTTTATTTTCAAACAAACACGCACACACACACACACACACACACACACACACACACACACACACACACACACACACACACACTCTCTCTCTCTTTCTCTCACACACACACACACACACACACACACACACACACACACACACACACACACACACATACACACCTGAGAAAGGCTGGCACATATTTACCAGCTGTGTCCCCTCTGCTCAGACTATAAGGTAATTACAGTGCCACAGTCAGCTACTCTAAGGTTCTTACAAGGGTACCCAATTACACTGAATAAAAATTAATACTAATACAAATGGTGGAGTTTGACTAGTGCAGAGAGACTGCTGTGTTTGGAGGCTGAAGAAAAGGAGAAACAGATGAAAGAAAAATTAGCAGAGAGACTGCGATGAAGAGACATTCAGGAGCTGCAACTGTGTCACTAAAATAAGCATAAGTACTTTTAAGATGTTAAAAGTATTCTCTAAAAGACCAGCCAAAATGAAAGGTTTAGAAATATTTAATAATAAATAATAAAATAGAAAACAGGAGAATACTGAATATCTAGTTGCAATAAACACCAGAGTTTCAGTCACAGGAGATATAAAAAACGCAGTTGGATGGATTCACACAGATGCAGAAAAACAATACTTAACTAATCTCACTATATTTTCCTGAGTGACTAAAGAATTACTGTTCCTTAGTTAAGTTAGTTACCACAGCAAGGCAAGATTATGATTATTGAGTTGCTTACTACAGCAAGGCAAGATGAAATGTGTGGTTGTGTGAGATATCTGTGAGAGATTTTTCCTGACAGGTTTCAGAAGACAAAGTGTTACTGGGAGAGTTCTGTCATATCTTTCAATCATATCTAAAGAATCATTTCAGTGCTGGTTATAGAATGGCATCACATCTGGTCACCTGACTCTGGCACAATACATACCTACAGCTTTGCTAAGATCTGTTGCAGTATCTGAAAGCTATAAACAATGTCAAAAGCTTCCATCCTTCCAGGGTGGCAATTAATTCACTCCTAAGGACAATACAGTAAGATTCCTAGTCCTGTTTTTACCAGACATTGTTGTATATGACTGCAAGCAGACCTGTAAGATAAAATCTTTATGGCCTAAACCAACCCATTTAATTTTCAACCTGTTTTTCAAAATTAGCTGGACTGAGATTAACCTCTTCCCTTCCAGAATTCTCTGTTAAAACATATACATTTAATCACTTATAATAATACTGTCTGACATACATGTATATCTCTTTTCTGTCCAGCAGGACCCACTGTCGATTATTTTAATACAAACAACTTTACAAATACATTTTAACACAAGCATCTGCACAAATCAGTAATGATAATCAAATCACACAAAATCTTTACAAAACTCCAACTAAGTATGCTGGTATATGTTACACATGCACTGCCCTACTCTCCCTGGCACAGATGGCACTACCTCATATCATCACAGCCTGTGACTTGAATAGGATGTGCTGGAGTGACAGATCCCCAGTGACTGCCACGTCTTTGGAATAGTCTGCTAATTTATGTAAAGCAGAGCACCTCTATGACACTGTTCAAAAGAGACCTGGAGGAGTGGATGGGGCACCATAAATTCTTACAGGGGATAGCACCCACAACCCTCCAGGACATGGGCAGTCATTACTAAAGGTTAGAGTATTTAATAAAAACATGTGCTAGAAGTCTGGGAGGTAGTTTTTCAGTTTTAAATTTCTGGGTAGTAAGAACTTGATGATGGTCACTTATTGTGGATGAGAGAATTTGTGAGGATAGTAATTTATCAGGTATGCCTGTGACAACTACTTCTAGGATTGTATTTTTGCATGTAATAGAATTAGGTTTAGTACATTTCTCTCACAAGCTGGGTCAAGGTGTTTCCCCACTATATCCTATGTAGTTGTTGTACTGCCTGGCTTTTCCAGCCAGTGATTAGGTCTCTCACTATTATTAATGTATGTAATTTGGTTTTGGCTAGTGTAGTGTTCAGGGTCTCTTACATTAGGATGGCGGAAGAGGGGGGGTGAGGTGTGTAAGATATATAAAATATACATACATATATATATATATATATATATATATATATATATATGGTTTACAATCACATAGTCGATCGCACTGTGTGCGATTAACGTATGTGCGTAAATCAGGTAGCAGAACCATTAGTGCGAGTACTATATTGTCAAACCTTACAATAGTGAACAGCTGCTATAGCAAGGTTTGACAGTGTAGTGCAGATCACACTATAGTGGGGATTGGGAAATGTACCCTTTCTTCAGTGTAGTGCTATCTCGGAGTTTGTATATATAAGTGGGGGGGTGTGGGGGGTGCAGGGGAGCTTGTCCCCCCTGCAAAACATGTTAAAATATGTTTAGCAGCTATGAGCATTTCAGTGAAGTTGAAATGTTCGACATTCAACTTCACTGAAATGCTCAGTTCAGCATTTACTATGGTCGGTGTTGTGATTTCCGAACATTTTCTTCGGATATCTGCACTTTCGGCCACAGTAGTGTCGAACACGTGATAGTAAACCTGGACTCAGTCAAATGAATTTCAGTATTTTGAGCTTGCAGTCATGTGAAGTGAACCCATATATATATATATATATATATATATATATATATATATATATATATATGTATATATATATATATATATATATATATATATGTGTGTATATATATATATATATATATATATATATATATATACACACACACACACACACACTCACTCACACACACACACTGTGGCAGTCATACTTCTTAATCTCCTAACTCAAGAAATCTGGACAAAGGCAAAAATTATGGGAAGAAAAAAGCCCCAAAAATAAGGACAGATTTTAAATATTACTCTTATCAACTTAGAAAGTTGTTAAAATAATAGGTTTTGCATTGCCATACATTTTCCAAAGGACATGAAGTCTGAAATTCAAATGTCTGTCATTATTTAGTGACTTCATTCCTCAATGACTTTCCAGAAA
Source organism: Protopterus annectens (assembly GCF_019279795.1). Taxonomy (NCBI): domain Eukaryota; kingdom Metazoa; phylum Chordata; order Ceratodontiformes; family Protopteridae; genus Protopterus; species Protopterus annectens. Next base: position 271,643,129 of record NC_056748.1, on the reverse strand, counting down.
ACCACAAATTTTACGATGAACAGTCCAAAATATGAGGCAAAAATCTGGACAGTCTGCAAAGATCTGGATAGTTGGGAGGTATGGTGGCAATGAATAGTTCTGTTATCATCAAGTGTCCCTTACATTGTCATTCAGTTAGGCTATTGTCATACATGGCATTACTACAGGCAATTAATTTGGGGTTGACATTGGCTTCTTTATAAGCTTATCACTCCTCCCCCAAGCTATTTTCCTGGCTGATTGTCTGTGAAGATATGATACTTCTGAGTAATACAGTGAGGCATCCAGCTAGCTGTCTTAAGCCAAGATTCAGTTCAATTATTATTTTGAGGATATAAGTGGATATCAACACTTTCAGTTGTGCTCATTTGTTATTTAGGCTTTAAAGGCAAGTGGAATTTGCATTACTATTTGTGGTGGGCTGAGAATGAACCTGAATTTCATTGCATGTCTCCTGTATGTGGTACCAATGGCACTGTGTAAACAAGAATATCTTTGTGGGTACAATTTAAGGTCAGTCTTGGGCATTGTTCTGACAGTTGCTTTATAATGGTAATATAGTCCTGTATGTTGATAGATGCACTAGAGGTTAACCGAACCTTTGCCATATATGTTTATTAACGTAACCATTAGTGCTTGTCTTAGTAGCTCTGTTTTATTGTATTGTTGATTTCATGTTCAGGGAATGTATAAGCTAGGGGCCTACTAAACACATTTAGTATATGGATGGATAATAGACAAAGCAGACTAATTATACATATTGCTGTTGAAAAAAGAGTGGAATAGTTAAATTAATGTGGTACAGAAAACTACTGGAGTGGAGTGAAGAGAAAGTAGAATGGCAGAAATGTGGTGGCAGGGAAAAGTACTGAAATGGAGTGGTTCAGGAATTTGTGGAACATAAAAATATAGGAATGGAGGGAAAGGGAATTAGCGGCAAACAGTAGTTTTGTTAGGTCAGTTAGTGTTTATAGTTTTTCAAGTAGAAATTTATCCAATTGGTTGTAGAGTGAAGAGTGCAAGTGAGGAGCATAGTCAAAACTGCTGTTGAAGAGGACAAGTATTGGAACAGAGTGGAGTAATTTTAAGATGACTAGAATTGCTGTGACAGATAAAATATTGGAGCAAAGAGGAATGAGATTTGTGCAAAATAAAGGTACAAGAATGGGGGGAATTACAGTTGTGTGGATAGTTAGCAATTTGCTGAATGAGATGGCATGTAACCTGAAGCTATAGAGGACATGATGTGAGTAGTGGGTGGTAATTGGGGTAGGGTTGGGGAATGAGGTATGGCTGAGTATGTCGGGACTGTTCCACAGAAAACAATTTGTTGTGTCTACAGGTTAGTACAGGAAGAGGAATGAGACCCCTCTGCTATAATCTATAAAGTAGTTCATCTGGGGTAAGAAGGATGATTATGCATTTGAAGTGAAACTTGCTTGTAAGTTTTGATTGTTTACTTTTACCCAAAAGTTATTTTACACTAAATCATTTCATAGGTGGTAAGAAACCTTTTATTTATTTTATTTATTTATTTTATTTTACATTTGTTAACCGGGCTAGTCCAGCTGGATATATTTCCATTTTCAGTGGAGGCCCGGGGAGAAAAGCTCCAGTAATAACACAGAGATAATATAACACTTAAAAATAACCAGTACAAATTATACAAAGAAAGGATATTAAGAATACATAGTCATGAGTATTAATGAGAGGAAAAACTAACATTAATGTCCTATAGACATACAGAATTAGCTAGTCACTGTGCAGTAATATCTGAGATAAGATACAGTACATTTCAAAGGAATTATATTACTAGCATAGGTAGTTTAATTTACTAGAGATAAATACTACTTCTGGAGGGGTGAAGTAGTAAAGATTGGTATGAGGAGGCAGTACAGAGAATAGCAGTAGAGAGAGCAGAGGAATTAGTCAGGGATGCAACAGGGACATACCCAGTGAGTTTTAAGATGTTTTTGAGCCTTTTTTTAAAGAGTTGTAGGGAGGGTTGTAAAATTAGATCTGGTGGCAGAAGATTCCAATTTTTTCCTGCAGTATTAGGGAACAGGGAGTTCCCTGCCAGGTTGTTTGATTTGCTTGTGCTAGCAAGAAGTTTACTAGAAGATTGTAAGGAGTTGAGATTCCTATAGGGAGTAATTAGGTCGGAAAGTGTAGGGGTGTTGTTAGGTTGGTAAAATATTTTATGAACAATGGTAAGTTGGGATAGTATCAAAATGTTGTTTAATTCTAACCAGTCTAGTTGCTGTAGGTTCTGACAATGGTGTGTTCTAAAAGGGTTTCCAGTGGCAAATCTGGCTATATTATTATAGGAGTTAGCGAGTTTGACCAGATTACTTTTTTTTAGGTTGGTATATATGGGTGAAGCATATAGAAGAGTTGATATTAATTGAGAGTGGGCAATTGTAGTTCGGGATGCTGGGGTTAAGAAGGGTTTTATTCTATATAAGGAGCCCATCTTTCTATTTACTGTTTTAATGGTGTTGTTAATATGGTTATCAAAGGTGAGGTTGTTATCAATTGTGATACCTAGCAGTTTGGTGGTAGAGTCTGGGACTATAATGGTGTCATTGTTGGATTTAATTGTAAAGTTTATGGGGGAGGACTTAGTGGAAGGTGTAAAGAGTAAGAGTTTGGTCTTTTTGGCATTCAAAATGAGACAACGTTTCAGGAACCAAGTCTCTACTGTGCTGAATACTTTTTGGGTTAGGGAATGTAGTTCAGATGTGGAGTTGGCAGAACAGATGAGTGTAGAATTGTCTGCATATTGTATGCAGGTAGCTTGAGGGATTGCTGAGTGAAGGTCATTGATGAACAAAGAGAAGAGAAGAGGTCCTAGAACAGAGCCCTGAGGGACCCCAAGGGAGATGGGCAGGTGGGAAGATAGCTTGTTTTCCCAGAAAACTGCTTGTTGCCTGTTGTTAAGGTAGGACTTGAACCAGCAGATAGCCTTGGTGTCTAGAGAGAGGGATTCAAGGGTATTTATGAGTAAGGGGTGGTTTACCATGTCAAAAGCTTTTGATAAGTCAATAAAGAGTGCTGAAGTGAGGCAATTATTATTACGGTTGCGGTTAATAAAGTTGGTGAATGAAAGGAGAGCTGTGGTGGTACTATGAAATGGTCTAAAACCATGTTGGCAGTTAGCTAAAATGTTGTGTTTGGTTAAGTGGTTCATTAGCTGATGGTGAATACATTTTTTCCATAACCTTTGCTAAGGGAGATAAGAGAACTATGGGCCTGTAATTGGAAAAATCATTAGAGTTACCACCTTTATGTAAGGGGATTATGTGGGAGATTTTCCAGATGTCCAGGATGATTCCCTCAGTTAGAATTCTATTGATAAGGATGGAAATAGGGTAGGCAACTGATTTAGCTACTTTTTGCAGGTATTCAGAGGGTAATTGGTCTGCAGAGGGAGTATTTGGCTTAAGCATTTGGATGATTTTTTGGATGTAAGAAGTAGGGATGGGTTGTAGTTGGAAGGTTGGAATAATACCAGGTAAAGAGATAGGGATACTAGAATTGTCTGTGGAAAGTTGACGGGCTAGGGCTTGTATGGTGTCAGTAAAGAAGGAATTGAGGGCATTGGCAGTTTCTTGTGGAGTATTATTATCAGCTCCTTGTGGAGTTGGTGTGCTAGAGTGGCCAGGGTGACTGAGTGTATTAATCCCTGACCAAAACCTTTGAGGATTGTTATGGTGAGTTTGCTGGAGTTTACAATAGTAGTTCTTTTTATCTGTGAGTATGGCTTTTTTGTGACATTTCTCAGTTTTCTAACATTTTCTTGCTCAGGGATAGATCTGGTAGCTCTCCATTTAGCCCAAGATTTATTCCTAAGCAATATCATTTGCCTAGTGTCTTTTGACAGCCAGTGGGCTGTTTTAGACTTCATTCTAATAGACCGTTTGGGTGCATGTTCATCTAGGATTGTTAAGAATTTTGAGTTAAAATATTTAACAGCCTCTTCAAGTGGGAGAGAATTTAGAGGGTTCCAGTTGCAGGCATTAAGTTCCATTTGGAAGCATTCAGAGGTAAAGTGTTTATTGGACCGTGAGATCCTGTACCTGGGTAAGTTGGGAATGTCTTTCTTTTGTCTTATAATGTAAGTTAAAGAATGGTCACTTACATCATCCGGCAAATTACCTACTTTATGAGTTTGTTGTTGTCTGTTAATAAGTATCCAATCTAAGATACTCTCTTTTTTGTTTGGTTTGTTAATTCTTGTAGTGGTGGTAATAGTTTGACTGAATCCATGAAGATTAATATGTGAGGAAGGGTTGTCAGTATTGACACACTTCCAGTCTGTATTGAAGTCACCTAGTATAATTGTTTCTTGGGGGAGATTAGTAGATACCCAGCTGATAATATCCTCTGTTGTGGTGGTATTACCAGGAGGTAGGTAGATGCAGATGATGTTTAGGGATTTACTAGTATTGAGTTGAAGCCTAGAGATAAGGACTTCTGCTTTACTATCTTGGGGGGGGGGGGGACAAAGGATAATGAGGCAATTTGTAATCCAGTTTTATATAGGAGGGCTACACCTCCACCCTTACGTTTTGTCCGGTCAAGTCTCAGTATATTATAACCTGGGGGAGTTATTTCAATGTCCTTAGTTCCTGGTTTTAACCAAGTTTCTGTAAGACAGAAGATATCAAAAGAATGAATATCAAGAAGGGCATGGAGATGGGCAGCTTTATTGTTGATACTGCGGATATTGAGATGTCCTATTACTAAGGAGTTGGAGAGACTGGTCAAGGTAGGTAGGGTGGAGAGAGTGTTGCTGTGAAATGTTAGTGTGGAAGCATTGGTTGGGCCTGGGTTGGGGTGGATGTCACCATCTTTTAAGGTTGGAGCTTTTAGTGTACAGACTGGATTATAAATGTAGTGAGTTGGGTATTTTAATTTCCTTACAATGGAGTTATGGAATTTGATATGTGTGAGGCGATGGTATTTGGATAGTAGGTAACAAGGAGTTGATGTTATATATAATTGAAAGTGTGAAGGGGTAGAAATATGAATAGCTGTTTGTTTTGGAGAGTAGTTGAAATGGAAGTATTTCACCTTTTCAAAGGAGGTGAGTAGATAGGTGGAAGTGAGGACGGGTAAAAGTGTGACTATGAGTACTAGCTTAGCTTGGATAGTTGTATTTGTTGTAGGCATGTTGTTAGGATTACTTGTACACATGCAATAAGTTTGCTGGTACACTTTAAAAAGATTGGGCAGAGATAAAAAGAGACAGTAAAAAGATAGTGGGTGGAATCTAGAAGGAAGAGTTAAAAGGGAAAAAGAGAGGGAATGATAGTTAGGGAGAAGGTGATAGATCAAGATGAGCTAAGGAGATAGGTAATTGAAGAGTGGTGTGGCTAGGTTCACTAGATTGGTTGGAGTAGTGGATAGGTTGGGTTGTGGGGAAGGTGTGGTTTAGGAAGTATAAGGTTAGGACCACTGGGGTGGGTGGGAATTGAGGGTAGGGTAGGGGAGCGGTGTGAGCCCGCAGGGCAAACGGAGCGGGGAAACACCAAAAGGGAAATGCTAGACTAGAAAAACAATCAGTCTCTGAGACACAGGGTAAGTGTCTTAGTATTCTATAAGGCAATATTACTATGTGTAAAAGAGTAGGTAAGTAGTGGGAAATAATGTCGGTTGGAAAGGGAAGGGGAAACAAGTCTACTGGTAATGGTACACCTAAGGAGAATAAGGAAAGCAAAAAATCTGGAGCAATCTTCTGCTCTGCAATTTGCTGCCACCTAGTGGCTATGTGGAGGAATGGCAGTTAATAGAGAGTGTAGGGCTCAATGGTTAGATTTACAGATATGGAGGTACTGCGTTTAGTTAAGGAAGGCTATGACCCCTTTAAAGTTAAAATCTGAAGGGAGCTTAATGGTAGACAAATACATCCATTGGGAGATGAGAGAGGTGGGAGGAGGAGGAGGACGAAGGCCGCGGCAGGCCACTATCTTACTCAGGAGGTAGGTTACAGTATGCAAAGTTAACAAGCACACAACTAATTTTATAGGTTACATACACTGTGGGTTCCTTGGTAATATAGGATAATTCACACTGCTGCACGCAAGCAGTACACTTGCAGTCTTCACGGTGTTAGATGGGAGGGAGTGTTCCTTATAAGTATTTAGGATATATAGGGTGTTCTTAGAGCAGGAAGGGCACATCCAATGATGCAGGACTGTGGGTTCCTTGGTAATATAGAATAATTCACACTGCTGCACACAAGCAGTACACTTGCAGTCTTCAGGGCGTTAGATAGGAGGGAGCGTTCCTTATAAGTATTTAGGATATATAGGGTGTTCTTAGAGCAGGAAGGGCGCACCTGATGACGCAGGCTTGGAGTGAGATGAGCAGCCCAGCCATAGTATCTATTTGGGAGAGGAGTGGACTCACCTAAGGCAGGAGTTAAAAATAAAGTTTAGAGAGGAATACCTGAGCAACAGCAGTAGTAGTATCCTGTTTATATACTAGTGGATAGTCGAGTGTGCTGAACTTTGTAAGATGCCTTGATCTTGTTGTTAGTGGAAGTATACAGGGTAACATGAACCAACCACCGCTAAACCCAGTGTATCACAGATTGGTAAACCACCACTAAAAATTACATTTTCTTACTCTAAGCTGCTACTGGCAGAAAAAAATCTTAATGCTGTCTATGGGTGGACATGTGGGTTACCAGCATTTTTAACATGCTGCATTCCAATCAGAGAAGCAGGCACAAAAGTACTGAAGGGTTTTTCTCTGAGTGTCAATATTTAAAAGAAATACAAATTTCACAGTCATGCTTGATGTTAAACCCAAAATACAAACTATTTAAAACTGAGCTTGCTGTCACATACCCAAAATAATTTATGTTTTGGAAATCAAAACATTCCCAAGTAAAACACACTTAAGCAGACCTGATTTAGTGAACAGGTTCATTCATGCAGATTTATAACTTATCCTAAGATTGTGTGATCTTGCAGTATGTTTTAATACTTAAAGGGGTCCTGGGGCAATGCATCTTGGATGGGTGGTATGGGGGCTTTACTCCCCACTTCACTCAGGTTTATTCTTTTAGTTACATTCACATAACTTAGACCACTTAAGTTTATTTTGGTTAAGCAAGCTTCAGTCAAACAAAACATAATCCCATAAAACACTATTATGTAACTTTGACATGGGACTATATAAATAAATACATCTGAAGTAGTTGTCCAGCAGCTTAAGTATTTCTCTCTTTTCTTCTCAGAAGCCAACCTAATTGTTAAGGTTGTGTGCCACAAAAATGTAGCTTAGACTGAACTACTCATGATAGCAATCTCCTATGAAAGGGTTTTCTTGCTGGATATCTCTGTCTAGCTCTCAAACTGCTGACCTTTCACTGTCTGTATCTTCACCAGTGACCAGTCCAGTTATGCTTGTCACAAGCAGTAGGGACACAACTATGCATAATCAACTAATTAGTTTATTAAATTATTGGCTTTGGGTGACTCAGTGATCAGCCCACTGACCTAAAGACCTTTTTCATACATGTTTTTGTATGTAAAGTACTTCAATTTACAAATTATTCAGTATTGCACCTTGACTTAAACTGATCATACAACCTATAATATTTACATCAGCAGGTTTATATGCTAAATGTGCTAACATTTGGATGACTATACATGATTTCCAAACTTTGTGCATGATTTTCATGTCAAAGGAATGAAATTATGTAGTAATTTGTCTTGCACACTTAAATAGAGAACACTATGAAAAGCCTGTGATTTGAGAGTTGTAAACAAATAATTATAACATTGAGAGTGAAGTTCCAGATGTTGCACTTTATCTATACTTATTCCAAGGAGCATAATCTATTGGTAAGTGTTATACTGGGTCTAGATCATAGTATACTGATTTTTTTGCAACTTTATCCAATTTTTTTTAATTTTGTGGTAAATTAATGGGAGTAAAGAAATTGTTACTTCCAATTAACATGTCTGCTCCCTTTCCCTGGTTCTGTGACATAGAGGGATAAATCCCTGAGTATTATCCTGATGACCTGAGATTGGTTGGTGACTTGGGTTGAGGACAGGGAGTAAGTGGTTTATGCCTTTGCACCCATATTGGGGGGGGGGGGGAATGGTGGTCCCAGTTGGCCAGTTGCTCTAGGACAAATGGAGGCTTTCATGTTCACAGTGGACCATGGTGTTGAAAGTAGTATTCAGGAGGTATGTTTGTGAGACCATTTGCATGACATGTTGAGAGTAAGCAAGCACCTCTTGGTAACATTGGTCTCTATGTCAGCCACCAGGGGTAGGATTAGATCTATTAAAGGAAAACTCCAATTGTACAGTGCATGACAGCTTATATGATTAGCTCTCACTTGTGGGACAGAAGGACAACTAATCCATAGCGAAGCCTGATGTTCAGGAGGCAACAATCAGAAAAGTCTGCTTCCTTTGGTATTTCTAAGAATATATCATATAAAATGGTTTATTTAACAGTTTAAATTTGAAGTAGACATGCTAATCTTTTTAAAGTGGAGCTCATTTATATTTTCACCTCTGTTTCATCTCATGTTGATATGGGATCTGACAGGACTGGCTCTTTTTAATGTTGTAATATTGTATTGCCTGCACAGATGAAACTGTGTAGCAAGCTTTATGGTCTTACAGTACATTATTATTAATTTGTAAGCTGTCTGATTTTTTTGCATATAACATGCACTTTATATGTATTACATGTTATTACATGTCAATATGATTATACTTTGTTATATTTAAGTACCAAAATAAGTATGACTATATTCAAGTTTGATGATGCAAGGAATTTTAGCATATTAAATTGGCATGCATAGATGAAAGTGATTACTTGTTGATTCATAGCACCAGATTTGGCACAAGGATCCCCAGGCACATGCCCATGACCCTAAGTTAGCTAGTGGCCCCATCAGTGTTACTGATAATTATCATGCCAATTAAAGATCGTGTACAAAGACTTTAAATGGAAAGTAACATCAACATTTTACTTAAAAAGTCTGTCAGTGTTAGTTTTTGTGTGGAGAAGTTTAGAATCTTAGTGGGTGGCAATGTGTTCCAAGCAAAGTAAAAAAAAAAAGATATTTTGTGAGTGTCAGTGGTGATTACTAGTCTGTTCTTACATAGACATGTTTCAAGTGTTGTGAAATCTGAATGCATGAGATTTATCAGCATTCTGAATGGAACCAGGCAAATTAATTTAGTGATATCTGAATCATAGCAGAATACATCAAAATGAGGCTGATGATGATTGTGCAAATTATCAGACTATTACTAATATCTGGTGTACGTTTTTCTATATGTTTGTATATCCTGGAAAAAATGGTTGCATATCTTTGTCCTATGAAAGTTTTGGTTAAGATAGTTAGGAAAACAAGTCTGGGAATGGGTGACACCACCAGTTTCTAGTTGTCAATGAATGAATGACATTTTTGTATCAAAAGACCATAGAAAGGTTAAAAATGAAGGCGTCTACACTTTCATGGCTGCAGCACTTAATTCATGGGAATGTATACATAGTAATTAATTTGATTTTGGATTAGACTTTTTGTAAGCTTTACATTTATAGTTGTTAAGTATACAGTAGTCTTGTGAAGTAATGTAACCCATGCCTTCATCCTGTGATAAGAACATCACCCACTGAAAGCGAGCTGTTCTCTAAACTGAACAGCCATGTGCTGTTACCGATAAAGCTTGTTTATGATCGCTGAGTAAAAAATAGACGTGGAAGATCCTTCTTGTTGTTTTCTCAGATTTTTAATTACATAGGCTGAAATTACTAAAACAAGAATCTAGGGAATAAAGGATTGTGTACTGAATTAAGTTCTGCTAAGCTGCTTAAGCAGACAACTGTTGTTACTGCCAGTCTGATAAGAATGCCATCTTCTTTGATATTAAAATGTATTAAATTTATTTCCATATCAGTAAGATATTTGTTATAAGCTATTATTAGTTTCTTAATGTCATAAGAACATTTTAGTAGTTGGTTATGGATTTTTATTGTAGTTTGATTATGAAGAATGGCATTTGGTTTATCTGGGTACCTCTGCATATGTAATATGACTGCATTTACCATGTATGTCATATATACTTGGTATGTCATGTTATGGATAGCTTTACAGTACACAAAAAACATCCTTTTGATCAATAAAACTAAGTGAAATCATTTTTGCTGAATGACAACTCCTTTCTTTTGTAGATTGAAAACAATAGTTTGGTAAGATAACATCAGGTTATTTATTTGTTGCTTGCACTTAGGGTACTGTTTTGTTTTTGCAATGAATGTGGCACTGTGCCACCCTGTACCCTGAGACCACTGCATCAGTGGAGTTGTACATTTCCCTGATGTGTAGCAAAAGGATTTTTACTCAGCAGTTCTAGGTTTCATTGACTTCATTCAAAGGATATGATTTGATGAATCATATTTTGAAAAGTTGTGCTAGAATGTCTGTTGAGACCTGCTGGCTTTGTCTTTTATGTACGCCATATTCTTTCATTTGTGGATGGATAAATGCTAAATGTTATCCAGTTATGCTAAGGATAATGTAAGGATAATTTTGCAGACATATTCCTAGGCTACATAGTTTCAAACTCCGAGAAAGTTTCTAAAATGCATAATGTACTACACACTGCTTGTAAACACATGCCAATGGCCTGTAATTCAGAATGACTGACTGCATCATGTTGGAACAGAACAGAATGTCATATGCAAATAAAGTCTAGTGGAATGCAGATGCAAGGAACTGCAGTAAATGTGCTATAGAAATTATGACACATTATGCAATGGCAGGAAACAGTATAAGTGTGAACTGCCAAACAATTCTAAATAAATTCTCTACATGCTGAAAACCAACATTCACAGCCAACAGCCAAGCATATACTACTGACACAATATATGCAGGAAAAGAGCAAATCTCCAACATTGCTCTTCTCCAAAAAACAAGCCCCCTACACCCCCTGATGTGAGGCCCAAGCTCTTACCACCCTCAGACTAGTATATACCAACTCAGAGATCACAATATCTTGTAGAAAAGGGAATATCATAAGAAATGGCCATCTCATACTTTGCACAGGTAAGTCTGTATACTCAGTCACAGCACTGCAGGATTCTCTATAGTGGTCCTGACATTTCAAATGGTTACCCCAAAAATGTCATACTGTTCTTTCCGTATAACAGCATGGATGTCATGTGCATCCAAGACAGCACATCCTGGCCATGAAGACATAGGATAATTAGTGCTTCATGATGGCACCTTATTACTCTGGATACAAATTCTGCATGCCGGGTCTTATATTGCTGTTGATGGAGGAACCTGTGATCCACTAAATGGCTGTACAGCTCCTTATTGCAATCAATAAACATATACTAGCCTGGCACAAGCTCATGATACTGGGTGTCCCACAGAAATCTGGCCATGCAGTGGCCATAAGGAGATCACCAGAGGTCCCTGGCTATCTGCTGTGATGTTTACAGAACTAGAATATTTTTCTCAACACTGCTGCCCTCAACAAGGGGAGCTGGATACAGATACCATCTGAGTCACAGATGCATCTGTTAGATTGCATTACCTGGAAAATAATGGAGACAGACAGCCATTACTGTGATAATGTGTGTTTTATTAACATGTCGTGTGTGTGTGTGTGTGTGTGTGTGTGTGTATATGTGTGCGTGTGTGTGTGTGTGTGTGTGTGTGTGTGTGTGTGTGTGTGTGTGTGTGTGTGTGCGTGTGTGTGTGTGAGTGTGTGACTGTGTGTGTGTGTGTGTGTGTGTGTGTGTGTGTGTGTGTGTGTGTGTGTGTGTGTGTGTGTATGACTATATATATGTATGGGGGTAGCTGCCTCTGCTATGGCAGTAAGTATACCATCACAATGTATGCAAAGTACTGTGTGGAGTCACCAATAGAATCCTCACCCTGGACCTCCCCATTACCAGGTTGGTATCTTGTGTTCACAGCTCTCCCACTCCTGGTTGAATAGGCATTAGCAGCTGGGCAATTTGTGTGGTGTTGGTGTAAATGGTGGTAGTTGAAGTATGTCCTGTATAACGGTGGCAGTGAAAGTGTTGTGGTTTGTTTTCTTTTGTATTCTGCATTACTGACTTGTACTTGGAGTTCTACTGTGTTTGTGTGTGTGTGTGTGTGTGTGTGTGTGTGTGTGTGTGTGTGTGTGTGTGTGTGTGTGTATACATGCCTGCTTATGCCACTTTTTGGAAGAAGTCATATTTATTAAAGATATTTAAAAAATGATATAATGGTGTGTAAAAGTGATCATTCAAACCTACATCAACAATGCATACTTAAGATAGCCAACTTATCTAAAAAACATTTAGATTTCGATGATTTATGTGTTTTAAGGAACGGTTGGACTTTTGTGACCTCAGCTAGGGTGGAATTATGTGATGTTATTAACAGTTTGCATGATTATGTTAGGAAATTAAACTTGAGATTTATTTTTAACAGGAACCAAATAATAATGAAGTTTTTTCTTGACCTAGTACTTTCAATCACCCAGTGAAACCAGAACTAGAAGCATTCCTTTCTGTTACTAAATGACAGATAAGAGATGTATTAATAAATAAGCCTAAACATAAGTATTATAACTTGACCAAAGAAGAGAATGAGACCTTAAAAAAGTTAAAAAAATGATAATAATTTGGTTACTAAAGCGGACAAAGGCAACTCTTTGGTGGTTATAAAAACTTTTCTATAGACAAAATGAAAGAAATGTTGGGGGTGGGGGGGCAATACATTTTATAAAGCAGTCAATTTCTCTTGTATTGAAAGTTGTTTCAAGATTATAGATTCCCTCATTAACAAATGATTTTGTGAAGGAAGAATTGATAATATAGTGCCATACTTCCTAACTAAAGCAAATCTGAAAATCAGCAAACTGTTTGGTCTGCCTAAGATTCACAAATCCTTAAATAATCCTCCCTTAAGATCAAGAGTGACCAGTGAAGGTAGTAAAACATAAGCTATGGCTGTATTTGTAGATAAATATATATAAAAAGCTGCAGAAAAAAGTGAATCTTCTGTTCGGGACACATTTGCCTCCATAAATGTTATTAAGGAACTGAAAGTTTTAGAACAGATTGTTTGGTTATTATGGATGTACAATGTTTATATACTGTAATTCCAAATAATATTGGCATGGATTATGTAAGAACAGAAGTGTTAGATTCCAGGCTTTATTCAAATGATTTAGTGGCATTAATCATGGAAATGCTTGATATCATGTTGACTTAAAACTTTTTTTGAATTTAGTGGTTCCTTTTCTCAGCAGGTTAATGGTGTACTATGGGGCAGCTATGGCCCCAGCTACCCCAATGGTTTTATGACAAGTTGGGAAAAATAATTCATTAATATTGATGACCTTTTTTTAATATGGAGAGGTGAAGAAGACTGCTTGTTGCATTTTTTCAACTATGTAAACTTTGTTAGTGATTTTTTTAAATTTACATTTAATTATGATTTTTATAGCTTATATTTCTTAGATGTGGAAGTTTTTAAGGATTCAAAGAGGTTAAAAACCTTTTAAGAAAGAAGTACAAAGCAATACCAATTTGGAATATAATAGTATACATCCTATAGGCATCAAAAATAATATTGTAAAAGGTCATTTATTAAGGGAGAGTAATCTGACAGATAATGATGGAATGTTTCTAAAAGAAGCGGAGTCTTTATGGTATAAGTTTACAGCCAGAGGTTATCCTAACAGATTAGTCAAAGAAAAGTTCTAAGTTTATAGTGAGAGAAAAATAATATAATTATAGATAAAGAAAAGAACCTAGATACTTATAGTATGGGTATGTTGTTACAGTATTCATAGGACACTAAACAGACACATTATTAAGGTAAACTGGAAAATTTTTAAGTAGTTTTCCTGAAATAAAAGATGGAGTTGGAGACACCCCTATTTTTGTTAATAAAAGAGGAAAAAAATTAAAGAATATTTTTTTTAATCTAGGTTAAATTTTAAAAATGCTACCTTTAAATCTGGTAAGAAAGGAACCTTTAAATGTTATGATTGTAAATTTTGCTTTTATATCAATACAAACAGCAGAGAACTAGTCATTAATGGATCTATATTAGAACATTGAAGTTCCAAAACTTCGAATGTTCTAATATAGACCCCTATTCAGCAAAAGATGAAAACATCGAACATACAGAACAGCAAATTTTTTCCTAGGGAAAAAATTTGCTGTTCCAAAACACATACAAACAACATAAGCACACCAAACAAACAGCAATCCACACACATACACCTAAAATCTTACACCTAACCCTACACTAAACTATATACACACCACTAACTATCCACTTACCTTAACCCAAACCCTAATGCTAAGATCTGTCACTATTGCACACACACCTCACCCGTGCCCTAACCCTAACTCACCTACCCCACCCTAACCCTCACGTCCACACAATAGCAGACCTACCTGACCCGTGCCCTAACTCTAACTCACCTAACCCGCCTTAACCCTCATGTCCACACAATCGCACACATACCTAACTCACACCCTAACACTAACTAACCTAACTCGCACTCAATCGCACACTTACCTGAACCTGACCAGTAACTTTCCACCACAGAGCTGAAAATACTGAAGCAACAGAAATGGGCAACCAAATTTTTTCCCTAGGAAAAAATTCAGTTTTCTGTTGCTTCAATATTTTCAGCTTTCGATGAATAGGGGGTCGATATTAGAACATTCAAAGTTTTGGAACTTCGATGTTCTAATATAGACCCTCATTAATGGGGTAAATATTTCTGTCAGTGTTTTTTTTTACTTGTAAGTCCAAGTTTGTGGTTTGTCAGTTTGCACATTATGTCCTGCTTATTATGATGGTAGAACAAAAAGGGAATTGCCCTTTAGAATTCAGGAGTGACTTTCTGCTATATAAAAATGATTTAAATAATGCACGGGGCAAACATTATACTCTTACTAAATGTAGAGGGTTACCTAAGTTTGTGGTTTTACAACAAGTGGCTGATTTTACTAACAGATTTGATGCTTAGGATGTTTTGGACTGGAGTGAATATTGCTGGTAACTATGATTAGATCCCAGCCATCCTCCATGACTGAATAATAAAGAAAATTTTCAAGTGTTTTTGAAAAAGTGAAGATTTAGGCATTAAGCCTTTTGATTGATTAATTAGTATAATTATCTAAGTAGCTTGTGTTTAAATATGTGGTGTTTTAAATTTTCATTTAGTCTGAAGAAGTCTGATGTAGACGAAAGTGCTTACTGAGTGAAGTTATTTTGTGCAATAGAGTTTTTTTTATATATTTTTGTGGTTGTTTTACATACGTATATAAACAATGTATACTTGGCTGAACTGCACAGAGCACGTATGGCATGAGCATGTGCCCCCCAAGATATACCCCCAGCTGACATATGGGGTAATGGAAAGCAATTAATATTCATGAGATATATATGTTTATTCTAACTTCCAGTAACCCATCATCAGTGCCACTGGCCAAATATAAGCTCATAGGTAAATACTAGGCTAGCTACGCTTGTGGCTCATTTTAAGCTTAGCTACTTTCCCTTTTTGTGCTAGAAATAACCTATCCTATTTGGTTATAGATTAGCCTTACCCATCCCATGGTTGATAATTATATGTATTACTAAATTATAATTAAGATAATTATAATAAGTATGATTTGTGCTTATATCATATCATTATGACAATCCAGTTGGCTACCTGCCACCTTTGGAAAAAGCAAAAACTGGACAAAAGCCATGCCTTGCCTTGCTTCACCCAGTACCCTGCCTTTCTTTTGTTTATGCTTACAAAAGTGCCCCTGTCTGCTCCTCCCTGTGAAAAATGATTTTTTTTCTTCTAATCACCCTTTGATTCAACCTAGTAGACTAAAACAATGTCTCTACACTACAATAACTGCCATCTGGATGTACTGACTTTACAAAATATCAGAGTTTGCAAAGTCAGTACTAGATCATTGGGTCAATATTTAACCCTTCTTAGAGAGTCTAGAAAAATGAAAGTATTTATGTGGTAACCCACAGCTTGGGACCACTAAGAATTCTTAAGTATCTGCAGTGTCTTTTATAGAAGCTGCTAGTGGGTTGCCACTGGTATCACCATGGCCATCTGTGACTTCCTGTGCATGTCACTGAGCATGCTTATGCTTGCTGGTTATTCTTTGCATGCTTAGCTATAGAATGTGGTTACATCATTCAGTGGCATCTGGGCATCGTGCTATGAATTCATTCTTATAGTCTGTCTCTTTGTGTCTTGGCTGATTTTTGGACCAGCAATGCCAAACCATGCTGACATAAAGTGTCTATTAGTACCTTGTTCTTCTAGTTGCTGAAGTTGTCTTGATGTTTCTGCCTCCTGCTTCTGACCATCTCTTGACCTGGATAACAAAAACACATATTTGTCTTTTGATGGTGTTTCAACATCTGACTTCACAATACAGAATACACATAGTACTCCATCCAGCTATAAATGTATGCATGTCTGTATAAATATATACAGCTTTGAACATAAGCTGATATTCTTTATTCATTGGTGCAGTTATGCACAATCAGATGACATGTTTGGACATAGTGCAATGTCATGTATCTGTATTTTACTTTATTGTATGACGTGTAGCTTAGCAACTGCTATAATGCTCTGAAAACAATGACAGCATATTGCAGTGCATATAATACATGTAATGTTGTGGTTGCACTGGTTTTGCTTATGATTTACATACACTTGGCATGTATGTAGCAACTCTGTCAATATTTGCAAGTTTAAATTTCATCTTGGAAGGATCATGCAACTTTGGTACTGCCTCTTAGCATGGCATTCACTGGGTACATAATAAGCTTTATCTGCCTGGACTGTATTGAAATAATAGTATTTCTGGATGGTGTAGTGCAGAAGCAGCTGGGCAATAGTCTTCCATGCTTGTACCCAGGTGCCATAGGTCATCATTATGCCCAGGCAGCCTGATCATCTTGGTCTCTATAGTCACTTGCTTTGGGATCCTACTACTACAGCCTATTATGGATCACCATAGCTTGCACTGTTTATCAAGGCAATAGTAATTTCATTTGTGAGTTTTTCTCCATTTCACTGCCTCTCTGTCTTTCTGAGAGTTTGTGCTTGCTATCTGTCTTGTTCTCTGCCTCTGCGGGTATAGTATAAGTTCTGCAGCTGATCTCTAAATCTCTCACATGGCACCATTTCTTTTTGGCTGCCTTTTATGATGCCATAGGTCTTGCTCTAGGTCCCATTTGTTTGGTTTTTGTATCCTAGAGTGTTTTTCTACATACTTCCCATTATCTTGGTTTCATATCAGAGGTGTGAGACCCCACAGTGTTGAGTCCTGATATTTCAAAAAATTAACTGGAATTCCAACAGAAAAAAATGCATTGTTAATCTTGCTGTTACACATTTCAAGCATTATTGCAGCCCCCTGCACCCCATACCCCTGCTACATATCGCAGATTTATTCTAGTCATTCTGAAGTTTTCAAAATCACAGTTGCAGTCCTTGGACTGTAAAATAAGCACATCTTCAGATGTGCATTTGTTAAAACAAGAGATTGATACCAGGATAGTTGATGGTCAGTAGATCAAAAAATAATTAAAAAAAAAATAAAACAATAAATTAATAAACAGCAACAGAGTACAGTCTTTGACTACCCTAGCGATCAGTAACACACATACACATCCCTAACACATGAACATGCACACGCACATCTACTCAATCCACACAATATTCAACACCCATGAACCAAACGTTAACAGAAAACATAAGAAATATACTTGTAATGTGGTTGGTAATCAGCTACAAAACTGATATAACCAACTCTGAGATCACAGTTTCCTATGAATTGGAATACAGAGTCATGCAATCACTCATTTCATACAACATACACTCTTTACAAAGCCTCTAGTAAACACATATGACATAACAAACACATCTAAACATTCACCCTATCTTACACACGCATGTGTGCATGCACGGAGAAATGCTTTTAATCTGTCTGACAAAGTCTGAGCAAACACCATGCACAACACACTTTCCAACACTCAGTCCACACCTACCTGTACAAAACACACTACACATCCTGACCTGCACATACAGGACAAGCTCTAAAATAATCTCATACCCACATATACGTCATTCTGGTAGGCCTGACAACTCCCCCTTATATAGTAAGAAATACCTATTATAAAAGAAGACAGACAAAAATACCAAAGAGTTACCCTGTGTGTGTGTGTGCCCACACTGCTGATGAATATAGAATGGCAGTTAGTGTAGAGAATTAAGACTATGGGCTGTTAATAGCTACTTCCCATAGACCAGGGTTTGATTCTGTCAGTCTCTATTTTCTTACTGTATGACTTTTAGCAAGTTATTTAACCAGGCAGTGCTCCCAGGCTAAGTCTAAAAAAAGGTCCATGTGGAGCAATGCTCCACCCAAATCAATGCATATAAATAAAAAAATAAATACAAATGGATAAATTAAATAATTAATACACACACACTTTTATTTCGATTTTTATAAGCAGACAGCAGAATTACACAAGGAACCACTAAAATATCTGCGTGTAAATTTGCAAAACCAACTCAAACCATAGCATAACAACAAACATTTGCCAACACAGTGTAACATACCAGTAAAACCGAGTCTTACTCTCCTTCAAAGTTAAGGTAGCAGTCCATGTAATGTTAGGCATTTGTTCTAGCAATGTTTGGATGTCATACGTATTTACTTCATCTTCTCAATTAATATAATACTTCTGCAACTTCAGCACTAACTTTATCTTCTCAGATCTGTATTGATCATCCCCAGCCATCTGCTTCTTAGATGTCACCATTTCTCCGCCTCCTTATTGCTTCCTTTCTACTTGTCTTCCTCTACTCCTGCCTTTCACATCTACACCAAAATATTTTAGTACCCTGATGATGTTGCCACCTTGCTTCCTCCTCTTCCATTATCATAACTGTTCAGATTATATTTTCTGGATTCAAAATGTCCTGAATTCATTTAGCTTCTTATGCTCTTGTTCCATGCTCCATGCTCCTCTTCTGCCTTCAGATGCTATTAACTGCTTTACAGCTCTGCCTTGGAAAGTTGCAGCTAATTTATACTACTGTTGTTTTATTTTAGAAACATGTTGCTGATCATGTCCATTTTTAACAACTTATGAATTAACCAGACTGAAAGGTTTCATTTTTGTAGGGCTCTTTGCTTTGTTTCACATTGGTTTCATGTTATACATAATCATTCTGGTACTTACGTAGTCTCAAGGGCATTTGCCATGTCCTATTCACCCACATTTCATATCAATAACCATATGAGTCACATAGTACAAATGAATGCACTGCAAATGAAAACAGAATAAAATTAAATAAGAAATGTCGGACATGACATCATGTAATATGAAAAAAGCTGCTCAGTGGTATGTTAAATATGCTTCAGATTGCTAAACAATTTTATCATTGCCCCTGGAATATTTTGCCTCAGAGTGCCCTTGGCTATATTGAGTTGAATAATACAAAGCAAGACCATAGTTAGAACATATGCTGATTATTCATAGGATCACATTTGTACTGACTTGGTCATTTCATAGATTAAAAGAAACTAGAAAAAAAGGCAGGTGACCAGAAATTCCCAGGCCAGCAGTTTTTAGGATTCAGTGGTAAACTGAATACACATGACAGAACAGGTCCCCTTCACATGGTCAACATTTCAGAATGTTGAAGAGTATATGGCCGAGACCATATGATTGACATTCAAAATGTCGACCATGCAGAACTGGCATCTCCAAACAGTGCGGAATGGAAAGATTTCCATCTTACCCACTGTAGTGCGATCTCAGAGTTGGTATATTTAAGTTCCGAAGGGGTGTGGGGGCAGAGCCCCCCTGCTAGCAGAGTGAAGGTAAGTTTTTATTGTGTTTTTTTTTTTTTTTATTCCATGGCCGACATTTCGAATGTCGATCATATGGTCTCAGCCATATGGTCTTCGACATTCTGAAATGTCGACCATGTGAAGTAGATCTGACACAAGATATACTAATGATTTCAACATATGATTTAAAAAAGACTTAATGATAGGATTAATAAAGGGTTTACTTTGTTTCATTGAAAGCTTATTTCACTGAATTTCAATTCACCCTGACCAAATCGCTGAAAACTCAAATTACGGAAAACTCAATTCACTGAAGTGAAGTTCTGGTACTGTGTAGAGTACTGTAAGGCAAGTAAAAGGTATATGCCCTTTTCCCCACTATAGTGTGATCCTGGAGTTAGTATATATCATTGGGGGACACAACCTCCCCACCTAGTTTGGTTTTATATTACATTTCACCGAAAGCTTCAAAACAGTACATTTTAAACCATAGACATGCATACTTACAACACCAATGACTAACTCTTTCCGGATGACAGTATATACCCAAACCCCCCAATGTTGGGGCTGTGCCCCCACACACCCCCCTAACTATATATACTAACTCCAGGATTGCACTACAGTGGGGAAAAAGGCATATTCCTTTTACTTGCCTTACAGCACTTTATACAGTGCCAGTACTTCACATCAGTGAAATGAGATTCGGTGAAATGAATTTTCAATAATTTGAACCTTCAGCGATTTGGTCAGGGTGAATTCAAATTCAGTGAAAAGAGCTTTCAATGAACAAAGCAGACCCTTAATAAATAATGTGGAAAACTGTGATTAAAACTTGGCTTGACAGAGGATGAAATGTTGTAAAAATTACTTAAGTATTGTTACAGTGGTTTAAAATGGCACTGAAGACATATGGCAATAGGACTAAGATTGTATGAAATCCAAAGGGCTGTTAAAGATGGATTTAAGAGAATCAAAGTTACATGCTATTATTTGAATTATAGGAGACCTAGGGAAAGCTCACTTGACAATACATACTGTTTTTAAATATTAAAGGGGGTACTAATCAATGCTTACTCCTGATAAAGTACCAGGAGTGGCTAAAAATGCAGAACCAGCAGTTAGGTATAGAGAAGCAAAGTTTAAATCATGAGGCAGTTAAGACATGCAAACATTTTGAAAATGGAGGCAACTAAAACTAATATGAAAGCAGTTGCAGCATGATAACAAAAAGTAGCGAAGGAGATTAAAGATGATATTGCAAGGGCAACTACTGCTGCATATTTTTCATTCTGAATCTGCCTTCACAAAACACCTCTTAAGCAAATATTTTGCTGCATACCTTTCTTGAGCTCTGTATTCTTTTGGTTTGTCTTAAGATGAAGAACATTTTATATAATCAGGAATATGCTACTTATTAAATATAATCATTCCAGACCACAATGGTTTTATTAAGCTTTCTGTAGCACTTAAAATTGATACTGCAAACTATTAACTGGAGTTTGGTGATTTCAAAGCAAGAGGGGGGCTGTAATAAGCAAATGAATGGGTTGGCCTGACTGGAATGGATCAGGGCTACATTACAGGAGGGTCCATTTTGAGAATGATTCCAGTTTCAAATAAATATTAATAATATACTAGTACACATGCTAAACAATCTTCCTCTTCAAAATTCATACAAGAGCTACTTATAGAGACATCATTTTTGTATATCAGCATGTTGAATTCAAACACACCCTAGCCCTGGCAAGCCATTTTCACCTACACACTGCCCCAGTATCCAGAAATTATAGCTATGTAATGTTTACACCACAGACGTCTGGTTATGGTCAAATAAAATATGATAGTGACCACAATAATGTGTTTTAGCATATTTCACTCAAACACAACAATAGCCCTGCCAAGCAAGATCAATGACTATTTAAATGTGACCATACAAAAGTAGATATTAGTCACTTTCACCGCAGGCCAACTTTGTACCCACCAGTTATAACCTTCTTATTGCCAGGTGTCTGATTGTGATCAAATATATACATATTGGCCACAGTAATGTATTTCACCTCACATACACTAAAATCCATTGTAGTAAATCTGTATACACACACACACACACACACACACACACACACACACACACACACACACACACACACACACACACTCACACTCACACTCACACTCACACTCACAGTCACAGCAACTGCATGTACCTTATTAACTGTACAATCCTCAGATGTCTGACTATGATCAAGTGACTGAAAGAATGCATAAATAGATAATAATGGCCACATTAATACATTCCAGCTTGTTACATACATGCAATATATGTATGTGTGTTTGTGTGTGTACCTTATTGATTGTGTACACCTGAGATAAGTGATAAACAATGGCTATATTAATGTGTTTCAGATGTCTGTGATCAGATGAATGAATGAATTGCCACAGTACAGTATTTCAGCTTATTGCTATCATACACAGATGGTGCATCTCACTGCAATGCATATGCATGCATGACCCCACACACACACACACACACACACACACACACACACACACACACACACACACACACAGATGTGTGCATACAGTTTGCAACTCCTTTATTAACTGCATACATCTCAGATGCTTGTGATCAAATTATATAATAAATAGCCACAGTATTATATTTCAGCTCATTGTTTTTACACAAATACATTGCCTTCCACTGTAACTATATTATGCCCCATACAAAAAAACAGTTGCATGCACCTTATTAGCTGTGCACATCAGAGATGTCAGACTGTGATAAAATCAATAAATGGATACACAAATAAATAATGGCCCCATTGATTTATTTAAGCTTATTGCTTTTGTATTACATAAATGCGTCCTATTGCAGTCTCCACTTATGCATTTAAACACACACAAAACACTCACATTAACATGCACATATTCCCACACCAATTACAATCCCTTTATTGACTGTTTATCTCCAGTTGACTGACTATGATCAAATGAATGAATGCATGAGTGAATAATTAGATATTGACCACAATAATGTATTTCAGCTTGCTTTTATTACATAAATATAGTGAAACCTGTCCCAAACAGACAATAATAACTGAATAAAGAAATGAAATACTGTCCTTCAGGCTGGCTGGCAGTGGCACTGTTGGACAATAAACAACAGTGCAGCAGACTGCAATATTATTTAATTAAAAAAGACTGTCCCACTCCTATTTTTTACTGTCATTATCCATGCATACACTTTCTTTCACTTCCATTTGGACTGTGTCAGTCACTAGCCTGTTGAGGTAATATTAGCCAGTGTAGAATGGTTGTTTATTGCTTTGTCTAGAAACCCAAACAGCTCCCACTAAAGCACCTATTTCCCCCAGAAATGATTATCAGTATTACCCAAAATAAGGATTAAATGACTTTTCCTTTAATAGGGAGTAAGTGAAAACATGGGCTGTTTAGACCTCACTTCAACCAAGTAAGAAACTTTTTTAATACAGAAATCAGAACTCCATCCAGCTGTTCATGCATGGTAGTCTGACACCTGAGAATGGGAAAATCTCTTATTTTTAAAACAGATAATCCATATAATGACATGCTCAAAACAATTTTTATTTGATTTGGCTGAAACCCACCAGCTCAGTACCATGAGCATCCCTGAAACTGTTCCACTCGCTGTTCACCTGTAGAAATAAAAAAAAAATCAAGCTTTAAAAATATGCTGCCTAATATTAATGCCCAGTAGACAGTGTTTAAATATCACCACACAATTGTTTGCATACTTTCACAAAAGCCTGATCACACTAGCATGTTTCTTGAATGTTGTAGCCCCTTCTCCCACAAGATTGGAAAACTAGTAGAAGCCAACACTTTTCATTTTAGATTTATGCATGCTGTCATGCAAAAGTAAACTAAAATGATGTGCTATTAGTACATGCTGGAAAATTGATTCTGTCTGTTACAGTCAGTGTCATAGTGAGAATTAAACACTAAAATCCTGGCACCCACTTGTTAAATTTGCAGACAATAGACAGTACACAATAACGAGAAAGAAAGTGGAAGCAATGGAACTTTTCAAAAGTAGCTCGGAGTATGTAGTGGAAAAACTACAACTACTGATGGTCTCTCTTGGTTCACTAGTGTACTCAGTCAATCTGACAACTTGAAGTGTGGTGCTAGGCAACCAGTGATGACAAATACTCATCCTCCTCTGCTGTTTCCTTATTGGCTACACATCTTATCAAGTGATAAATGCGAAGACAAATCAGGACAAAGGAAGCGGCACTTAGACGGCAAAGTAACTTTGCCGTCTAATTGCCACTTCCTTTATACTGATTTGTCTTTGCATTTAACAGTTTGTTTTTGCCTAACTTCGTTTATCTTATCAAGTGATCCAGGCCTCTAGACATGCCATGCATCACAAATTGACATTGAAGACCTTCCTCAAGCACAAAAATGCTGAGTGAAGCCTTTTTTTCTGTGCTGTATGCACTCAGAACTAATTTGATGAGAAGAACAATTTGCAATGATACTGCTAGCGTATTTTCATTTTTGTTTGATCTAAAAGTTTCAGGCTAACAGTTGCATGAAGCTGTAGAATGTCTGATGAGAGATTATCCAAACAATATGGATGTTAATCTCAGTGGAGTATGAAAGAAAGCACTTCTGTGCTTATATCAAGCAAAACTATTCAAGGAAAGGGCATCTGCGCCATCAAGATTTATATCAGGTCATCTTCCAAACTAGATTTGTTAAGCTTTTCCTAAAGTGGAAACAACACTATGGGTAATTTTAAGTCTAATGATATCAACTTTATCAGGGGAAGAATTATTTTCACAATTAAAGAGAGATGAAAATATGCTGCAAGAATACTGACACAGGACAAGTTAGTATTATGTGCAGAGATAGTAATAAACAGTGTAGCTTATCTCCTCAGGGTATCATTCTTGACTTCATTTAAAAGAAAAAAAACAAAGAAAATGTAAACTTATGTTTTATCATTGTAAATCATGTTATACTAAATTGCATTTCATTTTCTTGCAATTACAAGTTTAAAACATTATTTTCATTCTAGGAATTAAATTCAGGCAATTGAAATGAATTTGCTTTATTACTTTTTTACTAAAAACTGTATTGAAACTGAATAATTAAAGGCATATTTTTAAAGTTTTAATGAAGCAACCCTTCTCTACTCTAGCATGGGTTTGTGTGTCACACTGGCATTTTTGACAGGTTCAGCTGTTACCCAAACTGTTAGCCTTGGCCAATATAGCTTCCCATAGCTTAGAATCTCACAGTGTCTAAATCAATCCCTGATTATGGGTTAGAGTCTGGTAAATGGCAATCAGCAATACTGCACGTAATACTGTACAATCATCAATTAATAAACAAGGGACACTTTACAAGCTTCAAGAATGAATATGGTGCAGCTTATATAGCAATGAGAGGTGGGAAAGATGGCATGAAAGAATATGAGGATGTCAGCAAACTAAAGAAATAACAGTAGGCTGACCTTACGCATTACAAAGTCTTTTTGCTTGTGTGGCTACACATCCATCAACTACAGAGTCCCATTCCTGATTCTTGTAATGTAAATGCTTCTTACTCGAGTACTCAGCTAAAAGAGGAGTTAACACACAATTTGTAGTCTGGACATTGGATTAAAGCTACCAATGATGTTATTAGATTCCTTTCTGATGTATATCTTTATATTTGATTGTGTCAGTGCTTGACTATGGATTTAATAAATAGTCTTACACATGCAAGTTATAATAAACATGTGATATAATATTCAGACAGCAATCACAGTATTTAAGAGTGGAATAGATCCTCTATGCTTCATTTGGGGTTACAGATGTATGTGAATTTCTGTTTGTGTTACTTATTTAGTTATGGTGTGCACAGCTGGGCAATTAGTCATTACTTACAGCTGTACAGATCTCCTTTTATCCTTTCTCCTCCTGTTTTGCCACATATAGTGGATGCAGTGGATTGTATATTTCTTCATCTCCTGATTCCTGTTATATCACATACAGCAGCTGAACAGTCAAGAGCTCACATGTTTGTATACTTCCTGGATCCCCTAAAATATCAGTACTTCTAAACTGAAACTACAAAAGTGCACTCAAAAAGAATATAAAGTGACATTTTTCCAAAGATTATGTTTTATGCTGGGGGTATGCACACCAGCTGCCACATAACATAATTCCTTCTGATGTTGTTATTACTTAAAGGAAAAGCAAATACTTAAGTTATGCACAACATATCAAAATTGGTCTTTCTCCTAGCTTTGGCCAATTTAGAGAAAATTAATACTGTGACAAAAGGAGATACCGCCAGCACAGCTAGCTGACATTTTCTAAATAATTATATGTCATTGGTGAATACAGAAATTATTTATACAAGATGCTTGTGTTACAAATGTATTATAACTGTATGTCATGTGTATATCGAACTGCTTGTACAGATGTTTACAGATGTGTGTGTTGCAAAGGTATTTGTAGAGTACTGTGTTTGAAATGAGCTAAATATCTCACTGTTTTCTTACTTGTCCCCAACACTTCAAATATTTGGAGGCATCCTCCCTAATCCTGGCCTACCTCTCTTTTCCAGCAAGAGCAACACAGGGAGTACCCCCCAAGCAGATCTACAGTTCTGCAAATAAGGGAGACCTAAATATAATCCATATTAATCTAAGAAGATTCTGTAACAAAATTACTGATATCCATGTTCTGATTTTTGCCACTAACTAGACATCCTTATCATCTCTCAGACTTGGCTAAAACCCCAATTAAAAGATGAGGGCATTCTCCCTCCAGGCTTGCAATTTATTTAGATTAGATAGAAAAACAAAATGGTGGGTGGCGTAACTATCACTTTCAGAACTACACTAGAAATACACCCCAACAAAATCCCCAAATTTAACAAAGTTGATATATTTTTTAAACTCAGCAATCACAAGAACCTTTGTCATTGCCATCTTCATTACGTCTGGCAACATCTCCACTGCTAAAGCCATATTCTGAGTGGTATCTACCAACATTCCTCACAAAACTGTAATTTTAGGTGCTCAACATTTTGATTGACTGGTGTGACCTCCAACTGCCCAAAAAATAATATAAATCTCTTCAGTTTCACCCAGTTCATTAATACTCCTAATAGATGTAACAAGCCCAGCTACAAATCTTGCATGTTGAACTGGATCATGACTACTGACCTCAGTAAAATTACCTCCTCTGGAACTCATCTTGATACAGTGCCCATCTCCCTACATTCAGTTGCAGAAACTGAAACCACACACATAAATTGCACCTCTTCAATGAAATACATAACCTGACTATATTCAAGCAAGATATTTTTATAGTCACCGTTCTAACCTGCGACTGTGATGACCAAAAGTATTTGCCACAAAGTGAAGCTGCATCAAAATTCAATAACGTATTTCTTGATAATGTTCAAAAACAAGCCCCATTTAGAAGGAAGCAAGTTAAATTTGATCCTGCCCATGATTTTCAAAAGAAACTAGAGCAAATGCACAAAAGAGACAAAGCCTTGTATGACAGAAAAATAAAACTGTCTAAAATCAACAAGTTTTAAGCAACTTTACAATGCCACCAAAGCTAGAGTCAAATTGACAAACAAAATCTACATCAAGCAACAGATAACTCACAGAAAATAACCACAAAAATATTCTGAGCTTCCCTAAAGAATCTGCTTTATCCTGGCAGTTTAACTCGACCTAACCTATCCGAAAGAGATCCACCTAAAATAATTGCTACACATTTGGATGAACACTTTATAAAAAGTGCAACCTCTTTTTTGCTGCTAACCAGAATAAACCACAAACGTGAAACAGCAGCCAAATACCAGCTCTAACACATTCACTCTAAAGCCAGAAATATCTATCTAAGCTAAAACCCACTACCTTTGCCACTGACAAACTATGTGCTGAGTAACTAAAGCTGACAGCCGGTGTTACTGTGGCCATTCTAATCAATAGGTCAGTCCAAGAATCTTATGTGCCAACACTCTGAAAACAGTCCTACATATACCACTCCACAAAGGATGGAATTCTAATGACTACTCCAACTATTGTCTCACTACCATTCTGTCTCCACTTTTCAAAATATTAGAGAATTGTATCCCAAACCAATTACTGCTTAACATTCTTAACAGTGATCTTCTATCTTTCCACAGATCATGGATTCCATCCTAAGTGCAGCACTGTTACTGCCCTACTCAGGTTCACCAACACCATCCAGCGATGCAGAAATGATGACAAACTCATCTCCTCTCTATTTCTTGACCTTTCAAAGGATTTTGACATACACATACCCACAAAAATTGTTAGACAAGACATTATTCCCTTGGACTGTCCCTTTATAACCCTTAATGGTTTCACAGCTGTCTCACTAACAGACACCAGCCAGTAAAATAGAAATCTATCTACTCAACGTTTCTTCCAGCCAATGCTGAGGTACCTCTGGGATCTCTATTAGGCCCCTTCTTGTTCAACTTGCTCATAAATGACTTGAACACTGCAAGAAATCATGCTACCCTGATCCTATACTCCAATGATTATACCGTCATCTGCTCACAACCTGTGCAGTCTTCAACAGGTCTCCCATTTTACCTCATCAAATCATAGCTAGCAAATTCCCAACTGCTGCTTAAAAAAACTACTTGTCTTTACTCCCAGGTCATAAGATTTACTCTGCCATCTCCTCCCCCAATAATGCTGAGACAGTGTTGACTGAGATAGTCCAACTGTTGAAGAGAACCCCCTTTTCAGCAGAGGCCCAGGGAGAAAATCTCCAAACAACGAAAGTAAGAAATATATGCAGTAATGTTGTTAGAGCTAGAGCTCTAATGAAAACACTACAATAAAAATCGAGACAGTGTACTATAATGGACTAATACATAGGGTTCTAACAAAATACTGCATTACACTCTTTATAACATAATGGACTAATATATAGGGTTCTAACAAAATACTGCATTACACTCTTTATAACATAATGGACTAATACATAGGGTTCTAACAAAATGCTGCATTACACTGTTTATAACATAATGGACTAATACATAGGGTTCTAACAAAATACTGCATTACACTGTTTATAACATAATGGACTAATACATAGGGTTCTAACAAAATACAGCATTACACTGTTTATAACATAATGGACTAATACATAGGGTTCTAACAAAATACTGCATTACACTCATTATAACATAATGGACTAATACATAGGGTTCTAACAAAATACTGCATTACACTGTTTATAACATAATGGACTAATACATAGGGTTCTAACAAAATACTGCATTACACTCTTTATAACATAATGGACTAATATATAGGGTTCTAACAAAATACTGCATTACACTCTTTCTAACATTCTACAGGGAGTGCAGTTTCACTTGAGCAAATTAACATATGGTGCTAGGATGGAGATGAAAACTGGTTAAGCTGTACACACTGGTTACACATTCGTAGCTCTTCACCTTCACTGGGAACTGAATCGTTGACTCTTGAACTTGAGAATGGCATTACATTGTGCAGTAGTCAGGTTAGCAGAATACCAAACTTGCTGGCAAAGAAATACATCCTTCATATTCAAACTTAACAAGCTCCTTTCATTTTTGAAGCCAGTTTATCCTATGCAATCCTATGGAGGAGCCAGACCTCATCCCAACAAAATTAGGGTTTAAGGCTTAGAAGCAGTCTTGGACATGACATCAGTCTGTTACAGTCTTAGTAACAGTACAGTCTACAAGTTGCAAGCAAATATATGGTTTTAGGATTTAATTTCTCCTAATAGACTTCCTCAGTAAATATAGCATCATGCAGCTGAAGAAGTAAAGTTGGTTATCCATCTATTTATTTTGTCAGAAATCAGAGTTGCTATACTTTCTGCTATTTGATGCTGCTAGAGGGCTACATTGAAAACTTGGTATTAGCATATTTAAAAGTAAATATAAGTGCACCGACAATTTCCAATATAAAACTGTGTGTGTGTCAGAGTATATGTGTGCGGGTGTGGGTTTGTTTGTGCATGCTATAACCATAAAAACAAAAATAATAGTGGCTTACCGAAATAATTAACATAATTTGCACTTTTTTGCCATAGTAAGTAGGCAAGTGATAATTTTGTCCCTTTACGGGGGCATTCAGGTGTCTGCTGCCAACATCTACCTTTAGTCCCCAATTAACCCACTTGTTCCCTTCATATGGGAACAAGAAAATCCTGCTGTATCCCTTATGACAGTAAGTCTCTCCTTCTTCGGAGAGGGAGTGCCTTACAGTTACTTTCTAAGTAAGATCACACTTACACTGCCCTCAGGATGACAACTGGGAAGTGAGCATCCTATATGCAGCCAGCCATGGTAGTTTTATTAGGTAGGGGGGGGTTCCTAATCATGGTAGTGCATATGCAGCGTAATATTAAACACATCAATGCATATGGTGGTATGCTACTCAAGACTCCACCCACTACAGAATAATCAGTAGCCTGCTTCAAAACCAGGTTACCAGTATTAGTTTCTACCAGTGGGTCCCTGATTGCAGTATCTGATACACTCTGTCCTGGGATGGACAAGCTTTTAATCTAATTACTACCCCCACCCCATCAGCTTCTCCAATACCCAGCCTGCAAATGGAATTTTTTAAGCAGTCTGCCCAGCTGATTATACAAACTAAGAGCAATAGGCACTCTAAGATTTATATACTGAATCTGGAAAAGCTGTTACACATTTGCTGGCTTCCCTGCATGCGCTTCCTGCTCTAGAGGGATAAAAACTACATTGCTCAAGACCAGTGTTAGGGAATTTTCTTTGCTAGGGTAGAAATCTTATGCACGTCAAATCCTGAATATCTATACATAATATATAAATTCTCTTGATGCAAGGAAATTAAATCACAGCTCTGTTTCTGTCATGTTTTTATGAATGAACAAATGAGAAGGCAAGGTAAGAACAAGGAGTCTGTAAAACAGTGAGATATTTTCATCAAACGTGCGAATCACTATGATTTTTGAGTCATTGGCTCATTGTCACTGTTTTTGTACTTGGTGATAAGAAAGAATATTTCTAAAGAAATGAACAACTGGAAGAAAAATATTTTTGTAGAGGTGGCTGCAAAAGAAGATCCTTGTGATCTCTCTTCTTGGAATGACTTTAATAACAATGGTATTCCCAGGAAAGAAACTAAGGAATCTTAAGACTTTATTTCATTTTAGGAAAGATGTTAGCTGAGCAGTCTAGTAAAGTATTAGAGGGAGCACTGTGTTGCATTTAGGGTATAGTATTTTTCAATGCTGTTTAAACAACAAAGATTGTATTTTGACATGGTGACACTCTTCCTCCTGAGCCATTGTTTAAGAAATTGGTATTTTTGCATACAGAGCTTTAAGTCTGTTAGCAAAAAGCCTCCAGAACTTTTCAACCTGTTTGAAATATAGTGGCACAGTTGTCTCTCTATCAAAAATCTTTGCCTTTCAGCTGTGGTTCTTTCTTTACTGAGCAAAAACCTTCTGTAGCCCATACTAGGTATGTTGAAAATACCCTAATTCCCCTTTCTTCTGCCCTAATTTCAGACTTATCTTACCTTATAGGAATAAAGTAGATCCTCATTAAAAGTGGATTGCCTTTTGTCTTGACATCATTTTATACTCGGTATCCACACCTAATAATGTCAGTGCAATATACTAGATTCCTAGACATCACGTCTACATGAGTACTGTCACTTGTTTAAGATCCTGGAATTTTAATTCTACTTCTACTGTTTGAATGTGGGGGAGTGTGTTATTAAAACTGCAAAGCAGTTAGGGTTATGTCATTGGTGCATTACAAGGAATCTTGAAATTATGTTAGGTCATGTCTATACCTATCAGTCAGTTGATATAAATGATCACCTGCTGTTTGAACTGCTTTGCAAGCTTTGCAATTGATTTTAGCAATTTTTTTAACAATTTTTGCCATGGAGCAGACTCGTCGTCCACATAAAACAAAATTATTCCCTTCCCATTTTCTAGAGCAACTTAGATCTATGGATGGGAAACATAAAATTTACCCAAACACTGCCCCCCCCCCCCATAGTGCTAATGGGCAGAGATGGCTCCTAAATGCTTTATCTTACGCATGGGTCCCCTCAAACTATCAGTGGTATGATCCTAGTTATTCTTATTAGGGATAATATATAATTATCGACTGTGGGATGGGCAAGGCCAATCTATAACCAAATGGGACAGGTTATTTCAAGCACAATAAGGGAAACTGGCTAGGTTTAAATTGGTCTACAAGGGCAGCTAGCCTAGAACTTACCTGTGAACCTATAACATATATAATGGTGCCATTTAAACATGCTGTGCTTGCAAAATGTAATGTAAAATTTAAATCATTAATTTCAAATGATGTCTGCTGTCTGAATTGTTTCCCAGGCCTGCCAAGTTTCTTTTATATATGTGCTGACATTATCTGTCCTTGCAGAGTGCATTGATACAATGTTACATTATCTATCCTTGCAAAGTGTGTTGATACAATCAATGTTACATTATCTATCCTTGCAGAGTGCGTTGATACAATGTTACAATGTAGTATTATGTGCTGCTGTACCTACTATCCTGTAATAGAGTCCTACATTGTTGAATTAACCAATGTTATTTTACTCTATCTAACTGAGAATTTAGAGAAAAGATGTATGCACACATTGTTACTTGCTTTTGGCAGTATATGATAGTAGTTTAGAATATTGCAAAATTGAGGATTATGCACACTGTTTGGGTTCCATTGTCCTTGTTTAGTCAAATGTCAGTCAATCAGAGTAAATGCATCGAAAGGACACTTGTCAAATTAGCATGCAGCTTAAGTATAGATGACCATCAAGAGATTTTTGTGTGAATAAGCATGGATACTTATTCTCAAGTGGAATCTGCCTTGTACAGTAATTATGGATGTTGCTGTACAGACAGATTGTGTGTGCATGAGGTCATTGGTTGAGTATGAATGTATGCATGGCTGATGTGTATGAAGAATGAGCTGCATGTGAGGCTTTGTTGTGTAGCCGAAAGGATGATGTGTGTGTGTGTGTGTGTGTGTGTGTGTGTGCGTGCGTGCGTGCGTGTGTGTGTGTGTGTGTGTGTGTGTGTGTAGGTGTGTCTGTCTCTGTGAGAGAGTATGCATGGTGGTATGGTTGGGTACGTGGTTGCTAAGATCTGGGTCAGATGAGTATGTATGTGCCCCTATGCATACATGAATGTATATGTAATAAGTGTGTGTTTGGATGAGTAGACTAGCCAAAATGTGTGCTTTGTTAACAAGTTTTATTCAATGAAGTGTATCTCTATTAGTCTACTCTTGATAGAGAAAATTGCACCCCACTGTTTGTTATTATGAAGCATTTCCTGATACAATACCATGTTGCACATATTGGACAGTATTGGAATGGTGAGACGGAATCAACAAGAGAACGACAGTAGTATTGCTGGAACTAAATTCCTCCTCTTGGTGAGTGTCTTCACCTGGAGGATCTTGTTTCTATAAAATATCATGAGGATGACACTGGTATATTGACATTATTGTATATATTATGGAGAAAGGTAGGTCAAAAAATAAAAAAGAAGACTGGCTGTACAGGTTCTAGGATAAAGCAAAGTACCCACTAATGGTGTATGCCCTGTTGCCAGGATAAAAAGAAGGCAGTGTAGAATCTTGATAACATGGAAACATTCCTTCTACGAGGCTAGGCCAGGCTTAGGTTGAGGGTGGCACCCCTGTGGTGGAAGGAAGCAGTCTACAAAAACAAAAAAACAAAAGATACAATGAAAACTGATAGGCCAAACCAAGAGACATAGAGAATATTAAATGAACTGTTGAGGATAAGAAAGAGATTATGTATTGTTACTGTCAAAAGATTTTATACTCTTAACATAAGCTGGAAGAATCACGCAGGTTTGATAAGCAAAAAAGCATTTATTTTACATGCATGGAGACATGCTACATTGTTCATGGTATGTCAGCAGTCTGATTGTTACAAAGACTGCGAGGGGTTTTATAACTCCCTCCGCACGTACACACACGTATTCAACAGGATGTTTACCAGACAAAGTTTAAGTTGAAACCAGTTAGAACCAGAAATATGCAGGGTGTGATACTGAAAACTGTTACAAATTAATCACAAGTTCTGCTAGTTCCCTAAAATGAGACAAACATCTGCACATTTCTTTCATGATCAGCATGTTTACGCAAGGCAAACAGATCTTTGGACTTTGTTCTTTTGCACATAAAGCAGTTTTGTTTTTAACCCTTTCCCATGTAAGATACAAAGATGTTGAGTACAGGATTTTTATTACATTTCCCCCCTAACAACATTTTTGTATCACAGATAATCCTTTTCCATTGGTACCATATTTTCACATGAACCTTGGTTTACATTTGAATAGTAAGCCTTAGTGGCATTAGTAGAGATTACATTTGACGTTATCAATCGGACACAAGGAATGCAGCAACAACTTAAAAATAAAAATATGATAGCACCTACACATACAGCAATTAAGACATTCATCAGTACAGTTCCCCAGCTTCCAAACCAATTTTGGAAGAACTCAGTTAACGGGTTTTGTCCTGGTTTAGTCAGTTCAGATACCTTTTGGATTATCTCAAGGTGGCTTTGGATCTCGTGCTCATTGTCAGGTATAAATGAACAGCACTCCTCTTGGATAAGAGCGCAAGTACCTCCTTTCACCACTAGGGTGAAATCGAGTGCCATACAGTTCTGCAACACTACTGTTCTCATTGCCGTTAACTCGTCCGTCACCAATTCTAGCGCAGAAAAAGTCGCATTGCTCAGAGTTTCTAATAATTTAGACAGTTTTCTAAGTTCCCAGATAGATTTTACTGTCCCGTATGCTGGCAAAATACCAGCACCAGAAATAACATCATCACCTAAGTCCATATGTGATAATCCTTTGCTGCTGCTATGAGCCAAATCATGATGATAGATCCAGGATGCGTCAATGTTACCTATAGGATTAACAGGTTTATTAATAGTGCGTACATTTCGTATTTTACCTTGGGGCAGTACATTTACATGTCTAATTGCTGGTACTAAATATCCCAAGAAGCAACTCCCTGACCAGTTATTAGGCAACCACTTATAAGCTTTTCTTCCGCATATAAAATAACAATCTTTTACTTTAATAGTGACATTAATGGGATCAAATCGATCCCCTACTTCTAACAATCCTAAAAATAACAGGTGGTACACAGATCTCATTTTTTGAAAGAAATTAGGGTCCTTTACAAGTCTTTTTATGGGGGTAAAGTTTGTCACACACCCTGAGTTATCTTTATTACAGTTGTGGGTTATGGTCACATTACATTGGCTCTGCCCCACCTTATCCTTGCCATTTTTCTGAAAACATACTGTTCCATTTTTTCGACTGAGTAGCTGCAAAGCTACCTTGTTTCATGACGTGATATTTGAAGTATCAAAGATTAAATTCATCCAAGTCTCATTTGTCCCCAGTGGGACTGTGTCTAACATTAGTCCTCCATGTACAGTGGGGATGGCAGTACAAACCCAACAATTTGAAATATTTAGAGATACTGCATACGTAAGTTGTATAGCTTGGTATGTATTGAAAGGTGGGTGCCAATTTGCATGTTTGTCCCTTTTAACCTGGTTGGTTTTGTTTGAAAATAGAAATGGCCAAAACAGAAAAACAACAGTTACAAATACTGTGAATAAAATTATTTTGCAATGTCTTTGTGGGAAGGGCTGTTCCCTCCTGACGTTATTCTGCAAGATTAAAGAATGAAAGCAAAATATTTATACAAAACAAAATATTTACACTATAACCAAAGTCACCACACTACTTTCTGTTACTGCTCCTCAGGGGAACTCAAACATTTGTCCAATTCAAACTGTTTTACCAGTTTGCAGTGTGTGAGATGGATCCACGAGGTTCGCTCCTTTATTCGGACTGCAGTGGGTGTTGCAATTAGTACCTGATACGGTCCTTCCCACTTCAGTGATGCCCACGTCTTTCTTTTTACGATTTTGAGCCAAATCCAGTCTCCAGGTTTTACTTCCAGGATTTTAGTTGTTTTCTGATCTGGAAAGCAATCATTTATTAGAGAGGTGTTAGTTTTGGTCAGCAATTTTCTCATATAATCTGCTACCTCCTCACCCCCCTCACGTTCCGCAGGCAAAAGACCTTGCCACTGCGGGACGTGATACGGTCTCCCATACAATAATTCAAATGGTGTAACACCTTTGGAAGTGGGGGTGGTGCGCATAGATAGGAGTGCCAGGGGTAAGCAGTTGATCCAAGACTGATGTGTCTCGGCCATGAGTTTACGCAACTTGCCCTTAAGAATGCCATTATGGCGTTCAACCAACCCTGCTGACTGTGGGTGGTAGGCACAGTGATGTTTTAAATCAATTTGAAAAACAGTAGCCAGTTTTTGAATGATTTGATTTACAAAATGTGTGCCATTATCTGAGTAGATACGCGCAGGTAGCCCAAAGTGAGGAATAATGTTATTTGTAAGGGCTTTGGCTACCGACAGCGCATCCGGGTGTGTCACCGGGAATGCCTCAACCCACTTA
Organism: Protopterus annectens; assembly: GCF_019279795.1. Classification (NCBI taxonomy): domain Eukaryota; kingdom Metazoa; phylum Chordata; order Ceratodontiformes; family Protopteridae; genus Protopterus; species Protopterus annectens. The sequence continues at coordinate 271,606,618 of NC_056748.1, read as the reverse complement.
GTGAAAGCATCGATAATGACTAATACAAAACGTTTTTGTTGCACTAGAGAAAGTTCAATAAAGTCCATACAGATTGTGTGGAATGGGTACGGGGGTATTGGAAATGTTGCCGGGGCAACTCGAACTCCTCCTCCGTGAAATCGTGCGCAAAGTAAGCACGATAAACAAAAACGTTTGACATATGCTATAAAGCCTTTGGTCCAAAAGAGTTGATGCACTATTTGAATCATTGCCGTGGGCCCCAAATGGGATGGGCCATGTGTCACTAGAGAGGCATATCTAAAAAGATTTGTTGGTAAGACATATTTGTCATTTGGACCTAAAAAGATTCCTTGCTTTTGCATAGCCCCATATTTAAGCCATCGTTGTTTTTCTTCAACTGTACTAAGCTCCTGCATTACCTGCAAAGTTTGTAAATCAATTTTATCTGTTGGATGTATTTCAGTGTGTGTGTCCTCGAGTGCAAAAGTGGATGCTAATGCTACATTTTTTGCGGCTTTGTCCACCAGTGCATTTCCAAGTGATATTGGATCTTTGGCATTTGTGTGCGCTGCACACTTACAGATGGCCAGTCCCCGTGGTAGTTGGACAGCTTGCAGGAGTTGAAGTATTAGATCCTTGTGGGTTATTTCTTTTCCCGAGGCTGTAACCATTCCCCTATTTTTTCATTGCTGTGCAAAGACATGCACTGTAGAAAATGCATATTGGCTATCAGTATAGACAGTAACTATTTTGTCCCTTGAAATAATGCATGCCCTTGTTAAAGCAATGAATTCTGCCCCCTGCGCGGACATGTTCCTGGGGAGGGGTTTTGCCTCTACTATTGCAGTTGCAGTGGTTACTGCATAACCCACCTGTGAAATGCCTGCTTTATTTTTATGTGCTGACCCATTTACAAACAGGGTCCAATCTGAATTTGCCAAAGGTTGGTCCTTAAGGTCTGGTCTTGGCAAAACATTTGAGTGTATTAAATCCAAACATACGTGAGGGGTACCATCTTCCGCCGTAGGTAACAAAGTTGCCGGATTGAGAGTGGTGCACCGTTCAATAGTCATGTGTGGTTGCGAAAGTAACGTTGTCATGCAAGACAAGTGTCTGCTCGGAGAAAGGAAAGTAACCTTGTCCTGCAGCAGAATCACTGTGACAGAGTGCGGGACCCGTAGGGTAAGACTATGGAATAAAACTAAGGTTGCAGATGCCTGCACAGCTTGTGCTGCTGCTATTATGGCCTGCACGCAATGTGGTAGAGAGCGTGCTACAGAATCCAATTTACCGGAGTAAAAAGCCAGCGGTCGTAATTTACTTTCATAGTCTTGTAACAAGACTGATGTCATAAAGCCCTGCTTACAATCAACTGTTTGGACAAAAGGTTTGGTGTAATCTGGAAAACTAAGAGTTGCAGATCCTGCTATTAACTGTTTTACCCTTGTGAATGCCTGTATAGCCCTATTTGACCATTTTAGCACTTCAAGTGCTGCCATGGGGAATGCAAAAATAAGTTCTGACAGAGGCCCAACCTCTTCAGCATAGTTGGGGATCCAACTACGACAGAAATTTGTTATTCCTAAAAAATACATCATTTCCTTTTTTGTATTGGGCATCGGTGCCTGTAAAATAGCTTCCTTTCTGTGGTTATCTAGCTGTTTACCTGCCATAGAAATGGTATAACCTAAATACCGTACTACAGTTTTACAAAATTGTAACTTAGACTTATTTACCTTATGTCCTTCTTGCGCCAAAAAGTGTAATAGTCGGATAGTTTCGGACTCACATGCAGTCTCCGTGGGCGCGGCCAGCAGGATGTCGTCCACATACAGCAGTAGGTGGCAGCTTTGTTTTGGTTGGAATTGAGCCAGATTCACCAACATTTCCTGTAAAAAAATTGTAGGACTTTTACAGTATCCCTGCGGTAATCGTGTGTACGTATATCGTCTTCCCATGAACGTAAAGGCGAACTAAAACCTGCTATCTTCCTGCAGGGGAATAGAAAAGAATGCATTACTAATATCAATTATGGAAAAGTACTTGTCAGTGGGTAGAATATCATTCAACAGGACGGATGGGTCCGGAACCACTGGTAAGATTCCAGCTTCCGCCGTTTTGCTCAAGGGGTACTGTCGCTTGTGAGGTCTGAAATCGGATTTTGGTGTTATCCTAACTTGCCCTGCCGTCCTTATTAGCCCGATGTCATCCTGTCCACGGGACCACAAGGAGTCTGGCACTGATTGTAGTTTTAAATCTTCTTGCGGGGACAGGAGATGTAGTCACCATGTTCCACCTCCGGGTGGCATTAGCCTATCTTCGCGGAGGTGTACCGTTGGCCTGGCTTGGGTGACCCAGTTTAATTTCTGTACTTGGACCCCCTTACATGCCAGCTGTTCCGGTGCCATCTTAGACCATTCAGTAACCTTTTTCCCCACTAGGTACCATGCCATCTGTTTTTTTCTAGTCACAGAAACATGTGCGATGGAATTGTTTTGAAAAAGCAGTTGCATGTCTCTTGTAAGACTACAAGTGACTGCAGAGTTTTCCACTTTATCCCAGTAGAGATTCTGTAGCAGGATTTTTGTCACCTTATGTTTAAAAAATTGTTCCTCATACTTGACGTCCGGCCCTATGTACTTTCTGTAATACATTGTACAGTGTAGTTGTTTTGCCGCCTCTGGCGGCTGAGTGCCATACTTGCTTAAAGCTAAATTAGTTAGCTCATTTACTACATTTTGTGGTCCAGTTTCAACAAGATCATTACTGTACCAGTAGTGCAAATCACCCTGCCCTACTTGCAACATAACATCTTGAATTTCTACTCATTTGGCTAAAATTCCTGATGTAGTCGGTACTGCTGCTATGCCGAACACATGCATTAAATCTCTTCCTAATAAATTTACAGGGCAAATTTTGGAGATTATGACTCGAAACCTGATAGTTTATTTAGTTTCAGGGTCCGTGAACCATAAAGGTTTAGACAATGGTTCCTTATAAATGTGGCCATTTGCTGCCTTGACCAATACATAGTCATCGGAAGTTACGTCGGATGGCACTGCAGAGTTTTTTAGCAGGGTCCTGGAGGCCCCTGAATCACACAGAAATTCTACATCTTTTCCCTCTACTTGAAGCGTGATTATCGGTTGTGCTTCTAGTTGCATAGTTACAGCCAGTGCTGTTAGATTTACAACCTGATATTCACCTTCTTCTGAAAAATCAGTCATTTTATTTTCCCATCCTACACATTCACCCTTACCTTCTTCGTTTGTGTCCTCAAAATCTTTTTTTTTTACTCTGTCTTATTGGCTCTGGCCAATCAGCCTCTTTATCCGGATCTGGTTTACCTCCACCACCATCATATAGTCATGGTGACCCATGATCCGGGGTGGTTTCAGTTTTTTCAGAAGACCGTCAATCCCTTGCAAAATGTCCCTTTTTACCGCATTTAAAACATTCTCCTCTCTTTTGTCTTTCTTCATAATCTTCAGAATGTCCCACATTCCCTCTTCCTCTACCCCTGCCTCTGCCTCTTCCCCTACCTCTGTTAGTCGGACCTTGCATTAGCATAAGTGTCCCATCTTTGCTTACCATAAAGGTTTGAGCTTGTTTTTCTTTCTTTTCTTCTAGATATTTTTCTGCATGTCTTGCATACTTCAGTAGGGGCTGCAGACATGCCGTCCGATGGTCTATCATATGCTTTTGGACGAAGTTGCTAATAGCACTTTTACATCCTTTAAAAAGGCATTTTTTAGTTGTTGTTCATATGAGGAGTCCTTTGACTGATCTATTTCTTTTTGTATACCACTATGGTTATCAAAGCACTGGGTAAGTCTCTGCAAATAGTTGTCTACTTTTTCATCGTCTGCTAGTACACATCTATTGATACAAGTCCAGTCTGCCCTAGGCTTCCATTTATCCAAAATACGGGCTAATAAGTCCTTGACCTGTTTCTGGTATGAGTCCGAATTGTGGGCTAGTGGCTTATTATCTACCCTGGTCATGGGATCCCAGTCCCCACAGACCAAGTGCCAGTCGGGGCCCAAAATTTGTCGAACTACTTGTTCCAATTCTACGGCATTTAGCTTATAACTTTCTATCATGCCTGCGATGTCTTCACAGAACTTGGTCATATTTAACCTAGGGTGTGGTATTCCTTTTACGGCTTTTCGAATGTCTTCCCGCATCCAGGGTCGATAGACTAAAATGGTGGGACCCTGTCCGGACATTCCCACTTGCGGATTTGCTACCTCTATGAGGGGGTACTCTGTAGACGCCGAATTGTCTTCGGCTTTTTTTTGTTTCCATTCCGATTTGTCTATACTACGGGTACGTAGGTCCAGAGTGTCCTCCGCCTGCTTTTGTAAAACTACGGGGTATAGCTTTGCTTTGACCCACTTCTTTACTTTCCTGATACTGAGGTGGACTGGTTTTAAGGGTTTTGGGGTTTGGATATAAGGGTGCCTTGCGACAGACGGCAGATGTTTCATTATCATCCTTTTGGACGAAAAATGTGTCTTTTGCACTTGAGTCACCAGTTTTTTTGTTTTGAAGCTGTTCTCTATGTTTTTTATTAGCTTCCTCTAACCACTTTTGTGCCTGGGGAAATCCTATTTTCTTTTGATCTTTAACCTTATTTCCCGCATCCCTACGTAAGTTTTTTACCAAATTTTGACATTCTAATTTGTTTAAATTCCCACTAAACTCATAATCCTTTCTCCATTTTTTTAGAAATTTTAAATTATTTGGATGTAAGTTGAACATATATTGTTCATCCTCAGTTCTTTTGTTTAAGCGGTCACTGCAACTACAGCAACTACTCCCTGTTCCCATTTTTCTAATCTGAGAGAAAAATTAGTTTCCTTTTCCTGAGATCTCTACCGTTCTTTTGTAAAATTAAACCAAAAGACGATTCCCTTATGACTAGTCCATTTGTTCTTTTAAAAAGAGAACAATACAAAAAAGAAAAAGTGTTACGCTTACCTTCCTGCGGATCTTCCGCCCAGTTCGCCACCGTCTCACGGGTTGAATCTTAAGAGTGACTGGCCTCTACTTACGAACCTTGTAGTCGGAGGTCTTTCCATTCAAGGGAGTTTGAGATTCTCTCCCCACCTGCGCAGGTTTTCAGTCTCTCTTGTGCGATTCGTGCCGTGTAGAGGCGGCCCCACGTTGGGCGCCAGTAATGTCAAAAGATTTTATACTCTTAACATAAGCTGGAAGAATCACGCAGGTTTGATAAGCAAAAAAGCATTTATTTTACATGCATGGAGACATGCTACATTGTTCATGGTATGTCAGCAGTCTGATTGTTACAAAGACTGCAAGGGGTTTTATAACTCCCTCCGCACGTACACACACGTATTCAACAGGATGTTTACCAGACAAAGTTTAAGTTGAAACCAGTTAGAACCAGAAATATGCAGGGTGTGATAGTGAAAACTGTTACAAATTAATCACAAGTTCTGCTAGTTCCCTAAAATGAGACAAACATCTGCACATTTCTTTCGTGATCGGCATGTTTATGCAAGGCAAACAGATCTTTGGACTTTGTTCTTTTGCACATAAAGCTGTTTTGTTTTTAACCCTTTCCCATGTAAGATACAAAGATGTTGACTACAGGATTTTTATTACAGTTACTGCTAAACACACAAACACACACACACACGTGTGCGCGTGCGCACACACATATACAAAATAGAATTTCCAGACAGAGGATATGTAGCCAAGAGTAAGAGAGAAATTAGAAGAAAGAAAAAAACTTACATAAGAAAGACTGTTAAAAAACACAGATATTAATTCAAGATCCTTAATGCACAAGATTAGAACAAAACATTATCTAGATAAATAAATATTAGGCAATCTGGAAAAGGAACTGATATTGAAAGCCATACAATATAAAGAACAAAAAACAGAGGTTACTGAAAATGTATTTTTTTTAATTTTATTTAACATTTGTATACTGGGAAAGTCCGACTTGGAATGAGCCAATTTTTAGTGGAGACCCGGGGAGAAATCTTCCAGATGCATGTCTTTGTACTGCGGAAGGAAACCGGAGCACCCAGAGAAATAACCACATGAAAGCATGGAGGACATGCAGACTGTGCACCAAAGGTACCCCAGCCAAGAATCAAACCAGAGAACCTCTTGATATGAGGAGACAATGTTAACTGCTGCACCACTGCACCATCCATATAAATTATGAAAAAGAAAGATTGGCATGATAAGGAAAAAGAGATATGGCATGGTATGATGTTTATGCAGAAAAAAAGCCAGACTAAACAATACCAGAAACACAGCTTCAAAAATAGTTGAAGAGAAACATAGGCAAAGACATCCAGATATGGTAAGTTTCATAATTATGAAAAAAAAAATAAGAACACAAAGGTGGAATATAACTGACAATAAGAAATTCAGTAGGCAGAAAGCAAATACAGAAAAACTGAAGTAATAGACCATCTGCAAAGTTAAGTATTTTGTGTGGAAACGCTGATGTAGACAATGTCACAACACAGTGGGCCAATGAAGCAAAAGATGGAGCAGCATGCATCAGAAGAAGATATGCCACATGTTCTGGAACCTTCAACAGGAGACTTGAATGGAAGTCCAGTTAGAATTGTAGAGCAAGGCAGGAGTTGGAAACATAAAGCAAAGCAAATACTCTCAGTCCAGAAGAAAATAATAGAATGGAAACACCATCAAAAAAGAAGAAATGGGTACATTTTGGCGAAGTATTCATGTTGAATATAATAAAGATGCTGAATAGCTAGAAGAGTTAAAAAAACAGTAAGAAACACTATTACAGAGGATATGAAGTAGGAGGAAGCAACAGACAGAGAAACTGAGCAAAATTCAGAAAAGATCCTAAATGAAAAAACCTGAGTCCTGATGCAGTAGTCAACTTCTAGCTAAAGGTATTAACATCTTTACACAAGGATTGATCCTTAAGTAAAATGTTAGAAAAAAATCAAGCCAAACAGATGATGACTGACTCCACACGTAAATAAAAACTTCCAATGTAAGAGTAGCCAGTCAAACATGGTAGATGCGGATGAAATGTAATACTTTTCAATGAAAGGCAATAAAACAAACAAAAACAGCAAGTAAAAATACCAAGTAAAACAGACGTGTATGTTCACTCCAGTCCTGGAGCTTCATCAGATCTAATTAGCACAGAGCTTGAGACTATGTAAAGGTACAATGATTCTGAAGTTACCTGTTCAGGTCACGTGACCTGAGCAGAGGTCTTAAGGGAACATACTTGTTCAAACCTTTTCCCTTATCACTTTGCATTGCTACAATCCATTTAGTTTCTAAACATTCAGTCTTGTTGCTAACAGTAGTGATACTCTTGTTCAATAACCGTAATACAAGAAATTTAAATGTATGTGTAGTTCCAGCACTTAAAACATGTTTACATAAAGCATTATTTTTATCTTTACTGGAAATATCATAAATGTGCTCATGAATACTGTTTTTAAACATTCTGTTTGCTTTACCAACATATAAACTGCTACATGCTGTGCAGGTTGCAAGATATACCAAATCAGAACTCTTGCAGTTTGCCAAGAAATCAAACTTGTACACATACATGGGATGTTCATAAGACTCAGTAGTTAGTACATGCTGACACATATTACAGTCTCTGCAGGGGGGTGTGCCTTTTCTATTCGTTGTAGGCTATTTCCTAGCAAAAGGTTTATAGCATAATATTCTCTTAAGAGCGATGTTGTTAAAACAAAATCTAGGGAAATCTCCTAGAACAGATTTATTTCTATCATTACAGGTCAGGACATGCCAGAGCCTCTTAATAATGTCACATATAGAGCTGACATCATTGGAGTAAGTTATACTCATTCTTAATATATTTTCCTGTGGACCCAGCACTGTTCGTTTGCTATTACCATCCTGAGATAAGAAATAAGGTCTAGCATAATCTTTCCTTTGTGACATAACATCATGTTGTGCTTTACCTGTTTCATGTTCAGGGTAGCCTGTACTAAGCAGGTCACTGGAAAGTTCACTGAAGGCAGATCGCATTACATGATCATTGGTATTCAGCCTAGCGTACCTAAGAAACTGGCCCTTCACAACATTCCTGAGAGTGTGCTTGGGGTGCATACTTTGTGCATTGTGCTATACCTTCAGCAGGGTTTCTTATAGACCTCTGTTTCTAAGGTGTGTTATTTTTCGTAATTTTCACATCCAAAAAAATCTATAGTCTCAGCTGAAAATTTAAAAGTGAATCTTAAAAAGTGTGTTGTCTCTTGTAAATATTCCACAAAGTCATGTAATGACATGCATTGTTTATATATGCTTTAACACATAGTTAATTGTCAATTCACTCAAGCTGGGATCATATATATATATATATATATGCTATAGGCTGTTTGGCCAAACTAAAATAAGATGGGTTTCATCTTTCATCCCTGTTCTCCATATCTACTCCTTTTGGTAACTAATAGGTTATAGCTTATGTGCGGTATCCCCATCTTCTGTAGCAATAATTTATACATGTATTGTCACTGGCTATGCAAATCCATTAGTACACCAATTCATCTGTGACACAATAAGCAGACATCATTTGAAACATTAAAAAATGTGCAACAAGTACTAATAAATGCATGTCAGTCGGTGAAGTTATAACCTGTAATCATAATTACAGCTAGTTAGGGTCATGCTGTGACCTGCCTTGCTATTTCATGACTGGATGCATCTACTTTGTATCCTTTATGTCTGGTAATGCATGTGGACTAAGATAACTCACAGCATTCTGTGACTGTAGTCTGAACAGGCTCAAATATGACTGACTCCTCTTCCAGTACTTTCTATATAATGACAAAAGATGTGATCTGCCTATAACTGATTAAAGTATAGATAAATTATTATGGTACCAGAAAGAATTAGATAGCATATGAAGAGAGTGCCACTGCCAATATTTAAAAATAGCGAAACTGTGGAGATGTTGTAATAATACTAACACATGCTTAGCCCATGGTAGAAGGGTAAACACATATGTGTGAATCTCAGTGTGTGAAGCTAGAGCTAAATTATGGGAAGTGGTGAATCTGTTCAAGAAAAGTAAGTACCACAGCTTCAGGGCCCTTAACCTGGGCATGGGGAAATTTATTTCCAAAACTTAGAGATAAGAGTCTTGTTAGATGACTATGCTGATATCTCGGAAAAGGTTTTCTTGGGCCTTAAGAAAAAAAACATCAGTTTATAGCTGTTATTAAAACTGATGCAAGTGAGTAAAATGAAAAACTCAGTAGTCTAAAAAGCTTTTGCCTAGTTAATTTTTTATAAATATATATATATATATATATATATATATATATATATATATATATATATATATATATATATATGGGTCTACTTCAAATAATCGAACATCCAAATGTTCGATTTTCATATGACCAGGACCATATGATCGAACATTTGAATGTTCAAAAATGTGAAAATAAAATAAACAAAAAAAAAACAGTGTTAGCAGAGGGGGCAAACCCCCTGGTCCCCCTACATCCCCTGCTATTTAAATATACCAACTCCGCGATCACACTACATTGCAGGAAAGGGAATTCTTCCCATTCTGCGCTCTATAGAGATCCCCATTCAGACCGTTCAAACTTTTAAAAGTTCAATCATATGGTCCTGGCCATATCAAAGTCGAGATTTTAAAAGTTCGACCGAAAAACGAACAGTGGATCCTTGGTTACACGAAAGTGCAATTAAGCGAAAGTGCACTTCCACGAAGCACGGTTCAATGAACCGTTCAGGGAAACTGAAGTGGCGAGGCACACTACAGTGAGGAATAGGGAATTTACCTGTTCCCCACTGTAGTGTGATCTCAGAGTTGGTACATTTAAGTAGGGGGGTGTGCAGGGTGAAGCCCCCCACTCTGTGTAATGTTAGTGTTTTCTGTTTTTTTTGTTTTTTTTTTATCTTTTTATCGGTTCATTGAACTGAGTTTCACGAAAGCACACTTTCGCATAACTGAGCGGTCTACTGCTCTTTTTCGATTAAGTGGTAGTCAATTAAAAGCAGTAGACCCATATATATATATATATATATATATATATATATATATATATATATATATATATATATATATATGTGTGTGTGTGTGTGTGTGTGTGTGTGTGCAATATTTGATGGGACTAATTCTGTTTTTGTCTAATATTCTCTCAAACTTCACTCTGTGACAAAGCTTTTTCATCTTAATGTTAAACTTGTATTTGAATAACTCTTCTGCAACTCTTGAACTGTAGAATGCCAAAGAGAACAGGGAAAACCAGCACAACCAACCAGTCAGTATGCACAAATTGTTTAATAAAAGGTTTTAGTGCATTCATTGGGGTTACAGCAATGACTTCATCCAAAACATTACCAAAATTTTAAATACTCTTTCAAAATCATCACATGTTAAAAGACAACCAGTCAGTAACCACTAATTGAACACAATTAAATTAAAGCCACAAAACACTGTACATTACAGAAAAAAACTAAAAAAATACCCATATTGAAGGTGTTGTAGAATTAAAAAAGATTTGTTATACTTCTAAAGACTTATGTTTCAATATACTGCTGATAGACATGTTCTCATTCAAACTAGGGGTGGTGTATGCATTTAATTTAACTTGCCAGAGAAGCTCTTTATATTCTAATAAAAGTTTTCATGGTCCACCCAGGGGGTCTTCCCTTCCAAATTGATACCCATAAACAAAAAATGATGGTCAAGAAATTTAGAAACATGCTTCACAAGTGAATTATTAGCATTATTTTTCCTAATGTCTAGTATGTGCTTGTATATCCATTCTTGGTACTTTCCCTGAGTCTTACCAATGTAGAAACTGGTACACTTTTCACATGAAGCAATGTAGACTAGTCCAGAAGTATTACAATCAAAATGAAAGGATGGTTTAATTGTAATATTATTTATTTTTATTTTTCACCTACCCTTACAAAATTACACTGTTTACAATTGCCACACTTGTAGGTACCAGGTTTCCTGTTAAACATTACACAATTAGATGCTCCTTCCACATATTGTTTAATTGTCTTGCCATTCTTGTATACTATCTGTCGGCCAATACCCAAGATGTCTGTATAGCCTGCAAAACAACAGAAAATGTTCCAATTCTTCTCTAAAATCAATTTTAAATGTTCCGCTTTACTATCATAAGTCATCACAAAGGCACTGTGGAAATTCTTATCTACACCTGTTTTGTTTCTAAAACAATTGTTGTCCCTACTGTTCCCTTCTGCTCTAAGTAGGGGTTGGAACCATCCTTCTCTCCTTTTGATTTCCACTTCTTGTTGGACCTTGTTGACCATACAAACAGGGTATTCCCTAGCTGTAAACATGTCTGCTAGTATTACTGCTTGAATTTGATAAGTTTGTTCTTCAGACACCAGTCTCACCAATCTCACATATTGACCTTTGATTATAGCTTTCTTCTGGTGTACTGGGTGGCTACTAGTGTAGTGGAGAATACTATTACAGTACATAGGTTTCCTATAAATATTACTATTATATCTACCCATCTTTGCATCTTTAGTAACCTCTACATCCAAGTAATTGATTTTATTTTCATCAAAGAAATGTGTGAATTTTAAGAATGTAGTAGTGTTGTTTAAATGAGAAACAAAGGGATCAAAATCACTGGATGTATGTTTCCAAATAATAAAAAGATCATCCAGGTATCTTAAATAAAATTCCCAAGGGGGAGGTGTAATCTTTTCAAAAGCAAATTTTGTTTCCCAATATAGCATTATAATGTTTGCAAAAATGGGGGCACACACTGGCCCCATCGCAACACCCTTTCTTTGCAAAATGTATTGGCCATCAAGATATACAAAGTTTTTTTTTAAAACGAACTCCATTAAGGTAACAATAACCCTTACTTCGTTGTTGTTCAACTGAGTTGATTCATAAAGAAATTTTTGGAATCCAGTATAGTCTAACTTTGTGGGGAATCATGTTGAACAAATTAATAACATAAATTGTAGCAAAAGCATTTCCATTTACAAACTTGACGTTCTTAAGTTTTAACAACAGCTCTCATGAATCATTACATATGTGAAACCACCCATCTAACACATTCTTCAATTTGATGTCAATATATTTGGCTAGAGGGAATGTTTTGGATTTGGCAGCATTAACTATGGGTCTCATAGGGGATCTTTTAGATCTTTGTGAATTTTCGGAAGTCCGAAAATGGAAGGGACTACCGGGTATTGGCAGTGTAAAAAGGCCCATTCTTCATAACTTATCTGTTCCTGATCTAACAAATCCTGTAAAGTCAAGTCTATTTTAGAATAAGAAATATTAATGCTGTTAATAGATGTTTCCTCATAATATTAGCTGTCAAAAAGGAATTCATGCATTTTCTCCAAGTATGTTTCATAATCCATAACCACTACCCACCCCCCCCCCCCTTAACCCTGATACTTTTGTTCCTAGCCAGTTTCTTTAATAAACTGTATTCCACTGGGGACAAGTTTAGTTCAGTACTCTAAATATTTTTGTGCCACAATGTTTGTATGTCGAACTCACATATTTTTTTTTCAAAAAGTAACAGAGGTAGGGCAAGTGGGGGGTTAAATGTATTGCTTCTTTTCATGACATTGTGGTTGTGTAACATCAGTTTATCTTTGAACCAGATTTTTAAGTTTAGTTTCCTCAAGTACATTTTTAAATCAGTTAGACAACATTCTATAGGAGTTGTGGTTCCAGGAACAAAGTTAAAACCTTTACAAAATAAATTTGCATGTTCTACCCCGAATGTATAACCACTAAAGTTATAAATTTTAAAATCTCCATTAGAATTGCAAATAATGAATATTACATTGTTGTTGGCTACCAATAAAGCAGTATCGCATATACTTCCATCAGAATCAAGTGTAATGGCATCACATTGTATTTTTCTATTCACATTCAAAAAGACATTTACAATTTCATCAACATCATTTAAATCACTGGTCTGGGCTTCAAAATGGTTTAACACCCATACACTGTTGTCTTTCTGAACACCAACAGTTTCAATGGAAGCTTCAAAACACGAAGCAGTGTCAACCAAGTTGAAATGAACTGTTAGTGCGTTGGTTTCACAAGCACTTCCATCTAGTTCAAGTAAATAGGCACCAGCGTTGTTTTATAATTCTCCAATATCAACAAAACATTCACTTTCAGTCTTGTTAAGTCTTTAGAAGTATTAAAAAAATCGTTTTTAATTCTGCAATACCTTCAATATGGATATTTTTTTAGTTTTTTTCTGTAATGTATAGTGTTTTGTGGCTTTAATTTAATTGTGTTAAATTAGTTGTTACTGATTGGTTGTCTTTTAAAATGTGATGATTTTGAAAGAGTATTTAAAATGTTGGTAATGTTTTGGATGTGTTTCTGATGAAGTCATTGCTGTAACCCTGACAAAAGTGCTAAAACCTTTTATTAAACAATTTGTGTATACTGACTGGTTGGTTGTGCTGGTTTTCCATGTTCTCTTTGGCATTCTACAGTTCAAGTGTTTCGTGTTGGTTCCTGTTTTTTATGGTTATTTCTCTTCTGCAACTCTGTTTTCCCAAGTTTCCTGCATGTCTCTGTACGCTTACATCAATAATTCCTTCTGCTAAGGCATATGTGTCTTGAATAAATGCCTTCTATACACTTAACCGTCTTCTCCATTGACAACAAAAGATCTGGGCTTTGCTGCTTCTAATTGTTCATCTTTCCATAGCTGCTGAATTCTGGCATGTTCTTTTGCCTTTAGAGCAGCAAATTTCCTGGAGTATCTGTCATAATGAACTTTTCTTGGTTCTTATTGGTTCTTTTCCCACATTTTATCAAACCTGTTTTAATTCTCTGGAATCAATAAAAAAGATGAAGCGAAGAGCTTACTATTTAGCTTTCTTACCATCAGCAGCTGAGCTTATAAGTGATTGAGTCCCTGTAATGGAGTATTCTATTTCTTATATCCCAGAATTATAAGATCACCATCCCCATAGCAACCGTTGGTGCCATTTTTCATCAGGTACTTCACTGTCTGTATAGTTTTCTCTACCCATCTATTTTATTACAAGTGATGTGGATTCATAGTTAAGTGTTTAAACTCTCTCCCAAAATGTTGTCACCTTTTAAGTTTTGTGGTTCATATATTGTGGACCATTGCTTGATACCAGTATATGATATACCTTGACTTGAAAATACAAAATTAAATGCTCTTACCACACCACCTGCACTTGTAGTATCTGCAGTGGGATCACTTCAGGGTACTTAAAACAATAATCTGCACATGGTAAGCACATTCTTTATTTGAAAGTCTGGTAGTTGGCACAGAGGTTTAAGGTCGTGAGCTATAGTTCTTATGGTTCAGATTTCGATTCCCTCAGCTTTCATTTGCTTACTGCTTGACCTTGTGCAAGTCACTTAAAAGGACAGTGCTTGAGGGCAACTAGGAATTTCGGCTGGGGACCTCAATGGTCCTCTGCACTGCAAACCTAGTAACTACCTATGAAGTTATAAATACGTACTCACTTTGCTCAGTTGATGTCCTGGTATTGTGTAAGCTAATATTTCTTCCCTTGAATTATTATCACATATGCTAAGTATGTTACACTTCTGTACCTGCTGTTCTGTCTGACATTCCTGGCTAATTCATTTTCTCTTTTTTGTTTGCATTTCACTATTCAAGGATACAATTTGTGTATTACGTCAGTCATTTGTTTTCTCATTTGGTTATGCACTATCATCTTCCGTGCTGTAAGCATTAAACCAAAGACACAACTTAATTCTATAAAAGAAATCATAGGACTGAATATATTTTTCTGCTTATTTTTTTTCTCTGGCCTGTCTCTCACTGTAATGTATGTCAATAGCTGCATTAAGTCATTGTCACTGCATTTTGAAATTTGTTCATTTTTCTGTCTTTGATAACTGCGGTATCATCCAAAGAATTTAAGTTCTTGTAACAAATATGTATTCTCTTCTCATAAATACTTTCTTATCACCAGATCTGCCATATGCAGTTTCTTGTCTGGCCGCTGTTTGACTTTCAGGTCATACTTTTGCAAACAAATTACATTCTTTGTAGGATCAGGAAGTGCTTTCAACAAAGACTTTCTGGATATGTATTTCAAATGTTTATTGTCAGTCTTATCTTGTCTTCTTTACTTTTAATATATTTGTGGAATGTCTGTGGAATGTCTGACAGTCAAACACTTTTGCTAACACAGTTGTTTGTCTGAGCATAACTGTTTTGCCCATCTGTAAATGATTTTGACCATTAGGCAACTGGTGTTTTCTCCTATAAGCACAACGCCCCTGCACCATTTTGTTTTACATCCACTTTCAATACAACTGGCTTATTTACATAGTTTTAGTTCAAGATCTTTTGTTACTAGTTTTCTCAAACCTTTCTTGCACAGCAATATACATATATACATACTTATACTTGGAAACCTCTACTACAGCTTGCCATATGTTAAAATGTTATTTAAATAGGTCTATGACAGTTAGTACATGGGTTTAAGGCTATGAGCTACTGCCTGTAGTCCAGGATGTAGTTCGATTCTTTCCACCTCCTTTGGTCTGTTGTGTGTCTGAGAAAATCTTTTAAGCAAACAGTGCTTCTGAGTCACCCCTAAGAAAGAACACTTGTGTCCAGTGTATTTAACAGTGAATAAAAATACTTCAAACATGCTTTTCTGCCAATAATTATATTGTATTACTTTAGATGTTGTCTGGTTCGATTCTCAGCTAGAGCGTCTTCTGCGTGGAGACATGTGTGAATGGGTGTACCTTCGTTGAAGGTTGTGCATCAAGCCTGGCAAGCTGGTACCTAAAAATCAACTGCCAATCATTAGCGGACAGGAGTTCCGCTGTGGCGACCCCTAACCGGGAAAAGCCGAAAGACACAAACTTTATTAACAAGTGTCCCTAAAACATTTCACTTAGACTATTTTCCTAGATAATCTTTCTTGAAAATGTTTAATGTATTGCCCTCTCTCTCTTGCCCCAACTCGCAAAATAAGAATCAAATCTAATTTCATACCCTGGCTCTCCAAAGCTACTCATGCTTTGATGCATGAAAGAGATGCCCTATGGAAATAATGGCAAACCACTAAAACTCCCACCTTTCTCCAAGGTTATAAGCAACTCAGAAATCATATAAAAACATTATTATTTTGAATAAATGCCAATATTTCACTAAATTTCAAAGCTCTCACAAAAAAGACACCAAATAATTCTGGAGTACTATCACCTCCCTGCTCCACACGGGTTCTCCTACCAACCCTAACCCTTTCCCCTATCACTCTCCCTCTGAAACTGCAGACTTACTCAACAAACACTTCATAGACAGCATCTCTACACTCCTACCCTCTGGTAACTCTGCTCATCCCAACTCTTCTGTGCCACCCTCACTTCCCCCTAAACCACCATGCTCCTCTGTCTCTCAGCCTTTTCCTTTGCTACCTGTTTCTACTAAATATATAAAATCCCTGCTTCTTAAATTAAAACCATGCTCTCCCTCAACTGCTAAACTCCCCCTCAATTTATGAAAATTGCTGCTGACTCTATTGCATATGCTGTATCTATCTTAATCAACCACTCCATTCAGAAATCTACCATACCGGAAATATGGAAACCCTTCTATACCACTCCTGTGCACAAAGCTGGCAACTCTGTTGAACCTTTTTAACTATAGACCAATCACTATTCTCTCACTGCTCTCTAAGATCCTTGAAAAATGTATACATGCTCAACTACTGTCCTCTCTCATTCACAAAAATCTCCTCACCCCCTCACAACATGGATTTTGCCCTAAACACAGTACCTTAACTGCCTTACTACCCTTTCTTCAAAAGGTTGCAGAAGCTAGGGACAACAACCTCCTCATCTCCTGTATATTTCTTGATCTCTCTAAAGCCTTCGACACTATGTCTCATCTCATCCTTCTTAACAAACTCTCAGACCTAAATCTCTCTCCTTCTACTCTTGGCTGGTTCCAATCCTACCTTACTGGCAGAAAACAAGCTGTTAGATGGCAGCAGGGTTTCTCACCCTTCCTTGCTGTTTAAACAGGAGTAGCCCAAGGCACCATTCTTGGACCGCTAATTTTCAACATTTTTACCAATAACCTACATTCATACTGCAGTCTCTCATCTGTAAAACAATACGCAGATGACTCTACTCTCTTATCTATCTCCAATACTATCTCTGAACTACACACACTAACACAAAATTCCTTTATCTCTGTTGAAAAATGGCTCAGAAACAATCAACTAATCCTTAACCCTAAGAAAACTCAACTCCTTCTCTTCCTACCTCATACACTCTCTCACCTTAAAACCAACATTTCTCTTTCCTCCCCAGATGGCACCACTATCTCCCCTGCATCATACACCAAACTCCTTGGTTTAATAATTGATGACCAGCTAAAATCTGACTTGACATACAACAGGCCATCAAAAAAACCCACCAAAAACTTGGACTACTTTATAGGAACAATAAATTCTCTACTACTACCACTAAACACACTCTTGCACGGGCATTTCTCTTACCTAGTCTTCTGTATGCTCCCCCCATATTTACCAATATCCAAACTACCTCAGTGCAGAAACTGAAACAAACAGACAACAAAATTGCCAGATTTATTCTAAACCAACCACTCTCTTCACATCACTGCCTCTCATTAAACAGACTTCAGTGGCTGGAAATTCCGTACCTTCTCCTACAGTCGCAACTCCACACTACCTTTTCCATACTCAACAACCCCTCTGCCTGCTCTGCTCTTGCCCCCATGTTACTCTCTACTCCCCCCCAGGCATCTCCGGAGTGCTGATCAGCATCTTCTCTGTTTATAAACCCAAAAGGAATATTGGCAAACTACAAACACTCTGTCTCACTAAATTGGAACAAACTCCCTCTTCATATTAGATCCAACTTTTCCTTTCCTTGTTTTAAAAAGGAGCTTAAATCCCACATACTAAACTTGAAATGTTGTCATTGCCTTGACCACACATAGCCTTAGTCTGTCCTACTGTATAACCTGTTGAATTTCCTAACTTTCTTTCTCTATTAGTAACTTCTACTTAAACTAACCTCCTAAACACTCAGCTTTACTACTATAGCCCCCTCCTTTCTCCCCCCCCCCCCTCGGGGGCTCCACACTATTTATCTCCCCTCCCCCCACTTCCTAACAATGTCTATGCATTGTCCTTCTTTTGAACAATGATTGTCTTTTTGTTTTTACTCTTATATGTAGTAAATTTTAGACCACTGCTATCAGTGCAACCCTTAATGTTCATAATTTTTTCTTTTGTTTTTCTCTTTATAATTAATTTCGTATTTGCATTGTTATTTTTAATAGTTTTTGTCCTGTATGTTTATCTTTGCTTATGATTGCTGGAGCTCTTTCCCCTTGGGTCGCCACTGAAAATGAGTTGCTTATTACCAATGCAATGCAAATAGTAAATAACCTTTTCTTTTTTACAATTATTTTGTATTGTGATTGTTATTTAATATTTGTATATTGTTACTTTATCTTTACTTATGTTTGCTGGGGCTTTTCCCCTCGGGTCTCCACGCAAAATGAGTTTGTTTGCAAAGTCAGTTGGACTAACCCAGTTAACAAATGTGAAATAAATAAATAAAATATTAACTTCCCTAACTCATCTGGCATGTTATTCCATAAGGCTGGGGCTATTGCAGAAAATTTTTTTTTTTTTTTTTTTTTTTTTTTTTACTAGTGGCTAAATTGAAATGTGGTCTAAGTAATTTGATGGTATTTCTGGCTCCTTAGCTCATAGGTAGCAATCATAGGTTCATGGGTATGTACTAGGCTATCAACCCAAGGGCCTAAGTAAGTCTAGCCAACAAGGTTCCCTGACTTACGCCACCCAAGAAAAGTTACTTTCCTGTGCCACTGTCAAGCAGAGCTACAGAAGTGATCCCATGGGTGTATTTCCTATTTCCCATCCACTCATCAAGATTTTTCTTGAAGAGTGCTAATGAGGAACTTTGCTTGACATAGATGGGTAGCTTGTTCCAGAGTATAGGAAGTCTCTGGGACAGGAATCTATCCCTCCAGCATGTCCAGTTTATTGTGGTGACAAGGTTTAGGTATCTAGAGCGTGTTGCTCAGAGGATTGGGATTTCTTAAGGTGTAGCATGTCCAACAGCTCTGGGTTTAACATAGCTTTATATGTTAGGCAGAGATCTCCTTGGAGTAGGCGATATGCTACAGAGTAAAGCTGGAGGTTTTTGAGACGGTCAATGTGGGCATCTGTTTGAGGCCAGTAATCCTTTTTGTGAGGTACTTCTGTGGCCATTCCAGCTGCTGCAGATGTTTTGTGAGATACATTCCAAAAGGGGAGTTGTACTCTATAATGGCTCTAATGAGTGCCGAGTAGAGGGGAACAATTACCTCTTTTTTCCTGAATGAGAACCCTTTTGTGATGTGGTGTGCCACATAGAAGGATTTCCTGACTACTGTGGTGATGTGATTATCAAAGGAGAGACTACTGTCCACCTGGGTCCCAAGGTGTCTTATCACACATTCGGCATTAAGTAGACTGCCATTTATGTGGTAGTTCATGGGTACAGAGTTTTTACCAAAGGGGATGACAGTGCACCTTTTGGTATTGAGCTTGAGGTCATGCCTCTGACACCAGGCATCTGTCTCAGTGAGGCCCTTCTATAGGATATCCACATCATTTCGGGACTTGACTATGGCTCCTAGTTTACAGTCATCTGCAAACTTTGTTAGCCAGAGGCCTTCTGTGTTAGCCTGTACTTCAGAGAAGTAGATGCCAAACAGGAGAGGTCCCAGGACTGAACCATGTGATACTCCACTTGTCACTGGTTTGAAGTCAGATTTGGAGTCTGCAACTTTTACAGTGTGGGTTCTGTCAGTGAGCCAGTTGGCAACCCACCTTGTGACATAGAAATTTATACCTAGTTTAGTGAGTTTAGCTATAATTCCAGAATGGGGAATGGTGTCGAAAGCCTTGGCGTGGTCAAGATAGGCTGTGTGAACCACCTTACCCTCGTCTATGGCTTTGGTGACTGCCTCAAAGAAGTCGATCAGGTTCAGAAGGCATGATCTGCCTTTCACAAACCCGAACTGGGTGGGGTCCAGAGTTTGGAGGTTACCAATGTCTTTGTTTATAAGTTCCATGATGATGCATTCCATGGCCTTACAGACCAGGCTAATATGGCGATAATTCCCGGGATCAGTGTTGGCTCCCCCTTTGTGAAGTGGGATAACTGTTGCTGTGCACCATTCAGTGGGCACAAAGCCTGACGTGAGACTTTGATTGAACATGGTGCTTAGGTGGGGAGCCAGTTCATTCTGAAGTTCATGTAAAACACAACCTGGGATGTTGTCTGGTCCCATGGATGCTGTGTGTTTGGTTTTAGAGAGTGCAGCTTTTACCTGCATAGATGTGATTACAGGGACTCTGCATTTTCATGAGCTTGTTTCCTGATAGGGGACAATACTTTTCATTCAGTAGTTTAAGTGTTAATGTGTTTAGAAGAAAGGTAGCTCCAACAGTAATTACTAACCAGTTAGTTTTTTTTGAATGGTTAGTGAGTGATGCTGTCTAGGGCTTGATAGATGAATGAACCAAATTATTTTTTTGTTAGTTTGCAGAATAGTGGTATACAGCCAGGCAGTAATAGGAAAGGCATACTCTATTCTAGTGTCTAAACATTAATTAAAATTGCTTTTCTAGCTTCCAGTGTAAGCAGAGGTGACACCTTGTAACTAATTCTAAGCTGGTATAGAACTTTGGTTAAAAGCAGCACAGTGTAAGTATGAAAGATAGTGTTTTGATGAAGTGTAACACCTAAATATTTTTGTTGAGTAACATATATTAGAATATTGTCTAATGGGTATTTTGTATTAAGTGGAGAGCCTGTAGATATTTTTTTCTATGTGCTAAAAGCCATGATATTATAAGTGTGGACTGGTTGTTAGTTTGCTGTTGGTAATCTAGTTTCAAACAGAGATGAAATTATGTTGAAGTTCTTTTTTAATGGTGGGGATAGATTGGATAAATCTGCTCTAGTAAGAACTATATAATTTTCAGACAGGACATATGAAGTATGTGACAAGTCCCATGGCAACCTATTTGTGAATACAGTGATAGGTACTGGTCCAAGAATGGACTCCTGTTGGGACTCTTTAGTAAGAATGCCAGTGTCCATAAGCATATGGCCATTCATTACTTTCAAGTTTTTTCATGACTCGTTCATCAAGGGAACTTATCTCCAAATTCCACGAAGTCTCACTAATGTCTTGTTTTTTTCTCTCTCTCGTCCCCCTTCCAGCTTTTGCATTCACGCTTTTACTCTTAGTTTTCTCTTGAATCTGTATTTAATTCTCCTGATGTTAGAATATGGCTTATATGCTTTGCTCTTGTTGTTGAATTTAAAACTGGAAAAGCTCACTATGTTTAGTAGCTGTATCAATGTCCTATGACTTTCTAATTGTATCTGATCCCACAATGAGAAATCATCAGTTGCATTCACATCACCTTCTAAGTCTGTAATTACTTGTACAACACTATGAAATACATTTGATGCTGCTGATATCAGAACTCTAAGGAAGTTATTCCTTCTTAATGATTTCTTAAATATACACACCTTCAGTATTTTTCAACTAGTTTCATTTGACAGATAATACCTTCTTTTAATTATTTTATTCAAATCTTGCAGCTCAATAAATGTGCAATTCTTGCTTTCCTTCACAGCAGTGACTATACTATTGACAAATCTGTTGATTCTGTTTCTTAATGACACCTATGCTTTCTGCCACTTCTGTTTCTTAATAATACTTACATTTTCAATTTGCTTTAATTCTTTCTTATTTCTAACCCTGAAATGTACTAGTCATTTTTTGGAGCATATATTACTGGTATAACTGCAGAACCTATTTAAATATGATGTCCTCCTGGCAAATTTCCCAGGTCAATAAATAAATCAGCATAATCATGCAAAACAGTTTTATTATTTCTCTGTATATTTTTCCAGCTCGCTCTGTGACTGTGAGTGTAACGCATGTGTGTGCGTTCTTATACATATTTACTCAGTGTCTATACACTCTAAATATATTTCATCATGCTCAACTTCTGACAAAACAAATTATTAAATGAAATAATTCTTTACAAGGAGCTACAGAGGATTATAAGCTTTCATGTTTATATTTACAAGTGAATAGCATTTAATTCATTGGGTTTGGTTTCTGTCTTCCTTATGTAAGTAAGGTGCATACAGCTTTTTTTATCATTCAACCACAGAGTTTTTTTTCTGATATAATATTACACTTTGCATGAGGCTAATTTAAATTCAACACTTCTTTTATAAATTCTGAACTTCTATTTTCAGTTAAACTAGCTCTCTTTTTGCACTGCTTCTGCATTCTCTGGCATCACAATATCAACTGATTACATTTTAATAGTGCCTATAAACACCTAATGTTCCTGTTTTTGGCTCAGTAACTTGCAAATTCTTTTGTGCACTTGCATGCTTGCTTTTGCATATCTTTGCAAAATGATCCTTTGTACCACAGCTTCTACAAAATTAGGTACATTCTGGACCCTTTTTCTCCTCATGCTTGTAGCCACATCAAATACAAAATGTTTAATTTCCACTATACTATACTTCTTGCAGATTTATCGGTTCTCTTTCTCTTCATTATTACTGTTACAAGGTTTCTCACATTATGATTCTTTTTTACTTTATTGCTTGACTTATATTTTTTCTTTCATGCTTATCATGCACAGACCTGCTCAATTTGGAAGGTGAGAACTATTAAGTGTTCAAAAGGTGGGGCAAGAACTTTTAAGTGTATCTTTCTTAAAGGTGTATATGTGTAGGCATCTTCTAATTCTCCTAATTGCTTGCCTGGTATTGTTTTATAATTTCACTCAATTTCAACACTGCCATAGCTTTTGATAAGGTCAGATCTATTTCTTTTAAAAGTCTGTTCACTGCTTGATTACTTTTTTACACAAACTATTCTGTTTCCTAAGAAAAAAATATGCAGTGCTCCAATTCACAATCTTTGAGTAGATAATTTGGTCATTAGCATTCTCATCTTTAGCTTCTATTGATCTTGTGTTTCTTTTAAAGTATAAATGATGAATAAATGGAATCATTTTCTAGGCTCAAAATAATTTCTGAATTTCTTCCCTATTACTGCTGTTTTGTCTTTTTTTTTTTTTTTTGCTCTTTGGAAAACAATAGCATTAAATAACTTCAAGGCTTCTTTCCCAGTGATGTTCAGAAATGTAACAATGTACCTTTTCAGGTTTCCTGGCTATTTCACTGGCAGTGAGGAAAAACCTAAATGTATGGAGCCACACCTTCTAGTTTTCTTCTTGCAGTGAGAAACAAAATGCATTTCTGCAGTCATGCCTTCTGTTTTTTCTTCTAAACTGCCTTCTAGCAATAGACTTCCCAGTGATTGTAATTGAACTGTCTTTCTACAAATGAACAAAATAATGCACAACCTTCTAAGTTAAGAAAGCAAAAAAAAAAATTTCAATGGCAACTTTATTTTTGAGAAAAAAATAAATTGTGCTTCGGACTGTTCAATAACCTAAAAATAAACCTATTCATTTTTGACTCGTATAGTATTTATTATATTTATTAGGATTCTCACAAAAGACAACGACCCTATTGATGTATTAACAGTCTCCCTAAGGTCTTTTACTGAGACTGTAAAGTGGAGAAGGAGCCACAAAACATGCATCACCCTAGTATTAATATTTTAATTCTTAAAGAGATAGCAACATATGTTACAGAGGGTCTACTTCATTTGCCCTAACTTCCAATTGACTGGCACCCATTTGACTGACCCCATTTGACTGAAATTTCATTTGACTGACACTTCATCAGACTGACAAGTATTATTGGCAGTCTCCAGAGCACTTTAAGGCAAGAAAATGGAATATGACCCCTTCCCCACTATAGTGCGACCCTGGAGTTAGAATATATAGTTGGGGGTGTGGGGGGCACAGCCTCCCACAATGGGGGGTGGGGGCAAAGCCCCCCACTTACTTTTGTTTTACTAAGCAATATTAAATCAAAAGCAAACAATATAATATGAAATTGAGTGGGGGGCTGTGCCCCCCACACCCCCCTAACTATATATTCTAACTCCAGGGTCACACTCTTGTGGGGAAGGGGACATATTCCATTTACTTGCCTTACAGTGCTCTGGAGACTGCCAATAATACTTGTCAGTCAAATGAAATTTCAGTCATTTGGTCTCAGTCAAATGGGTGTCAGTCAATTGGAAGTTAGGGCAAATGAAGTAGACCCATTACAGGTCTCAGGCATGGCTTTAGCCTAACCTCCAGCAGTGGTATGTAATTATGTCATATCTTAACATCCCACACCATGCAACATGCCAAGAATCCATTCACAATTAGGACCACATGTTTTTTGTGTGACACTTATGACATTGCATAAATACCACCACACACAAGCCCATGGCTTATATGGTTCATTGTTGTGGTTGTACTGCTTGGGCCATGGACTGCTCACTGCCTGTTCTACCATACCCAAGTCTACTTCCACAGTGATCCACAGAGCTAGATGCCTCTTCAGGCACTGAAACAAACACTGTGGATGAAGTAGCAGACTCCAGTGATGCACCCTTCTTACTATATGTACTCCTAAACCCCCCAAAGCTACTTTTCTTATGGTCAAATGATGCCATTTTACATATGTACCATCCCTTGAACTCAGGGCAGACTGTATGAAAAGCCATTAAAATAACAGCACGCTAGTACCAGCTACATGGCATGCAGTTGTAGAGTCTTGACTATACCTCAGATGACCTTGGTTTCATTAGTCACCTACACACTAATGATACTGGCCAGGTAGGTATGGGATTTGGCAGCCAGTGCTGGTTCACCCATCCAGACAAGTGCTGATAGTGGAGTCTCAGATCAACAGCTCTATCTTGGGGAAAGCCAAGCTCCTGCAACTTGAAATTCAAAGAGCATAAGTTTGTCAAAGATATGCATGCACTGAAGCTGAAAATGCAGGTGTTCAGATGTGTGCATTCAAACTAATTCCAGTATAACATGAATTGGGCAGTATTTTCTCTTGAATCTGCATTGTTATTGTTATGATTATACAAAAGATCCTCTACCCCCTGGATGACAGCCATAATCCATGGCTCTCATGTCCCCTTCCGAACATCGTAGGAAGATGTGGGACAAAAACAATAAATGGTCCAACAGAGGATAACAACTTGATGGTTACAGGGTGGTGGATGTGTCAAACTGAGTGGTAAATAAGTGGTATTACTCTCATTGCTCTCACTGTTGCCATTATCAACAGGCTGAGCTATATCCTCCTTCCTCTCAACAGATGATGCCTTGAACTTGGTCCACAAAATGTCTGTTTCTGGCCACAACCCAAGAGGGGCTCTAATTCACTCATTCACATCCCTCAGCATAATATTGACTGTACTGGCATGTCAGCTCTACCAGCTACATGCACGAATAAACAGAAAAGCACATCAGAATACATTGATTCCAAGCACACCCTACAGGAATGCTATATGCATAATATTGACTAACAAGTGGTATAACTGAGACACAGAACCTGATTTGCTTGAATGCACTGTTCTGGCTGTACTGATATACAATGTTACCTGCAACACTGCATCCACTGATGCAGGTAGGAAAGTTGAAGGCTGTAACCAGGTTTATAGGCCTTTATACTGAAATCCCAGAGGTACCTGTTAAAACAAGCAGATACTGACTGCATGTACTTACCATTTCAAAGCTGTGTGTGCTGGATCTTACTTAAACACCTGACTAATTCAAAGATGTTTGGAAGAATTTCCATTCTGTAGCACATTAGTGGATTCACTGTTAGACAGTGGGATGGTGACCCATCTAACACACACCCCTGCACTTCCCGTATGAATGATTGGCAGGGATCACTTGTAAAAAAATTAAACACACACAGATGACTGAAAACATATTTCTCCTACACCCCACCTGCACACATAACAATAAATATTTTTGTATAGAAGCAAGTAACCCCACAGTCCCTGATCTTGGATATATTAATGTTATACTGACAAAAGAATGAGGAAAAGAGAACCTACTTCATAAACCATACATCAATCTGGTATCCCTCTGTGAATAAGGAACTCTCTCATAAACCATACATCAATCTCATATCCCTCTGTGAATAAGAAACTCCCTCATAAACCATATATCAATCTCGTATCCCTCTGTGAATAAGAAACTCCCTCATAAACCATACATAAATCTCGTATCCCTCTGTGAATAACAAACTCTCTCATAAACCATACATCAGTTGCATATCCCTCTGCGAATAAGAAACTCTCTCATAAACCATACATCAGTCTGGTATCCATTTGTGAATAAGAAACGCTCTCATAAACCATACATCAATCCCGTATCCCTCTGTGAATAAGAAACTCTCTCATAAACCATACATCAATCTCGTATCCCTCTGTGAATAAGAAACTCCCTCATAAACCATACATCAATTCCGTATCCCTCTGTGAATAAGAAACTCTCTCATAAACCATACATCAATCTCGTATCCCTCTGTGAATAAGAAACTCTCTCATAAACCATACATCAATCTCGTATCCTCTGTAAATAAGAAACTCCCTCATAAACCATACATCAATCTCGTATCCCTCTGTCAATAAGAAACTCTCTCATAAACCATACATCAGTCTCATATCCCTGTGTGAATAAGAAACTCTCTCATAAACCATACATCAGTCTCGTATCACTCTGTGAATAAGAAACTCTCTCATAAACCATACATCAGTCTGGTATCCCTCTGTGAATAAGAAACTCTCTCATAAACCATACATCAATCTTGTATCCCTCTGTGAATAAGAAACTCTCTCATAAACCATACATCAATCTCGTATCCCTCTGTGAATAACAAACTCTCTCATAAACCATACATCAATCTGGTATCCCTCTGTGAATAAGAAACTCTCTCATAAACCATACATCAATCTTGTATCCCTCTGTGAATAAAAAACTCTGTCATAAACCATACATTAATCTCGTATCCCTCTGTGAATAAGAAACTCTCTCATAATAAACCATAGATCTTGGCCCCCTATTGTTCGGCATCTACTTCTCAGAAGTACAGGCCAACATGGGAGGACTTTGGCTGACAAAGTTTGCAGACGATTGCAAACTGGGCGCCATAGTGGAAAGTGCATCGGACACAGATATCCTTCAGAAGGGACTCACGGAAACAGATAGCTGGTGCCAGAGCCATGGCCTGAAGTTAAACGCCAAAAAATGTATAGTCATACCCTTCGGGAAAAACAAGGTAACCCCAAGCTACCATATAGGTGGCAATCCACTAAGCACAGAAGAGGTTATCAGGGACCTGGGGACCCAGGTTGACAGTGGCCTTTCTTTTGACACTCACGTTGCTAAAGTGGTTAGAAAGACCTTCTACATTGCCCACCTGATCACGAAGGGATTCACATCCAGATCTAGTGAGGTCATTGTTCCCCTGTACTCTTCACTTATCAGACCAATGATCGAGTACAATGCCCCATTCGGGATGTATCTCACCCGACATCTGCAGCAATTGGAGAGACCCCAAAAGTTCCTCACCAAAAGGATAAAGGGACTCCAAAATTTGTCATATGCTGCCAGATTGAAGAAACTCCAGCTCTATTCAGTCACATATCGTCTGCTCAGAGGTGACATGTGCCTGACGTACAAGGACATGTCCAACCCAGAATTAATGGACATGCTCCACCTCAAAAAATCCAAATCCACCAAAACCACTAGAGCAAGCGACTTAAACCTTAGCACGGACATAAATAGGACGTGCTGGAGGGATAGATTTATCACTCAGAGACTCTCTATGCTGTGGAATAAAATCCCGGTCCATGTGAGGCAGAGCACCTCGCTGGCTCTGTTCAAGAGAAATCTTGACCTGTGGATGGGAGATCGTAGGTTTACCCCGGGAATCATCTCTGTGTCACTGCTGGACAGAGGCACAACAAACTAATGGGCACAGTATTTTTTCATATAAGGGGTGGCGTAAGCCACAAAAATTTGGGCTAGGCTTATAAATGCCTTAGGGCAGATAGCCTAGTATAAACCTATGAACCTATAAACCATACATCAATCTTGTATCCCTCTGTGAATAAGAAACTCTCTCGTAAACCATACATCAATCTCGTATCCCTCTGTGAATAAGAAACTCTCTCATAAACCATACATCAATCTCGTATCCCTCTGTGAATAAGAAAGTCTCTCATAAACCATACATCAATCTTGTATCCCTCTGTGAATAAGAAACTCTCTCATAAACCATACATCAATCTCATATCCCTCTGAGAATAAGAAACTCTCTCATAAACCATACATCAATTTGATATCCCTCTGTGAATAAGAAACTATCTCGTAAACCATACATCAATCTTGTATCCCTCTGTGAATAAGAAACTCTCTCATAAACCATAGATCAATCTCGTATCCCTCTGTGAATAAGAAACTCTCTCATAAACCATAGATCAATCTTGTATCCCTCTGTGAAAAAGAAACTCTCTCATAAACCATACATTAATCTTGTATCCCTCTGTGAATAAGAAACTCTCTCATAAACCATACATCAATCTTGTATCCCTCTGTGAATAAGAAACTCTCTAGAAAACCATACATTAATCTCATATCCCTCTGTGAATAATAGTCTAACCTTTCAATCATGATACAATAAAAGGTAATTCTAACCAATTCTATTTGGGTACTTAGAACCCCTTCATCTGGTTGCTCATCACCTATCTACACCCCCCCCACACACTTGTTAATAGTGTAAAATGTAGACCTACATGCTAGACCATTGAAACATTTATTTCATTTCACCTGGCATATAAAGTTTTGACCTGTAACTGTTCACCAACAAAGAACAGAACTGTGGTTGTAAGGGGATATGATGTGCCCTGGCTTGATTCATATGGTCTCACAAATTATTATTATAGTCTCATGTCTTTTCCTGCATACCTCTCAACCTCTTAGAGCAAGAAATCTGAACAAAGCCAGAAATAGTGGGGGGACAAAGGCCCAAAAATAGGAACATTTTTTAAATATTACTTTTATAAACTTAGAAAATTGATAGAATAACAAGTTTTCCATTAGCGTGAATATTCTGAAGGGTATGAAGTCTGAAACTTAAAAGCCTATCATTAATTTCTGACATCCATCCTCAATGATTTGCCAATAATTTTCCAGAACACCAAAAATTTGAGGAAAAGACCAAAAATATGAGACAAAAATCTGGATATTCTTCGAAAATCTGTACAGTTGAGAGGTATGGGCTGCCAGTGTTTGGAATGCACACCTTGTGAATAGCCATCAGCTACACTGACATTGGTAGTCACTTGTATATGGATAATTTCCCAGTGTAGCCTTTTATTCATTTATTTATTTATTTAATACTATTAAATGGATGGATAACTGATTCACATGCCCGTTTTTCAGAGTATGAGAGTAACTTATGTTTAAGTGACTTAATCAGAATCACAAAGGCAAAAAGAGGCTGAAGGAATCAAACTCTGGACCACAGGAAGCAGCTTGTTAATAGCTCATAGCCTTAATCCACTGCAGTAACTACCACGGTTCCTACAGCCTGAACATGGCCAATCTGCATTCTCTGGCAGTCTACATGAAGACACCAGCTTCCTTGTTGTAAAACCTGTCACTCCTATATCAGGGTTAATCTACTTGCCCCAAACTGCTGGTCAGTGTCATGGTGTACCTATGAGTACAATGAATAGCACTAGCCTAGTAATCCCTTGTGCATCAGGTAATGTATATCTGACACTCTGTCAGCATCTCCATTCTGTAAGTGTTTATCAGAAATGCGTCTAGCTCCCATACTTGTTGTATAGAGCACGTATGTGAAACAAAGACTGGCAACCCTGCAATACAATATTGTCAGTAGCAATTCCTCTAACAACTGGTTTGCCCCAGGAATGAGACAGTCGTGTGGGGAACACTATTCAGCATGTACTGGAAGGTTACATTTCCTCCTATAGGTTGAGATGCAAGTCAGCTTCATAATGAGCTGACTTGCACCTTGAAGCTACACCTTATGATATCTACAACACACCTAAAATATTTTCTAGGATGCAGAGAAATAGTAATATGATGTAGCACACTTGCTGTACTAACCTTGTCCTTCCTCACCCTGGATGCAGAGCCCCCAGAATGTCGGTGCCTGCTAGCCTATGTATTATCAAGCATCAGTGTGTCTGAAATATTTAGGATACTTCTAATTGTAGTATCAACAATTCTACCAGTTTTGTCTTCATATAAGTGACTGTAGTCCACCTGCCAAACAGTAGAGATCACTAGTTTCATAGTCATACAGCTGTAGCCTGGTTCTATGTCATAGATGGATAAAGCCCTGACTATGTACCAGATGACCCGAGTTTGATTAGTGGCTCAGATGCTATTAGAATCAGACAAGGGAGGGTGGGAGTAAGCAGCTTGCACCAGCTTGCCCATTCTGGGGGAAGGGAATTGGTTGCTCCTGTCAGCTGATCTGTTCCTGTGCAAGTGGATGCTTGAATGCAACCATTAGCCATATAGATGGGGGAATGTGAGACTGATATGCCCGAGCTGTTGATGGTAATCCTAATGGTATGTGAGAATGTAAGCAAACCTACACCAGGAGGAGGGCATAAAATACCTACAGTGATGCAGGTGCCCACGAAAAGCTACCAGAGGGAGGTTGCAGCCTTAACAGAAATTCACCTCATGATTGTCTGTATGATGGCTATGCCACAGGTATAAAAAGGATAGAGAAAGACATTAGTATAAACATATACATTCTGGGGCATAATCTGAAGAAAATTAATGCACTACATATGCAAACATTGACCTGCAGCACTTTTTCCAAAATATAGAACTTATTGTTTTGTTCCCCATAGAAACATGCTGGACAGCTTTCAAATTTAATATAAAGTGAATATAAACACGTTGCCTTTGCTGCTGATGATATTACAATTGGACATATCTTAAATGTTTCAGACACACTGACACTTGATAATATACTGGCTAGCAGGCATATTAATGGGGGTCTTAGCTCATGATAGTTTCTGAACTACCTTAAAACACATACAGATTTACCTCAACATTGTTCAGCTGTATACAGTATTTACAGTGTCAGTTTACTGTAGTGTGGCCTTATTCTGTAAACACCTTCAAGTTCTTTGGGAATTTACTTCACTCAATGTAGATATGATAGATGTCACACTAGTCAAGATAGTTATAAGGGATCAAACCCAACCTCTAAACATAAACAAACAAAACAGGTATGATTTTTTTATCATGCCTTCATCTTTTGTACAGTCCTAATACCCCATAGCACTCTGAATTATTAATACTTTGCAATATGTTATTTCCTAAAACAGTTTTAGTAGGTTTGCCACACTTATCTGATTTTATTCTACAGCCAAGCTGTGTTAATCTTATATTGAATTCTCTGTCACTATTGTATAGCACAGCCAGATCACTACTGGCTTAGCTGTCCAGTGAGTTACAATAGCAGAAGATTGACTTTATACTTTCTTTAAGTGTCTTTTGAGAGTCACAGTATATCTTTTGGCATGACTCCTTTGCATTTTATAAATAGCAAGTGGCAAAACACATTTTTACTAAGTTTTTTTGCCCCTTTGCATATCAGCCATCAAGCCTTCCCTAGTCAGACATGAGCCCATTTGTTCTTCCATACTGGGTACCCCCAGAACTAAAATGAGAGCTGTTCAGTGGCATCATGTAGGCAGCCGTGAGGGTAGCTTGTGCCTCACTGACATTCTGGCACTGAGGGCATATAATGATAGGCCCAAAAGTCTCTCCTGGGCAGAGGAGAGCAGGTAACCTCCGTCATGGCAGGGACCACAATGCCTTTCAGTGTTCATATGTATTGTCCTGTGCATTAGAAATAAAGGCTAACACTGATATGGCTTGGTAAATGAACACCAATTCTTAGGATGTCTTTGTATCGCTCCCGTCTTTGGAGGGTTAAGTGGCCTAGAGTGGGCCTGATCTGCTCCCTTCTACCCCCAAGATCAGCTTTAAATTCCCTCCTAGAAACTTTAAACTAAGATGTCAAGTTAACTATCAGTTGCTATAGGTAGCCATCTATGAACAACAATCCACACTATAGTTTCCTTATATTCATTAACTGCTTGACACTGATACTGTAGACATTAACCTAATTACTTTTGTTTGTGGGTACATTGTCCTGAGGTTTTATATTTGATTATCCATGACACAGATTATAATGTCTGCTATAAAAATGAACTCTGATGTTTTATGACACACAGCACTGATTCATTCCAATTACTGGTATATATGGCTATGCATACTATATGAAAGACTAAATGCTTATGTTTACTGGCACACAGGGAAACATTTGTTTTGCATATTACTTATGTGCCTTTTGCTGTCAGAATCCAATATTTAAAACTGTGATGGTATATAAAAAGAAATACTGTTATTACTGGACAGTTAAAGAGGTAAATTATTTCACAAATATTTCACTGGGCAGCATAGTTTTATTCAGTTTTGGAAATGAAAAAGAAATAAAATGCATGTTACTGAAGGGTTGCATAGTGAATGACTTACAGGAGGAGCTTAACCCTTTGAGGGCCAGAAACATCTGTACAAACATAGAGCAGAACGGATAACAGAGGAGGGTTACCAAAAGTTAGGACAGATTCAAAGGCAACACTATTATACTCATCAACTAAGCAGAGAACACATACATATGAGTTATAATAAATTGTTCTACAGAATGGCACTAAATGCAAAAGAAATTTCTAAGAATTTCAAGCCTTTAGCTGAGTGCAAAGGACCTAAACTAAAATATGACTTCCTTATCAAGGAAGCTGGTATTTCTATAGTTTATTTAATGCCATTATACTCTGGGACAGCAAAAAGGTGGATGAGTATTTACTAATAACAGTAAGAAAAGCTATGGAAGAGACAAAGAATGATCAACTTTATAGCTCTAGTTTTTGACCTAAGTGGCAATATACTAAACATGGTGACACCCAGACTAAGAACCTGCAAAAGAAAAACATGAATTGGTAGAAGCATTGTACATTTGTGGCATACCTTGCCATCAGATTTAAGGAGGTAGGATCCGCAGAGTTTTGGAAACTTAGTTGTGATGAATACATGAATAAGTGTTGGTGTACTGTCTGGGTTTTCTGGCTTTAGCCTTAGCCTTTGATTATGATACAGAACAAGGAAGACCTGTGATTAGGATGAAAGGGCATCGAAAATTGTGTATAATCACTTCATTTAGTAATATTTGCACATACTGTTGTTTTCTTTACTTAATATGTTGCTTTACCAAGTGTCTTCCAATATTAGATTTAACCACAATTACACAACTAATTAATGTGTTACTTTTTTTTTGCTTTTGACTTTCAGCACTGCATTTGAAACCCAGTATATAGTGTCAAGTACAGTGCTAAACAGTTTCACTGTGGAATGAAAGCAGCTGACCACCAGGAATGTGTAAGACAACCTTTGCAGTAATGACTGGTCATCTTCTTGGAAGGGTGGAAGTGCAACTGGGGCAGAAAGGAACAGTATGCCCTGCAATTTGTTATTGTTCTGCTCAGATGGGTGTTGCTGAGAATCCAGTTCTGAGAACAATAGGAGGATTAGAAAAGAGGAACTTTGCTATCATCAGAATAGACAGGTCCCATATGGGTCAAGGAAGCCATGCTGCCTGGGGTCCCTTCATCCTGTTCCTGTGATAAAGCCTCCTGTGCAGAGGATAAAACTCCCATCCCCCCAACACTGGACACTAGAAAAGAAAAAGCGAGGAAGAAATAGCAGACTATCTTCTGCTACACTGTGGTCACTTTTGAATATATTTCATTTGAAAAAAAAAACATTTAATTGGATAAAAATGCACGGTTTCATTCTTCTGATGGTGTTCCTTATTACTGAATTCCAGTCATCTTCAGCAATGAGTAAGTATTCATAAGTGAAGTCTTGTAACTGCAATGCTGTCATGTATTAAGGTAGTGAGTATGCATGAATGGGAAAGAACAGTAAAACAGAGGGACAATGCTTTTTTCTGAAAAAGTCTCAAAGTAAAATGAATAAAACAGAAAAACACACACAGCATTTGATTTTGCACTGTGCCATGGTTTGTCATCACATTCTGAGTGTGTAGCGTATGCATTTCTTATTAGAGTACTTCTGTACAAGCAGTAGCACTTGATTGGACAGCTCCTTGATGTGGGCTCATTTTTT
This sequence comes from Protopterus annectens, assembly GCF_019279795.1. Classification (NCBI taxonomy): domain Eukaryota; kingdom Metazoa; phylum Chordata; order Ceratodontiformes; family Protopteridae; genus Protopterus; species Protopterus annectens. Next base: position 271,572,304 of record NC_056748.1, on the reverse strand, counting down.
GAATGCAATAAAGCAAAGCATTGACAGACAGAGGGCTTGATTTCAGGGGGTTGGGTTGATCAGGGGCATAATGCGAGAATTGAAATTTCCAGATACAGAGCACATCACCCTACTTAGCCCACTTACTTAGCTGATGCTCTCTTCATATATGAGTACGTATGTATTTCATGTGAGCTTGCACACTTACGTATTTATCACTGAGTTTTTGTGTGTGTGTGTGTGTGTGTGTGTGTGTGTGTGTGTGTGTGTGTGTGTGTGTGTGTGTGTGTGTGTGTGGGTGTGCATGTGCATGTGCATGCATGTGCATGTGTGTGTATTATTTATATATATTACAGACAGACACATGCCTAATGTCCCAAAGGAAACAACCTTAATTCATATGTAGAATTTGTAGACTACTGAAATTATCATATTAACTTGATGTATGTTTTATTTGTGATTACTTAGCAAACCACTGATACCTAAAACACATCAGTAACTGAATACTGCATGCAAAACAATATAATGGTCATTAGCTTCGCAGTTGCTTTACCCAATATTTATTTCTAGTGTCATTAGTACAAAACTTGTGCTTTTCTTCATTGAAAATTCTTCTACTCATCAGTTCCAGCTCAGTACCTCGGAAATGTTATAAGATGCTGCTTATATCATTATAGTTAAAAGACAATAATATTAGCTCAGAGCACTGCATTTTCAAACAGGGAAAATACTATACTAATTGACTTTTAGAACTATGGACCTAGCTTGATTAGGAATGTCTCCATTAATATGGTAAGGAAAAAAGTACAAATGTAAGAAATAATAGCTTATTTGCCTTTATTTTTTCAAACTTTCCTTAAAGATCATTTCTTGAATTTTAAAACTGAAGCAGTTTCCCTAACTTGTTAAGCATTTATTTTGCTTGCGTGATTTAAGAAGCAGTTGTAGCCTGTTTTTGTTTTCCTTTGTTCTACAGAACTGGATCCCTGTTCTGCATATATTAGTCTAAATGAACCCTGGAGAAACACAGAACACCATGTTAATGACTCCAACGGCAAGCCTATGTGTGACGAACATGTGAATGGTGAGTGGTACCGCTTTACTGGCATGGCAGGTGACGCCATGCCCACCTTCTGCATTTCAGAAAATCAGTGTGGTACCCAAGCCCCCATCTGGCTGAATGGCAGTCATCCTACAGAGTCAGAAGGCATTGTCTCACGACAAGTTTGTGCTACCTTCAATGGTAATTGCTGTATTTGGAACACTTCTGTTGATGTTAAGGCCTGCTCTGGAGGCTACTATGTTTACAGACTTCCAAAACTCGGTGTCTGCTATCACGCTTACTGTGGCCGTAAGTAAACCCATACAGAGATATACTTCATGTTATTTATAACAACTGTGACCATTGTAGTTATAAGATGAAATAATAAGCTGAAAAAGTATCTATTTAGCATGATGATAAGCTGTGAGGAGGAGAACTGTACCGGGGATATATGTATTTCTGTCTCTTAGAATGCTATTTTAATGTTTATATGATATGTGTTACTCTTACTGGCCATGACTAGGTATGTTATTTTCTGCTAAGTCACTTACACTGTTCTGCTATTCACCATTTGACCTACCTGCCAGTTAACACATTCATAGATCTTCTTTTAACAATAATGGAGGTTGAAGTAGACAGATGTAATTTCCCTCATCCAAAGCAGGGGGCGCCATTTTCATTATTCAAGGTGCAGTCCAGTAATTAGTGGTGAAATAATGAATGAAGGCATTGCAATTCTAACCTGAGGTCACATTACATAACCTTCTTAATTTTTACCACTTTTATTCTTATTCTGATAATGTTGCAGTCAGTTTCATATGTGTGCTTGTATACTTCAGTCTAGTGTCAGTTCCAGCTATTTGACATCATATCACTCCCTGTTTAAATATGTTTATTTATTCATTTATTAATCAGGATTGTAGACTAACCCAGTAAAGACCATGATTTAGCCACTGCTCAGCGCTACATTATAAGAGGTAGAAAGCATTGTACAGTAAAATGACATGCCAGGCATTCTATACAAATATTCAAACAGTCTGAGCATTGCAAATATTAGAAGCATTTTGATAAATATTGCTATTGCATATTCAAGATCAATACTCAAACATTTAGAGTGATGTTAGTGGGTCCTTGATAAGTGATCTGAATGGTGTTATATTGCTATACCACAGTTGGCATTTTTTTTTTAATTTATTTTATTTTTTTTTGCACTTGTATTTGCTGCAACATTGTATTAATTTTGGTGTCACAAATGGACAAAGCCAAGACTTTATCCGGGTGACCCAGGTTTGATTAGTGGCCTGGACATCGAAGAAGCCGATGTATGCATAATGTCATCATCCCTGTTGGAGACTCCCCTTCTCTAACTAAAGTGGCATCCACCACAGAAGTGAGGTAGGTCATCTGAATAACATGTCATCATGATGGCAGTGCATACCTCCTTGTGATACATTTATTACATGCCTCATCAATTGAACTCACCATGCTGTGGAAAATGGGGATTAACCCAGCATTTGCATTCTGCTCAAAACCAGGATAAACTTTATCCCTAAATGTGAACAAGTACCTTTTCATTCATTATAGCTCCTTACTCTCCCTTCTTCACTTACTTCCTTTCTGCTATCTAATTCCCTTCCCTGACTTTCTCTCTAAATATACCATAAGTCTGTTTTCCCTCACTTCGTACTGCATTCCTATTTGTATTAGACTAACATTTAATTTCTCTACAAACTGTCTAATGTTTCTCTACATATCAAATGACTGTTTTATACCTCATATTGATTCTTAACCAATGTATTTATATTTGCTATATTAATTTAAACTGCATTTTTTTTTATTTTTGAAGATTGTAATATTATTGTTCTTAAAATGTTTTGTAATAATTTGGAGCTTTTCTTCCTGTGCATCCACTGAAAATGGGCTTCTACCCTGTTGGACTTTCCAGGTAATCAAATGTCAATAAATACATATATTGTCCCTTAACAGGCAGCACTGATGATGTTACATTTTCCTTGTCTTTATGCTTCCCAGCCTTGTTGGCCCAGCAGACAGATTTATAAGGTAGAGGGGAGCCCAACAGTCTATGTCAAGAGGCAGAGTGATGGGGGAGAACAGAGGACAGTGAAGTGATAAGGAACAATGATGAAAGATGTTTCAGTGTCATGGGAACCCTGTAATTATATCCCTTAATCCCTTGGCAAACAAAAAAAAATATCCTAATTCTGTACCCTTGCTATACATGCTAGTTGATTGGCTACTCTAAACTATTCATATGTGACAGAGATCAGTGTTTTACCCCAGTTTATAAAAATAAATAAATTTAAATTTGCCCTTGTGGTCTAAGTCATGGCTGAAAACCTTCAAAGGATCAGTTCACTTACACAGTTAATAAATAAACAAAATCTGTATTGTTCTATGACATTGTATTTTATGTGCTTGCTTTATGATTATGTCATAAGTAGGGCATAGCTGAAAAAGGTTCCATGCACCAGCAAACTTAATAAATGCAATTTAAAAATGAAGTTTGACACTACATCTCCACTGAGAATCAGAAAAAAAGACTTACAAGGAGGTGGCCCTTCCCTGAGCTGGTGTAGTATGTTATGCTTGTTTAAGCTTGCTACTGCCCCCCAGCTACTGCACATCAAACCATCTACTGAAATGGGGTACATTTTACCACATACTTCTAACACTGCCTCCACAGAGGAGGGAATGTTCTTTGGATTCAATATCTCTTGAAAGTGTTCATTCCACTTCTTAATCCCCAGTCAGTGTTAGAGTTTTATCACAAGAATAGCTAAAGGAACATCACAACTCCCTCTTCTAAGTTACCTTTTGGTTTGCTAGAACCTCTTTGAAGCTGTCTGAGAGTTATTCTCCATTACCTTGCCAAACTCTCGCAGTACCTGGGCCTTTATCTTGATGAGTGGCATACTTGCAACCTTCCTGGCTTGCTAGTAGTTATTATTTAGATCAGGAGATCTCTGTACAAGCTCTGCATGAAAGGCCTCTTTCTTTCACCTGATGACTTCTCTCATTGATGGTGTTCACTAGTGGGTCCTAGGATTACCATTATGAAAGGTGATGTCCACCTACAGATCCCTGCTACTGCTGCCACCTCAGTAACTGAGGTCTTAAACAGGGCCTGTTCAGACTCCATATCTCTGCCCCCCAGCACATGAAAGAAGCTGCTACGGAGATGACAGTTGAACTCATACAGCACATAAACATCAGCCAGGAATTTCAGTGGCAACCTCATTATATGCTTCAGTTTCTTGGGTCTTCACATCTATGACCCCTTACCATCTGATCCCACTCACCACCAAATGGTGATCATTTGACAGCTCAACACCTCTCTTGATCAGAGTGCCCAGAGCTATGGCCTTAGGTCTTTTGGGACAGATACAAAGGTAATTACTGACTTTTGAGCCAAGACACTCTGTACATGATGCTCCATAAGTATGGCAGAAGTTCAGAAACAGTTCACCGCTCATGCTGAGCCCGAGGAAGCCATTCCTCCCTGTGACACCTCTCTGCATATCCTCATCTCCACACATGAGCATTGAAGTCTCCCAGGAGAACTATAGAATCCATAGGTGTGCTCTACTGAAAATCAAATACACACACACACACACACACACACACACACACACACACACACACACACACACACACACACACACACACACACACACACACAGCCTCTGAGAAGGCATAATACACTGAACAGCTGATAGGTGCATCTGTACAAACAACTGATTCTTTCCTTTATATGGCTCACAGTCACATTAAGGTGATGCTTTCATTTTATGTCCCACATTTCAACTAAATGGCACCCAGACAGGGAGTGGAGGGTGAATATCTTCACACCTCAGTAGGGCCTTTTATGGGGTTCAGTAAAAGAAGAGTGTGAGAGAGAGAGAGAGAGAGAGAGAGAATGAGTGACCACCCAAATTTGAGAAGTGTGGGTCTGTAACCAAAGCTGTATATAGATATACGTCCAGCTGAATGCTTTCTGTGGCTGAGCCCAGCTGGGCTGTATAGGTCTCCAGTGACCAAATGCTCACTGGCAAACACCATTCCCGAGCTTAGCTCCATTAATGAGTCCCAGAGTCCCTATTCTAGGTGAGATTCTTTGATTCTTTAAATGAATAGTTATGTGGGTTTCTGTAATTTTCTGTCAGTTTGGCCCCTCCTCTCAGGCCAGTTTGCCAAGGGTGACCACACTAGGGCAAAAAGCTTCAGAAAACATAGCTGGAAGAATCACAAAGGCACAGAAGCCCTTGCACTATAATAATAAAATAATCCCAGGAGGGGATCCTTAGTAGCTAACCCCAAATCAAGATAAGTACATATAAAAGAATTCTACAGGTCTTGCTACTTCATTATATTTCCGTATGTTCTTCTTTCAGCATGCCATCTCAGGAGCTCAGCCCCATGAATGACATTACTGTCATTAAACTTAAATATGGTTTCATATACCAATTATAAAATTACTTTTCAGAAAGAAATTCTACAGGGAAACAATTACAATTCATGAGATGGAAGCCTGGGAACACTTAGAAGTTCTAAAAACATGGTCTGAATTACTGCTAGCTGCTGAAGTTCCAAGCCTAGGCTTAATGCGTCAAAAGCTTAAATTTAATTTTGCCAGTTTTTAAATATGATAGGCTCAGTTTTTTATCATGCCACTGATGGACTCCTGCCTGACAAATTATGGGACTGTCTTCATAGAGTTCTGTCCTTCAAAATTTATCTATACAACTATCCTTTCATAGTTCAAAAAATACAGACTCTAGACAAATATTTTGAAACTCTGTCTTTGAATTATTGACAATTCTTGAAATAATGAGCCTGCATTAAAATAGTAAATAATTCTGTGGATTTTCTTATTTTGAAAAATATGTCCCGAGATGAATAACATACCCATTTATTCAAACCATGTCATTGATTTAGCAGCTGATATTTCTCTAAACTAAGCCCAAATTATTTTTTTGGCCTATATGCGACTATGCCTTCCTCACAGAAATCACTTTTCAAACAAGTCGTATATATATCCTCACTACTTGAAATAATAAAAAGTCATACAAAGCTTATTTTGAAAAGAAAGCTCAAAGGCAAATATACAGACACTTGTCATAGTCATTGGCTTAATTTTACTTTGGCAAATGTAACTTTATAACGTCTTCATTCATCAACATGTACTTCAGTCTGCAATGAATATTTAGCACAGTCAAGTGTATTCTTTCTAACTTAACTGCTTGATGTTACAATGGACCTGGCAGTAGTTATTAACATTAATTGAGACAAAGTGGTTTTGAACTTTCTCCCTTTGTCTCATGTAATGTTAATAACTACTGTCAGGTCCATTCTAATGATATTTGTTCAATCAACTTTATTAATTTCTTCTTTATTGTAATGTCAGGGTATGTAAAAAACACTGTATTACTAAACAGAACCAAAAGTAGGTGGTTATTAGAAGAACTATATTATTAGGCATTATAATACTGTATAAAACCATCTATACAAATATTAAATTGACTAATTAATGCAATTATGAGAAACTATAGCATAAAGTCCTTGAAAACAAATAAACTGCAGGACAGAAATCATAGAGGGGAGACTACTTTATTGAAGTAAAACAAGCACTTTCACCCTAAACTAGACACTTTTTCATGTATATTGAAAAAGTGCCTGATTTGGCATGAAAGCTTTTGTTTTACTATAATAAAATATCTCTCTCGTATGGTTCCTGACCTGCAGTTTATTTATTCTAAGATTATTATATCTGTTCTGTGGGTAGAGTTACTCCTTCTGCTTTCTTTTTGGACTTATAAAGTACATGAAAATCATACACCAGACACACAACCATTTAGTATTATATAAACCATTTTTTATGTAATTATGCTTCTGTTAAATGAAGAACATGACAATAATATCTGGTCATAATATTACTATTTAACAACAAATCAAAACAATACTCAACCTTGAACTGTATAAAATCAGCACTATTTATTATTTCATACCCTTTTATCTCTACATTTATTCACTAATGCTTTATTAATTAATATTTCAGGGTAAACTTCAAAGAATTATTCATATGTTACATTTTTATCACATTGACAACATGTATAAAAGATGTAAAAAGATTTACCCAGGTGTACAGAAAATACCTCAATGCTCGCATTAAGCCTTGAGTAAAAAGCCCTGTTCCACAGTGTGCTACTATATTCAGAGACACATTAACCACAATCAAAGATCTCATTATTGGTTAACATGTCTCTGAATAGCTGTTGACTACAGTAAGTGCTAACTAACAATGTTCGTCGTCTCCCATTGCTGCAGTCCTGACAAATGGGTACTCCGCTGCCCACCATCGGCCCGAATATCAAAGGGCTAGAACTGGCGTCGGTCATGGGCGCCTGAGACTGACGCAAGTACTTGTCAGTACAAATGCGCATGACCGACGCCATAACCTCAGTCTTTCTTGCCGCATGGTCCTAAGCAGAAGCAGTTTTTGCAAGTGCTGTTCGGCGTTCTGGAATTGTCGGTTTTCGAGTTTCAGACCGGATACCAAGTTGACTAAGTACCCTGTTGGGGACATTTTTTGTCTTTTTCTTGCCTCAGTATTGACGGATGTCAGAAAAAGTTAATAACTGTATTTCTTGTGGGAAACAGATTCCTCATAGGGATTACCATTCACTCTGTATTCCTTGTTTAGGGCCTGAGCACGACGTTGTTCGGTGTCGCTTTTGTGCTACTTTTAACAAGCGTACTATTAAACGTCGGTTGGACTGTGCTAGGCTAGTGTTTGGTAAACATTGTAATTATAACATGCCGTCGGATTCTCCGACGACTGGTTCTTCTAAGAAGCGCAAAGAAAAGTCTTTGCGGTCCAAACAGGATGAGGCGCCCACTCCGGACGCCGGTTCTGTGGAACCACTGACTGCTTCAGTGGCTCCTTCTGACAGTTTACCTGTGTGTCAAGGGGAGCCTTTGTTACTGCAGGAAGTGGCTTCTCCTGTGTTAGGCCAGGCTGAGGGTGCTTCTTTGTTGTCTGTGGCTTCCTCCCTCATAGGGTAGTTAGACCTCCTCCTTCTCAAGGCAAAGGCCATTCTAAATCTAGGTCTTTCCCTGCTGGTGCTCATCCCCAGGGTCCAGCCCTAGGAAGCACATGTTAAAGATGGCTGAAGATTTGATTACTTTAATTAGAGGTTCCATGCCCCCTGTGAAGAGGCCCAGGATAGACACAGAGTTGGAGGGTCTGGTTCAGTCTTCCAATGAGTCAGATTCCTCTGTGGAAGAGCTTCAAGATTTCCCTCCCTATTCTGATTCAGAGGCTGAGGACGCTACCCCCTCTGCGTCCCCTCCAGAAGATTTTTCTTTCTCTGAAACTTTGCATTCCATGAGGGAACATTTCCAGTGGGATGGCCAAGATTATTCTGATTCTCGTAAAAGGCTAAGAGAATTCTTGTTTTTACCTCAGCACAGGCCTTTGGCTATTCCCCCTGTACTGGATGTTGTTCAGGATGTATTTTCTGAGGCGGCCCTTAACCCAGATTCTCTGCCTCCTGCCCCAGTTAAACCAGATAGATACTACAGGGTTCCGGAAGCTCACAAGTACTTGTATAAGAGTCCTAGGGCTGATCCAGAAACTATTTCTCAAGGCCCCAAAGGTGTTAAGGCTTCTGTGGTTAAGAATCCAGTTCCTCTGGACAAGGATGCTAGGGCCCTGGATAGGTGGGGTAAAAAACTGTATACCTCTTCTACTTTGGCTATGAGAGCTTTAAATTGTCAATTTCATATGCTCAGGTATCAGAATTATTTGCTAAGTCAATTGAAATGTAAAGTTGATGCTTTAGCTGAAGGTGTTGACTGTAAGGAGCTTCAGGATTTAGTGCATGCTTCTGACCAGGTTGGTAAGCATTCTTTGCAGTGTAGTTTTGATGCTTTACAAGCTTCTTCCAGGGTGGCTGCTACTAGTTCTGTTGTTCGCAGACATGCCTGGCTTAGAGATCAGTCCTTGTCAGAGCATGTTAAGGCTCGCATTATGGATGCTCTTTTGCAATCTGATGTTCTTTTTGGCCCTCCAGTGGAATCAGTTTTGAAAAAAATGGAGGAAAAAGCTAAGTCTATGCAGACGGTAAAAGACTTCTTACAGGTTCAGCCCCCTAAGTTCAGTAGGAATTGGCCTGCTAAGGGATGGTCTTTTCCCTCTTCGGATTTTCATTCTAGGGGCAGGTCGAGGCGTGGTAGAGGTAGGGCTTCCTCTCAGGGCCCTGTTACTTCTAGACCTTTGAGTTCTTTTACCCCTTCTGCTGGGGTGGGCAGGGGTCAGTCCTTTCGGAAGCAGTCCCAATGACCTGTGTCTTCAGCTGCCGGACTCTGCTTTGCTGGCAGCTCCTCTAGGAGGAAAACTGGGGCTTTTCAAACGGAATTGGCATTTGGTTACCCAAGACAAATGGGTATTGGACATTATAACTCGAGGCTACAAGTTTTATTTTCACACATTCCCTCCTTTCAAAGGTATGCCGGATGTGCCTCATCAGCAAAGACTGGAAGCGCAGGCACAGATTTTTTCTCTGCTCCGGTTGGGAGCAATACAGGCAGTTCCTTCTGTGGAAAGAGGCACGGGTTTTATTCCCGTCTTTTCTTAGTGCCAAAGAAGGGAAATACTTGGAGGCCCATTCTGGATTTATCCATTCTAAACACCTTTCTGGAAATTCAAATTCAAGATGTTAACACTGCAGCAGCTGTTGCCTATGCTAGGCAGAGATCACTGGATGGTGACTTTGGATCTCAAGGAGGCCTATCTTCACATTCCTATCAGGCCCAGTTGCAGGAAATTCCTGAGGTTTCGGACTGGGAATTTGCATTATCAGTTCTCTGCATTGCCCTTTGGCTTATCTACTGCCCAGGGTGTTCACAAAAGTCCTGGCTCCAGTAATAGCTTTTCTCCGGCTAAGGGGAATTCAAATTTATCCTTATCTGGACGATTGTTTGATACTGGCTCAGGGCGAGCACAAACTTCTTCGACATCTGCAGTATGTGATGACAGTTTTCAGATGCCTAGGGTATTCTGTGAACGAAATAAAGTCCAGTCTAGTACCCTCACAGGAGATGTGTTTTCTGGGTGTGAGACTGAATACAGCTACTCAGATGGCATCTCTTACCCCGGACAAACAAAGAAATCTTCACCTATACTTCCAACAGCTATCCGTAATGTCCAGGCTGACTGCAAGGACAGTCCTTCAAGCCTTGGGGTTCATGGCATCTTGCATTCTAGTACTTCCCAATGCCAAACTGCATATGAGGAAGCTACAATGGTATCTCAAAAGCGTTTGGACTCAACACAGCCACGATTTGGATACTGTCATTCGGATTCTACCTTGCATTCAGAAAGAATTTGTGTGGTGGGCTCAGGAATGTCACCTAAACAAGGGACTCTCTGTGACCCAACCAGAGGCAAGTCAGATATTAACGGCAGACGCCTTGGAGTCGGCCTGGGGAGCTCATTTCAAAGGAAAATGGATTCAAGACCTTTGGCCCCCGGAGCTGCTTCACTTGCATATCAACATGAAGGAGATGCTGGCAGTTCAATTTGCATTGAAAGCATTCAAGGATCTACTTCGACCAGGACTGGTGTTGATTCGAACAGACAACACAACTGTCATGTGGTACATCAACAAGCAGGGGGGAACTCATTCTTACCCTCTTTGCAGACAAGCAATGCTGTTATGGGAAACTGCTTTGGATCTGCACATCACTCTTCGAGCACAGTTTCTGCCAGGAGCACAAAATTCGTTAGCAGATGTTCTGAGCAGACAGATGGTGGATCCTCACGAATGGAAGTTGGACCCTCAGGTATTTCTTCAGTTGACCATGGCTTGGGTAACTCCGGACATAGATCTGTTCGCTTCTCCTCTGAATTCCCAACTACCTCTGTTTTGCACAAGGCTGTTTCATCCGAAAGCCTGGAAAATAGATGCACTATCCTTCAGTTGGAGCAACCTTCACGTGTATGCCTTTCCTCCTCTGCCTCTTCTTCCAAAGGTCCTGTTGAAAGTCAGGAGGGACAAACCTTGCATGATCCTTATAGCGCCGGATTGGCCTCGTCAACATTGGTACCCTCTGTTGAGGAGCCTAATTCACGGGACACCTTGGCCATTACCACGGATTCCTCACTTATTGTCTCAAGCAGACAATCATTTTCTCAATGTCAGGGTGCAATCCCTACACCTGACAGCCTGGCATTCAGTTTTAGAGGATGGGGCCTTCAGCTCCCTCAACAAGTTTTAGATGTCCTTTTGGAAGCCAGGCCCTAGTACTCGAAAAGTTTATGCTGATAAATGGAAGAGATTTTTTCTTTGGAGTTCAGCTAAAGGCCTTGATGTCACTTTGCCTAATTTGAGTTGTACTTTGCAATATTTGACTATGTTACTGGACAAGGGTTTGTCCTTCTCTTCTATAAAAGTGCATGCTGCAGCTATTTCTGCTCACTATGATGGTGATCCTCCTTTCTTTTCACATCCTTTGCTTAAACAGTTTCTTAGAGGGGCAAAGAATATCAGACCCCCACGGAGGGCTCCTACTCCTGCCTGGGATCTTAATTTTGTTTTGGAAAAACTGACTCTGCCTCCTTTTGAACCTGCAGCTACGGCTGAATTGAAGTTGTTGTCCTGGAAGACTGCTTTTTTATTGGCTGTTACTTCTGCTAGAAGGGTATCTGAATTACAGGCTCTCATGGCAGTGGAACCTTTTCTGATTTTTCACCAGGACAGAGTTTCCTTGCGTACTAATCCTACTTTTCTGCCTAAGGTAGTTTCTAATGTGGCATTGAACCAATCTATACATTTGCCTACTTTTTATGCTAACCCCCAAAATGAAGAGGAAAGAGTTTTGCATTCTTTGGATGTGCATAGGCAGTTACGGTATTATTTGTTCAGAACCAATGAGTTCAGGAGATCTCAACAGTTATTTGTTTCATTTGCTGTGGCTTCAAGTGGGAAAGCTGTCTCGAAGCAAACTATTTCCAAGTGGATCGGCCATTGTATTGCTTTTTGTTACTCTCATCATGGAAAGGAGGTTCCAGTTGGGATCAGGCCTCATTCTACTAGGGCTACGGCCACCTCTACTGCTTTTTTGAGAGGGGTAGCTACTAAAGACATTCTGGAGGCAGCTACTTGGAGTTCTGTACATACCTTTACAAAGCATTATCATTTGCCTCTTTATTCTAGGCCTAGGGCTGGGTTTGCCACTGCAGTCTTGCAGGGCATGTCTGCAACTCCTCCTGCTATTTAGTTGGCCAGCCTCCCTTTTTCCGTTGCTCTGGGATTCTACCCATTTGTCAGGACTGCAGCAATGGGAGACGAACATAGTACAGTTTTGTACCTACCATAAATGTAGATGTTCGAGGATCTCCATTGCTGCAGTCCTATTTTCCCTCCCTCCTTCCCCCTTTTTCTTTTTAGATTGGGGTTTTTGGGTGGTGTTTTTTTTTTGCATTCTGACATCTGAGGCAAGAAAGACTGAGGTTATGGCGTCGGTCATGTGCATTTGTACTGACAAGTACTTGCGTCAGTCTCAGGCGCCCATGACCGACGCCGGTTCTAGCCCTTTGATATTCGGGCCGATGGTGGGCAGCGGAGTACCCATTTGTCAGGACTGCAGCAATGGAGATCCTCGAACATCTACATTTATGGTAGGTACAAAACTGTACTCTTTCCTGTGGTAATTAACACTGGCGGCTGATGCATTGTGTTAACACAAGTGCTGCCCCCATTGATTAACACACACACATACACCATACCCATATTTATTTATTTATTTAGTTACAATTTGTTAACCAGGTAGGTGACAAGGTCTTCTCACCCTTTTCAGTCACGACCTGGGTACGAAATAGTACAACAGAAAGCAAGAGATAACATTTCTGTACAGGTAACAGTTAGAGGCGTACAGTGGATATAAAAAGTGTTCACACCCATGTTAAAATGCCAGGTTTTTGTGATATAAAAAAATGAGACCATAATAAATCCCAGGGGGCTTGGCTCATCTGTACTTCAATCCTGGAAGGTGGAGATTTCTTTATGTATGACCTACTTCACTCCCGCCCATGCTTATTGATTGCACCTCTAGGCAACTTCCCCTCTTTAGATCATGCCTCTCCTTAGGGAGCACACCCAGAACACCTCCCACCTAGGAGGGGTACACCCATCCCTTCTCTCTCACTACCAATGAGCACCTGCCACCTAGGATGAGTACACCCATCCCTTCCCTCCCATTCCATCAGTCACCTGAGCTGTCAATCAAACTCAGGTCAGCTGGGATGTAGTCAGGGCTTTATGCCTCTATGCCGCTGAAGTGGTTTATTTAGTTTCCTTTTCAGTTACCTATCTCTGTTGTTAGAACATCCCCAATGTCTCATTTTCCCCCTCCCTGGTAATTCATGGTTGATTATAGTCAGTTATTAATGCAACTCATTAGAGTTTCGCAGTTCATATTCTTCTGTAAATGTATCCTAATGCAAAAGTTGTTACTCTAGTGACTTTTTAAGTTTGTGTGAGGGATAATTAAAATATATTCTTGAGTATTTGCTTCACCATTGCTTTTGGCTTTGTGTAGATTTTTTGTGTTACGAAGATGAGAGCTATGCTTCAAGTTCCCTGTCTCTCTCTTCCTTGTAACTCACTAACTGGTGCAGGCATTGAATAGTGCCTGAGATCCCCAGTATATGTTTTAAAACTCTTGCTGCACTAACATTAGTGCAGCGGGTTAATACTGATGTTTCCTATTGGCAAGGATGCAGGGTTTGAAGCTGTTTCCACCCTTTGCAATTTATATTTTTTAAGTATTTTTTCCCAATCCATTCCTGATGTCTAGTGGTGGAACAGAGGTCTAATATTCTCAGTAGAGGTGAAGGTTAGAGAGTTGAATCCACTTTAGTGGCTTTAAAGCATGATATTTATAGTATCCCTAGTGTCTAGTGTTCCCCCAGCTTGTGTTATGTGTTAATGCCACTACAACACAATTTTCATTAGTACTTCCTGGTGTATAGTGTTCCTCCCAACCAGGTGTACCATTAAGGCATGATGTTCAAAGTGTTAACCCTGGTGGCTAGTGGTTCTCAGCTCCACGTTGTTTTGTTTTTTTTAAATTAAGTGCCTTTAAGGCAGGCAATATAGAGTACCCTTGGTGTCTAGTGTTCCTCCAACCCACACTGTGTGTAAGTGTTGTTAATTTATGAGATGACAGTGTAATCTGTAGGGTACCTCTGTACCATGTCTTCAGAGATATCCCTGGACCATGGTGGCTAGTGTCCCCCATCACAACACAATGTTGCATACTTTGCTAATTAGTCTAGAGGTATGTGGATGTATGACAGCCACCCCAGCCCACTCACCCACACATGCCCTCAAACATTCATTAAACACACACACCTCCACATCTGATGACACTGATAGATACTCCCAGTCACCCATATGTATACACACACACACACACACACACACACACACACACACCCCTCCCCACCTGATGGCACTCACAGACACTCCCATTCACCCTTACACACACACACACACACACACACACACACACACACACACACACACACACACACACACACACACACACACACACACACACACACATACCCTAATACTTTCTGACCACTAAACTCCCCAGCACTTACCTCTACCGCTATGGATGAACATGGCCTTTTGGCCATGTTCATTAACATGAGTAGCCCGGAATGTCCATGGTAATTTACACACCTGAGCAATTCTCTGAATCACTTAGCTGTGTAAATGCCTTACCAGAGGCAGTTCCAAGGAAGAGTACATGGTTAATTAGCATATGCCCCCCCATATGCCTCATTAGCAGCTAGTAAGGCCTCGGACGTAGCCCAGCATAATACAGCACGTCTTCATGCAGAAGTACTGTAGCAGGGCTGTCTCTGAATATACTAAGATATTTCTAGTAATTAGTCTTTTTCCTTTTTAAAATTGTTTCAGTTAGCCTGGTGGAAGGTTAAAATGCAACATTGTATTCAATAATGCGTTGTATCAGTGAAGTATGAAGTGGCCCAATGATCTCCCCTATAGTGACTAAACACGTTCTTTAGAATTAGATGGACTTTAGAATATGCTTTCATAACTTTGTTAGATACGCACTGATCAGAGTTCACATAGTCATCCACCATTGTGCCTAGCTATTTATCATTTTTAATGATTGTACAGTTTTTTTAACTAAAAATGCTCATTTT
Organism: Protopterus annectens; assembly: GCF_019279795.1. Classification (NCBI taxonomy): domain Eukaryota; kingdom Metazoa; phylum Chordata; order Ceratodontiformes; family Protopteridae; genus Protopterus; species Protopterus annectens. The sequence continues at coordinate 271,557,020 of NC_056748.1, read as the reverse complement.
CCATGGTCACATGATGCCACATTTACTGTGATTAAAAGTGAGGCCATTACCATATCAATGGGTATGGCTGACATAATGGTTAAGGTCTTTACCTTACAAGTAAAAGGTACATGGTTTGATTATCACCTGTGGGTATTGGCTTGGCCCTTAATAGTTTGTAGACTGATTGCCTTATATGAACCTATAACCGATGTTAAGTTTTTTAGATAACATTGGCGTTTTGAAGTAATTATGTTACCCAGTTTGCAGTCTTCAGATCATTATCAGACAGCAACAGTCAAAAAGAAGAGGCCCTGGTAAAGACCCTTATAGGACACCCTCAGAATAGATAGGTTAGCACTCACTCTGATTTATGTCTTGTTGCTTAACCACAGTATTATGTAACAATCACTATCAACCCTTCATCAGATGCTGCTGATACTGTTTTAAAGAATGCTACAAGGTTCAGAGGGTGTGATCTACCCTTAAAATGCATACCATTTCATATCCAACTAAAGTAGATCTCCTATGTTATTTTCAATACATAGCATTCTGGTCAGGTTGATTAGTCCAGACTTATGTGAGTTGGATGTGACCCCCCTTTTTGACTTAAGACCACAGCCTGTCACTGTAGGCCAGGAACATGCTCACATTCTGACATTTTGTTTAACATTATTAATAGGGGGTTAGTTAGGTTTCCTTGAGCCTATATAGGAAACCACAAAGTATGCTTTCTGGCACCATGGTATTTGACGTTTTTAATTTTACTTGTGGCAGCAGTTATTATGTCTTCAGTTTTTTAAAGGGTGTCTCCCTACCTCCATAATGCTCTGCAGCATATCTTTGCTTATTTTAAAACTTACAAAATCTTTTCTGTGGGTATATTTGTGCCATCTTCTTTGGCATAGATGATAATGCCCTCACTATGACTCAGGTGAGCCAACCTTCAATAGCAGCTCAAGTGCCTGGTGGAGCAGGCCAGGAGGAAGAGAAATGATGAAGCATAACCTTCTCTTCCAGGGGGAAGGCATGGGAATGTTCAAAGGTTCACCTATGTCCCTAATCTGGTGACGAAGCTTAGTTTATGAAAGAACCATTGTTGCTGCCATAGGTGAATGTGCAAAAGGGGATGCACCACCACATGGGCGGCCCATTTTTCTCATGGCTAAATATCAAGCCCTCATGGGTGATGCCAGCTCTGTATATTAGTGGGAGGTGAGAAGTAAGCAAAATCCCCACTTTTGACAGCAATATAATAATCTAAGTTTACTCATGCTTCTTCTCAATCATGGGGAAAACCATAGCATGAATAGCCACAGATGTATTCTCATTTAAAGGAATACAGTGAAAGGACATGCTAGGGTGCTCTGTAATGCAGTGGTCCTGGAAAAAAAAAACAATAGGTTAAAACTAGGGATATGAAGTCAGTAGTTACCTGGCAAAAAGGATTGATATGTCCTGTGGACGGATGATCACTTCATTGTTTTTTGATAACTTGTTACAAACACAATTTTCCTCTTAGTTTTCTGATATAATTAAAAATAAACTATTATAGCTTTCAGCCTTTTAGACCAAGCTGGGTTCGTTGATATGGAAGATTTCATAACAAAAGTAAATCATGTCTGTATTTTTTATGTAGATTTGCTTTTTTTGACTAGAGTATGTTTTAAAAGCTCAGTAATACCTCTTCCTTCTGTTTTCATAAGATTATTGGAGTTATAAGGCAACTGAGGCTAGAGACCATTTACACCTTGCCACTATCCACTCTTAAACCTTACCTTCACTTTCAAGGAGGGCTAGACCAGTCATACCAGGGGCAAGTTTTCTGAATACCCTTCTAGTTGTCCAGTTCCTATTTAAAGGCAGACAGTGGGTCACACTGATTAATTTGGAGAGAATGATTGTTCCAGAGAAGGGATCGGTTCTGTGCAATCAATCTCCACCTTGTTTGAGTTGTTGGAAGAGATTCAGATCTCTAGCATTGGATTCTAGAATTGTTTGATTTTTTGGAGGTATAAGAATTCTTAGATAACTGAGTCTCTTTTAGCCCCATAGATGATAAACAGATCACCCCTGAAGAGTCTATATGATCCAGAATACAGGAAATGAGCTTCCAGGCTCTACTAGTAGTTCAGGTCTTTAAGCTCTTGACCTTTTTAATTAGGAACCTTTGGGGTCTTTCCAATTGCTTGATATGGTTAGTAAGTGACATTACAAGGAGAGCAGTGTACTCTGTGATGGGACCAATCACTGCTGAATACAAAGAGGACAGGACTTCTTCTGATCTGGAGGACATATCTTTTGCTATGAGCTGTGCAAAGCAAAACAATGTTCTGACCAGCATTGCAACATGGTGGTCAAATGTGAGGGAACTATCCACCCAGACTGTACTTTCCCATTTTGAAGTGGTGTACTTTCTATAGTATAAGTTAGGGAGAAGGTTTGCCTACTGAATGTAAAACTATTGCATTATCTAGCATTACGTTTGAGGAGGGATAGGCCAGTCATACTAGTTCTTGATAAGTGCAGGTTACTGTTGGAGTGCCTGCATGTCAAAGCAGGACTTAATGATGACATTTCAGCTTACAATAGTCCATGAACATTGTTAACCAAAGAACCTCATTTGAGAAATGGAGATCCAAGAAGTAGACGCCAAATAGCAGAAGCCCCAGCAGAGATCCCTTTGGGACTCCACTGGTTACCTTCATATCGTTGGAGGATTTCCCATTACTCTCCCTGTATGTGTTCTGTAGCTAAGACCTTTTGCTATCCGTTTAACTACGTAAGGTCATTTTGGAGCTTGTTTAGTTTGCTTATTACATCTGCATGCATGATGGAATCAAACGATTTGACTATATCTAGGTACACTGTAAGCGTGCCCACTGTCTACAGCCTGAGTCACCCTCTCAAAGAAGTTAACAAAATTCATCAGACAGGAGGTACCCAACACAAAGCCAAACTGCTGCAAGAGAACTCTGATAAGATTTTTGATATCATAGTTTATTAGGTCAGTTATGATGTATTTCATGGCTTTGCATATGCAGCTTGGCAGACTGATGAGTGAAAAATTTCCAGGGTCAGTAGTGGGGCCCTGCTTCTAAAGTGGCATTACAACAGCTGTGGGGCAAAGATCAGGTTAAAGAGTTTAAGGAGTGAATCTGCAAGTAATTGTTTGGTGCTATTTATTAGGTATATCGGTATGTTGTCATGCCCTATGGAAGATATGCATGCTGTTTGATGATGGTTGTTGATTGCAGTCACTTGGGGATATGCAGGCTTGGAATAGTTCAGTCTGGGGTAAAATATGCACTAAAGTTATTTGCCAATATGTTGCCAGTTTCTACTGAAATAGAGTTATAAGGCAACTGATGAGTGTTGAGTTTTATCCTTTATCTTCCTGGCTCAACTAAAGAAAGATTTGTAGTTGTCTTTAGCTTCCATTTCTAGTTTAAGTTCATGGGATGTCTTTGTTTTCCTGATGGCATTTTTCAATTTCTTAGCTAACTGTTTAATGTTCTCCTTGATTTGTGGGTCTTCCACTTTGTAGTAGAGTTTATTTATGCTAGTAGCCCAGTGTGTTGCTTTCTTTTCAAATTTGCCTTTTACTAGAATCTAGATGGGACTGCCAGGTTAATACATGTCTAGGCGCAAACAGAATTTTTCAGCATAATGCTTTGCATTACCAACATTTTGGGTAATACTGCTGTACTCAAATTTGGAGACTTCATCATAGAATTGAAGGAAATTTGTATTTCCGAAGTCCTTAAATACTGTGATGCTTGCATCTAACGGTTTGGAGATGTTGATGGAAATGGTTTGTGATCAGACTTGGCACCATGGAGATAGTACATACAGATGCTAAGTTTGTAAATACTAAGTCAAGTATATTCTGTCCTCTAGCTGGTTCCTTAGCAATCTGGTCCAAGAAATTCTTCTTTAACTAATCTAAGAAATACTGTGCATATCCTACATTGGTGGGATAGGTACCCAGGTTCATCACTGGGTAAGTTAAAGTCTCCCAGAATAATGGCATTTCTTCTTATACAGATTTTGTCAAGAATATTTAGGAATTTTGTATAATTTTCAGGGGACATATAGCTGGTCCTGTAGCATGCTATGATATAATAATTAACCACATTTAGTGTGATTTGAATCTCTGTAAGTTCTGCTTAAGGGTCTCTATGTATCAGTTTCAAGGTAATGTGGTCTGTAACAAATATGGATACACCACCAGAGTTCCTGTTGGGCCTAAATGAGGAGTAAACACAAAACCCGGTAATGAGGAAGTGCTTTCTGGGAACGTATACCAGGTTTCTGTCACAAAGCACACATGGATATGCTCCAAATGGAGGAAGGTCACTAGATCCAGTAGTTTTTTGTTTAAACCTGTAGCATTGAGTAGAGCCACCCTAATGTGGTCCAGTGTTTGGTTTGGTTTGAAAGTTAAGTTGAGAGTGCCACTACATGGACTCTGCCTAAAAAAGGCAAAATGGGAGCAATAAATGACTTTCCCAGTATGCAGAATCCTTGGAATGAGAGGTACACTCATCTTTGGGGAAGTAATTATGGTTGTAAAGCATCACATACCATGTGGACACATATTGGATCCCTTTAGAAGCTAATTGTTAAAGCCAGTCATCTTTTCTTTGTACTTTGGTATCAGTCTTGGTGATGGAAGGATTCTGATTAATACCAGGGGCATTCCTGCATTTATGACATGAATGTCCATCTGGGTTTTGTGCACCATATCGTGGACCCTAGCATGGACCACCACCATGTTGTACACATATCTGTTTGTTTTAAGGGCCTTCAGGGTCCTTGATATGCTACATACCTTAGCTCCTCAAAGAAAACTCACTCTCACTCTGCTTTTGTCATAGTTTCATAGGTTCATAACTGAGTACTAGGCTAGCTGCCTTTGCAGGCCATTTTAAGCCTTATCAGTTTTTCTTTTTGTCATCAAAATAACTTATCCTGTTTGATTATACACTGGCTTACCCATCCCATAGTCTATAATATATATATATATATATATATATATATATATATATATATATATATATATATATATATATATATATATATAAGCCAAGTGCAGTTCCACATCTGGTGAAAAACAACAAAACTCAAATGCAGTCGAAAGATTCTAATGAAATGATGAGTGCTTTCACAATTTAAACAATTGCTTCTTCAGATCACAGAGAACTAAAAATCATAGGTTTAAATACTCAAATAATTAACAATAATTAAGGCAAATAACCTAACAATGCAATTAACCATGTCATGTGATTTATGTAAAAAAGGGGGTATACTCAAAGAAAAAAGTTTCTTAAAAAGACATCCATTATAAAAAATATGTATACATTATATAATATTAAAAATAGAATAAAGTAAAGTCTATCTAAAGACTAAAAAAAACCCATTCTAATTTATTTATATATTATGAAGATTATTTTCTTAAGCCCCTGTTATTTAATTCTGGTTTCAGGGGGACTACATCATTTAGACCAGAGCCCTTATGTGCTCTGAGTCTGAGAATCCATCTAGTTTCATTGCGTTCAGTATTATTAATAACATCACCCAGTCTCATATCTGTTCTCATGTCATTCCACTACCTGAAATACAAATTTATGTAAATCCACCTCCTGTGCTACATGCTTGGCTAGTACATTATACTCTAACCTTTTACCAGTACAATATAAATGGTCTCTTATCCGTTCCCGGAGACGTCTGTTGATCTTACCAACATAGAACTTTCTGCATGTTGTACACTTAGCTAAATAAACTATATTTTTGGTGTTACAATCTGCTGTAACGTTAAATGTGAATTTGTGACCAGAATCAGGATGTATAAATACTCTATCTTCTGTTATACTATTACAGAAATTGCAGGCACCACATTTCTTTGTGCCTGTCACTTCCTGGTTCATATCTTCCCCTTCATACTTAGGGCAACATAACTGCCTTCTTAAGGATTTCTTATTTCTGTAAACAAAAGAAGGTTTAGTACCAAGAATTCCAGCTGTATTTTCATCAGTATGCAGAACATGCATGTTTACTATGTTTTTAAAAACATTGACTTCACTACTATATGTTAAATTGAAACTAAATTTTCTGTCTCTAGGTCTGGAATTTTGAACATTCCTTCTATGTGGTGAGGAAAAATAAGGTTTACCCATTTTTACATAAATCACATGACATGATTAATTGGGTCTATATTAGAACATCGAACATTTAACAGTTCGAACCACTAAAGGTCGACCTTTAGTGATTGAACTGTTAAAATATCGAATGTTCTCAAAAAAAAAAAAAAAACGAAAGAGTGCGCCCCCCGCACCCCCCGCTGCTTAAATATACCAACTCGGAGACCGCACTACATTGCAGTAAATGGAAATCTCCCCTTTTGGAGATTTCCATTTGCCCGCTCGATGTTCTGCACTTTTGCTATTCTCGGGTTGACAATGTCAGATTCGACATTGTTGGCTTTCGAGAATTTAATATAGACCCGATTAATTGTATTGTTAGTTTACATCTGAGTTTAGAGTTTCATTGTTTTTCACCAGCTGTAGAAGTGCACTTGGCTTGTTTTTTTTATATTCGATAGTTTGGTGCAGTTTACCTTTGTGAGGTATATATCTTTTATATATATATAGGTTTACCATTGTAATGTCGAGCGCACATTGCTCGACACTGCAAATGCAAACACTGACCTGCGACTGCTGAAAATGCCGAACGCTGATGTTCTGAACCACAAAATCTCGCCCCCTATTTGACCTATGTAAGCACTTGTTTTTAGGTGTAGAGAGGTCGGATATGTCGACGTTTGGTATTTTTGTGACATTTTGACCAATCGGCATTATGGGTTTCACATAAAGGTGTCACTCATATGCAGTGTCAAGCAATGTGTGCTCAATATTATGATGGTAAACCTATATATATATATATATATATATATATATATATATATATATATATATATATATAAATAAAATACTATAAGTCTGTATCCTACAGCTGTGAGACTTATTAACATGGATGCCAGTCATAATACCTGATACACTGAAGCCTCTTTTTTTTCATTTAATCCTGCTGCTCTGAGCAATTACAGCCAGTATTACTGTTATGCAATATGATGGCATATCTCGTGGTGGATGTCCGAACCTCCTACCCAGGATTTTTTTGTCTTTAAATAGTTAATTTGCATGTAACTGAACTGGTTTTAATTCATTTTTCTCTATCCCTTGGTCTCCTAGCAAACGGCTGCCTCGTACATCACATCACACTTCTCTGGTCCATCTCTCCTTCTTGTTACCCTCCTATCCTCTATCTCCTAAGCAGTATACACCTCCTATTATTAGTAACAAACCCTTGTAGTGACTTACAAAAGTATCCTCAATAGTTTCACCATCTCAATATTTTTCTAAACTTTTTTTTATTGCAGACCATCTCTTTCTTTTCTTCGAAATTTTTCTCATTTGGTTTTCATCTCTTTGCTTTCCCTACTACTTTCTTCACCCTACTAACTGCTTCCTACCTCCCTAAGAGCACTTTTACTACTGCAAATAGCCTCTATAGCATCCTTTTTCATTTTTCTTCACTCTGATAGCATTTCTATGTTTATAATAACTTACCTTTCTGATTGCTTTTCTTTTTTTTGGGGGGGGGCTAAATAGGGGCCAAGGCCAGCCCACTGCATTTGCCCTTGCTATGCTTGGGCTCACTCCACTCCCCTTCCCTACACCCATTCCCACTCACCCCCACGTCATTTACATTTATCCTTACCCCGAGCTCCTCCCATCATTACAACACATCCAATCACACTCTACTTCAAATCACTGCCAACTTATCTCAGTCTTCCCACCCCTAGACTCACTACATAACCAACAAATCTCCACTCTAGCCACCCCCATTTCAACCCCAGACCTATTTCCCTCAAACTCTTCTCACATCTTAATAACATCCACTTTAAATTCATTAACAGTAACACCATCCTCTTTCTTCTATGTCACTTATCTCTAATACAGTATTCCTCACCCTCTTTCTCTATCCTTTTACCCCCTACTACATTTAACATCACTCCAACCAACTTATATATACTGTAAACCTACATCTATTTATTTATTTATTTTATTTTTATTTTACATTTGTTGACTGGGCTAGGAGAAAAGCTCGAAACAGTTAAAAAAGATATATATATATATATATATATATATATATATATATATATATATATATATATATATATATATATATAAAATGTACAACAACATACATGTAATATTGAACAAAGGATTTCAGATAATATTGGTCACTTCACTGTTAGCGCATTCCAGCAGTTCATTTCTATTTACAGAGCAAGTCAAATGTGTTTTTAAGATAGTATCTGGTTAAAACTCTTCAAAAACTAATTATTATATCTTGCTTACTTAGCTTACATTCTAATTTCTTCAGAAATAAGTAACAAGGAGAGAGAGGTAGAATGGAAGAAGAAGAAAAGAGAGAAGGCATAGCAGTTACAGTAAAGGTTAGTCAGGGTTACAACAAGGACAAAGCCAGTGTGTTCTAAGATAGATTTTGAGCTTTTGATTGAAGATAGTACGGGAGGAAAGTGATGTTAGATCACTAGGAAGAAGGTTCCGGTGTATCCCAGCTGTATTTGAAAAGAGTCAGTCACCAGCCAGGTTTTTGGACTTGCTTATACTAACTAGTAGTTTATTAGAGGAGCATAAGGTGTTCAGGTTTTTGTAGGGAGTGACAAGGGAAGATAGTGTTGGAGTATTTTGAGGCTGGTACAGGGTCTTATGGATAACTGTAAGTTGGTTAAACATAAGCTGATTCTGGAGTTCTAGCCAACCTAGTTGTTGTAGATTTTGGCAGTGATGAGTTCAGAAGGGTTTTCCAGTGGCAAATCTGGCAATGTTGTTGTAGGATTTAGCCAGTTTTAGAAGATTATTTTTCGACAGGTTAGTATAGATAGGAGAAGCATAGAGAAGTGTAGATATAAGGTGGGAGTGGGCAACAGTGGATCTGGCAGCTGAAGTAAGGAAAGGTCTAATCCTGTAGAGGGAACCCATTTTTTTGTTGACTGTTTTTACTTGATTGTTTATTTGTGATTAAAAGGTGAGGTGGTTGTCAATAGTAACACCTAAGAGTTTGGTAGTTAAGTCAGGTGTTATGAGTGTGCCACTGTTAGCTGTAACTGTGAAATCTATTTGGGTGGACTTGTGGGTAGGAGTGAAAAGTAGGAGCTTTGTTTTTTTTGGGTTCAAGAGGAGGCATTGTTGCAGAAACCATGTTTCTACTTTGCTAAATACTGTTTGTGTGTTTAATTGCAGTTCAGATGAGGAATTGACTGAGAATATTATTGTCGAGTTGTCTGCATATTGTATACAAGTAGCCTGAGGAATTGCTAATTGTAAATCATTGATGAAAATTGAGAAAAGGAGAGGGCCTAAAATAGAGCCCTGAGGTACACCTAGTGTGACAGGCAGATGGGAAGATAGGTGATTCTCCCAGAGCACTGCTTGCTGCCTATTGTTGAGGTAGGAACTAAACCATTTTATAGCTCGAGTGTCAAGAGAGAGATTTGAGAATATTTAGGAGAAACTGGTGATTAACCATATCAAAAGCTTTTGAAAGATCAATAAAGAGAGCAGAGGTAAGAATATTGCTATTTTTATTTTTGTTGATGGTGTTGGAGAAGGATAGTAGGGCGGTTGTAGTACAATGGAATGGCCTAAAGCCATGTTGGCACTCAGCAAGCAGGTTATTTTTAGTTAGATGGTAGAGAAGTTGATTATGCATGCATTTTTCCATTATTTTTGCTAAGGGGGAAAGTAGGGCTATAGGTCGATAGTGTGTTCATTAGAGCTCCCACATTTGTGTAGGGGGATAATGTGTGAGATTTTCCAGATTACTGGAATTGTTCCCTCACCAATGGTTCTGTTGATAAGGATGGCTATAGGATAGGCTATTGCTTTAGCTTCTTTCTGCAGGTATTCTGCAGGTAGTTGGTCAGCTGATGGAGTGCAAGGTTTTAGTTTATGTATGAGTTTGCAAATATAGTGTGTTGGGATGGGTTGCATTTGAAATGTAGTGGGAGAGCTAGAATAGGAGGTAGGAAGGGTAGAGCTATCAGGAGAGAGTTGGTTCGCTAGAGATTGAATGGCTTCTTTAAAGAAGGTGTTAAAGGCATTTGCAGCTTGCTTGGGGTTTTCCTGTGTACTACTAGTACTGTGTACTATTACTTCTACAGAAGCACTATCTTTTATCACATTCTCTTATGTATCTTAGCCTATATCTTATACACCAAAGTAAAAATCCTTCCCATACAAGCTAACACCAATACAAATTTTGCTTTACATTACCAATATAAAACAAAAAGGAAGCAGCAGCCCATTATTCTCCCATATACATATTCCAACCTACCCCAATGCGGTGACATACATCCCAGCCCAGGCCCTATATCCTCCCCTCTTGACCCATCTAACTCATAAATCACTAAATTTCACAACCCTTAACCTTCAAAGTATCAGAAACAAAATCCCAGATTTCCATGCCTGGATAGCAAACAACAAACCTGATATTATAGCCACTACTGAGACTTCTTAAAACCGTACATTAAAAAAGCTGAATTTCTACCCCCAGGCTTTGCTTGTTTAAGATCTTATATACCCCATGAAAAAGGTGGAGGTGTTGCACTGATATACCCAAACACCTTTAATATAGTCCTATATACTAATACTGTCCCTCAATTTTCCACAGCCAAAATATTAATATCCTTCCTAAAAATGAATAACTGCAACAGCCTCTGTATTATAGTCCTGTATATCCCTCCAAGCAACAACATTCCCATATTAGAAGAAATACTAGCCTGACAATAAACAATATAAAAAAATGAAACAATCATTTTGGGCAATGTAAATATTAACTGGCTAGATATCTCACACTACTATCCTCCCACCAACATCAGCTTATACAACTTTACCCAGCTAATTACCAATATAACTAGACCCAGCAAAAACAGTGACGGTGGCTCAGTCTTGGATTGGATCATGGTCTCCGACCCTAATAGAATCTCCTCCACAGAAAAACTCCCCAGTAGTATTAGTGACCACCCACATGCCTTTATAGTATGTAAAACTGCCCAATGCTAAGTAAACACCAGTATAAGCAAACTAGAGACCTATCCCACTTCTACCCAACCGCCCTTAATGAAACTCTACAAAGCATCATCTGGGATGCACTAAAAATGCTTCCCCTTGATGAGGCTGTTGAGTTATTTAACTCTATGTTTCTCAAGCTCCTAAACAATTGGGCTCCTCTCCAACAAAACAGAATGAAAACTAATCATGCCCATTGACTTACTAGACCCACTAAGCAACTTATGACTGCCAGGGACAAAGTATGGAAATTATGGCAAAGAAACACAACCCCTGTGACCTCACAATATAAACAACTCTGTAATCAAGTAAAGCATCTAGTCATTAAAACAAAAAAGAATACTACCTTAGTCTACAAAATCATCATAACCATAACCCAAAAACATTTCGGAGCTCCATCAGTTCCTTACTAAACCCAGGCTCTAATAATAATCTGTGTCCAAATCCAGATAAAACACCCATCGAAATATCCTCACACTTTAACTCATATTTCATAAAGATCATAGCTAATCTCACCACCATCTGCAAACCAACTTAGCTCCTTCAAATACAGCTACACAAAATACATACACTTCCCCTTTACCCAGCTTTTATCTCTCAACTATACCTACCGCTACTATAAAAAAACTACTACTTAAACTCAAACCTGGCACCAACGCCCCTGACAACCTACCTCCACAATTCCTACAAATATCAGCTAACTCTATTGCTTATCCCATCAGCATACTTCTTAACAGATCTATTCAGGAGTCACACGTAACCTACAATTTTAAAAAAAGCATATATTATCCATTCATAAAGGAGGAAACAACACAGATACTTCCAACTTTCAATCTATGGCTGTTCTCTCACCCATCTCTGATATCCTGGAAAAATGCATTCACACACAACTTCTTAATTATCTGCTACACAATCAAATCCTTTCTCCCACGCAGCATGGTTTTAGGCCAGGGTCACAGTACTACCACGGCTCTTATATCCTTCTTGGACATAGTTAACTGGGCCTGAGATGCTGGAAAAATTGTCTCTTCACTCTTTCTTGACCTTTCTAAGGCCTTTCATACAGTCTCCCACCCTCTTCTTCTCAATAAACTCTCCAACTTAAGCATCTCTCCTGTTATCCTAAATTGATTTTCAAACTACCTCACAGATAGGCAAAAATCAATCAAGAGGCAACATTCTTTCTCCCCATTCCTCAACACAACCACAGGTGTCCCCCAAGGATCCATACTAGGGCCACTTCTGTTCAGCATTTTTCTCAACAACTTCCACACCACTCTTAGTCAAGGTACCATCATCCAATACGCAGATGACTCAACCATCATCTGCACTGCCAATTCCACATCTGAACAACAGCAACTCACCCAATGTGCCTTCAGTTCTACTGAAACATGGATGACCAATAATCACCTTGCCCTAAACCCCCCAAAAACTAAACTTATGATATTTACCGCTAAAAACCTCCCTAAATAAGGATGAATTCACTCTTCATTCTCTAAACAACACTAGCATTGAGATTGTCCCAAATATAAAACTAATAGGTGTCATGTTGTGTCTTTCGGCTTTTCCCAGTTTGGGGTCACCACAGTGGAACTCCGGTCCGCTAATGATTGGCAGTTGATTTTTATGTGCTGAGTTGCCAGCCCTAATGCACAACCTTCAACGAAGGTACGCCCATTCATGCATGTCTCCACAGAAGACGCTCTAGCTGAGAATCAAAAGGGACAATGTCTTGTTGTGAGGCGACAATGCTACCGCAGCACCACCACTGCAGTTTTATAAAACTAAAAGGTGTCATAATAGATGAAAATCTAATATCTGATCTGCATATTCACAGCAATATCAAAAAAACACATCAAAAATTGGGCATCCTCTATAAACACAAATACTTCTTCAACCACTCTGCAAAAATATCCATAGCTTCTTCCTTTCTGCTACCATCTATTCTATATGGTGCCCCTTTTCTTAACAATATCCAGTCCTCTCTGAAATTCAGGCTTGACTTGTGCTACAATAAAACTGCTAAATCTGTAAGCAATGCAAAATATTCATCTCACCATTTTGCCTCATTATGACTACTAAACTGGCTAGAACTCCCACGTTATCTTACATATCTACAATTAACCACTGCACACAAAGTTATATTCAAGCCATCAAACTGCCTTTCTTCTCTTCTCACTGAGTACCATCAAAATAGATCCCTACGATCTGAAAGTCAACTGCTCCTGAACGTAGAAACACCAAACCTTTCAACTAGTCAGATGCTCTACTCCTTTACTATTGATAAGGTATGGAATACCCTCTCACCATCACTCAGGACTACCAGCAATGCAGCTCTCTCTAAAAAATCCCTGAGACAACAGCTTTCCTCTCTATGGCAGTGCACTTCCCAAAACCTGATACTACCCTACACCTTCATTAACTACTACTCTGGTATAACACTTTCTATCTCAATTTACTTTACTTAACTGCTGTACTGGTACTAACTACTATATTTGCTTACTTAGTATATTTAAGCTTATGACTTCACAAGGGTCAGTTATTCAGGCTATGTTGCAAGAATATAAGCAACTTACAGGAGTAACTTAATTATCCTAACTTTATATCCCGATTCCTAACTTGTTATATTCTAATTGTGCAAACCATTTTATCCTTGATATAGTAATCTAATAATGTACCCAGTTTTTTTTACCTTGCTCATTCAATTGTCTACTGCAGCTCTTGCACTATGTGTACTCATTATGATGATCTGTTTTATTGTATGTATTGTATATTTCATTGTAGAGTTTCTCTCCCCGGGCCTCCACTGAAAATGGGCTCACTATGGCCCAGTGCACCAGCCTGGTAAACAAATGCAAATAAATAAGTAAATAAATGTTAGCTTCAGTACAGGATAGACTTTCGGCTTTTCCCGGTTAGGGGTCGCCACAGCGGAACTCTGGTCCATTCATGATTTGCAGTTGATTTTTATGGTGCCGAGTTGCCAGCCCGATGCCCAACCTCCAAAGAAGGCACGCCAATTCACGCTTGCACCTACCTGCATGTCTTTAACATCACTCGACCGCGGGGAGGACATGCAGACTCCACACAGAAGGTGCGCCAGCCAAGAATTGAATGGGAGAACCTCTTGCTGTGAGGCGACAACGCTAACAGCTGCACCACTGCTGCATAACAGGATATTAAATCAAATTAAAATAAAAGAGTAAATTTTGTTCTACACTTGAAATAGGACTGTAAACTAATTAGTCCAGTATAGTTTACCAAGAAGTAGCAGTTTAGTAGTGCAATATTGTGCCAGGACTCAACTCTGCACTTGGCATTAATCCCCACTCAGCAGAGTGACTATGGTTTCTCGGCGAGAAGTTGAACTGAAAGAAGTTGTAATTGCCAAGTGTAAAGTCGGGCGGTCTGTGCAGAGAGGCATTAAGTACATTTAAACTGAAGAGAGAAACCCAGACAAATAGAAAGACAGCTAAGGCTATAACCAGTATTATTTATCACCCAGAAACAGCATCAATGTATTCCCTGACACTGAATAATTACTAATATACCTCATAAAGCCAACACCTTAACAGAAAAAAAAACAGCTGAAAATACAGCAAATTCTGAAAGTATGGAAAACAATGGAGAAATCACTTAACAGTATGGTGGTAATTAGTTGCACAATAATGACCAGATGACTGTTATACACACAGTAAAGTAACGTTTGGTCAAATAGAATGCAAAACAGTAAAAATGAAGAAAGCTACACTTCAAATAACAGAATTCACAAGGTGATTTTTAAGTGCTATTGAGAAAAAGGTACTTTCTTGTGTTTTTGTTGAAGTCTAAGTTTAGAAACTCAGTTAATCTATTTCAGCATGTGTTCTATCAGAGCATCTTTCCTGAAGCCTTTAAAAAAGGCATCAGGCAAGCAGTGCTTAGCACAGTTAAACTTAGGAGAGAAACAAAAGAACCAATAGAAACACAGCTGAGTCTGTACCTAATAATGTCTACCTCCCAGAAAGAGCAGCAATGTATATATATATATATATATATATATATATATATATATATATATATATATATATATATGTGTGTGTGTGTGTGTGTGTGTGTGTGTGTGTTCCATACACTAGATCGAATTTTCACTAATTCAAAATAGTGAATGGAATGCTCACTGCAGTGAAAGTGCACTTACGCAAAGTTCAGTACAACGAACGGGTGTTGTACTGAACTTCAGTGCAGTACTCACGGACCTCATGGTTAGGGCATGGGTCATAGTAAGGGAATAGCCCATAGGGCTATCCCGTTACCATGACCCGTGCCCTAACCCTAAGGTCCGTGATGACTGCAGCGCAGTGAAGGACATAGCAGTGTCCTCCACTATGGTGCGATAGTCACGAACCTTAGGGTTAGGGCATGGGTTAGGGTAAGGGGATAGCTTTACTAACTATCCCCTTACCCTAATCCATGCCCTAACCCTAAGGTCCGTGACTGTCGCACCATAGTGGAGGACATAGCTTGTTTTTTATGTCCTCCAGTGTGCTGCGGTGTTTTTGATGAAGTGCACTTATGCAAAAGTTCACTTTCATTAAAGTGTACTTTCACAGAAGTGAGGCTTCCTATTACAAGTTCGAAGTAGTGAACTTTCGTTCTTGTAATAGGAATCCATATATATATATATATATATATATATATATATATATATATATATATGCTTTACTAACTTTGTGATTCCACCAAAGGATTTTTTGAACATAACTATATATTTGTGTCTTCCCAATGTGTGTGTGTGTGTGTGTGTGTGTGTGTGTGTGTGTGTGTGTGTATGAATGCAGAAACTAAAAATATCACAAAGCTCATTAATATGCTTACTTGTGCCTCTGAAAATAATATCTCATCTGTTTTCATAAGTATGTCATTCATTACATCATAATTGCCTTTAGTTGAATATAGGAAGAATGGTTTATTTATGACTGAACTCTATTTTACTGTTAGAATAAAGGTAATAGTGATGTGATTTGTGTTAATTATGGATGGTATAACCATGGATGCAGAGTAGATTGTGTCTTTCACAACAGCACGTTTACAGGCTCAATGCAATATTGTTATGTGATTTAAATACATGTAATATCTGAACTGTCTCTGTGGTACCAAGGAACAGGGATCTGACTGCAGTCCCAATTAATTTGGTTTGAATCGTGGGTTTGATTCCTGCCAGAGCTGCCTGGGAAAGAATGGTGCTGAATAACTAAAACCAGGTACAGCTATCTTGGAGGAAGTGATAATTTTAAAGTTCCCAAATTTGAATGCCTCTGGGTGGTTAGGTTCTAGTACATGGCAAGTAGAGAGATCCTTGAGAATGGAGTAACCATCTTGGGAGAAGGGGTGGTCTTTAAAGTCTCAAGACTTAAGTGACTCTGGGTGGTTGGATGGGATCTAGAACATGGACTGGCAGAGAGGCATATCACCTGTCAAGGGCTGCACCGCACTATAGCTAGGATGCTGGAGTGTGGAACCACCTACCTGCTATAGGTCCAGAAAATGCGTTGAGCTTGTAGGCCACTTAAGGAAGAGTAGAGTAGAGTATGGCAACTGTCACAGTATGATAGTGGGAAGAAAAAGAGACCAGTAAGATAGTAAAAAACAAGTCTTACTGTAATAATTATCTAGGTGGTGTTACTTTGTTGTGCATGTGGGCTATTGAATTTCACTTGTTAGAGATCAAACCACATACTCCAGTTCTGTTCCTTGTCTTGGTTTACTTGTAAAAAGTGATAGGATACATGTATGAATCATTCTAAGGAGGAAAAAAGAAAGAACATTAAATGAGGAATAAAGAATTTCCATTTCAAATAAAATGAGTTGCATTAAATGCTGTCTGTAGAAATACAAGCAAAAAATGTATATGGACACAGAGGTGAAACCAAATTAAGTTTTCTGCTTGTAGCATTGCTATAACAGTGCAAATAAATATCAAGGCATCTCATCAGACTAAATGCTAATTTAATCTCACTGTCTAATTGCTATTTTTTAAAATGCAAGGCAAACTATTCCAGAATGAGCCAGTATGATGTTCAAATAACTTTTTGAATTACTACTTATATGCAGCAGTTCAGTGTGAAGATTTCTTTTTGCATCCCATCAACAACATAACAATGTGGCCTTATGTTCAATGTAAAACTTTTCTGGATGTCTTGTTTTTGAGAATTAAGTATACATGCCTACTTAAATACAATTAAATATTGTTCTGCTTGCATGTATACTAAAAAGCTCAATCTCAGACACGTACCATTTATTAAAACGGCACACTTGTTATAACAAATGGTTACTAACATTGCAAACAAATGATATAGTCTCTTGTTCTTAACCACTAAAATGTTTGTCTCTAGAAAGTTATAGGATTCTTCTCTGCTATAACTTTACTGTATTCAAATTCTGCACAAAAGTTTATGCACTTAATAATTTGATAACTGGGTCAGGAGATCTTTGACAGGTAGAAGGAAACCAGAACGCTTAGATGAAATGCATGGACAGAAGGAAAACAGGAAACCCACAACAGCAACAACTGCAAATCAGGAAAAAAAAAAAAAAAAAAACAAAAAAAAACACCAGGCAGTATGCTTTCAGTTACTGATTCTTTAAAGAATGAGTCCTGAACATTGATTCAGTATGTGGTGAAGTTGATCCTGAGCAGCAGTTGATCATTGTGAATTCAGGAAGTGGGAAGGGGACACCATGGACAGCAGACACTGGAGACCTTTATTTTCATCTTTATTTCATTATAGTACCTATGCCTAATCACATTACATAAAACAACGCAGACAACAAATGCAGCATCTGAACATTATTGAATTACATAATTAAAAGTATTGCTGAGAACATGAATTCAAGAGGTGTGAAGGTGGGCAGTGTCTCTTTAGCTGTTGATGAGCTAAGGATTTTTGATACGTCGATTTGCAAATTTGGCATACAAACATGGTAAGATTAGTAAAATGCTAATAAAATGATCTGTATTAAACACAGACTTGAAACTCCTCTAATTGATAATACTGTGGGACAAAACATTCAGCACACTCATCTTATGAGCTCATGTCGTAAACTTTATGGTTTTGTTGTGTAATCCCCTCTTAAGAGATGATTTTGTAGTCATTATGTAACATGGCATTTACTGGCTGAAACTACATTTTGGAAAAGAAATGTGCAAAGAGTGAGGTCTAGTAGATGGCAATTTGCAGATTTTGTGTAATATCAATTTTCAAGAAGGTTATGAGGAAATGTTTGTTAAAAGAAACACAGTGTCATAAGTTAGGGAGTTAGTAATATTTTGGGGAAAGCTTTTCAGAACAGTTATATTACGGACATATATTATGAAGGGATCCATACGGATCACCGAATGGCAACATAACCGAAACAGATTTGGCCGGGCATACTTGCGCGAAAGTGCTTTTCACCGAAAGGCACTTTCGCGTAAATTAGTTGAGAGATCGCACTACAGTGGGGATAAGGGAAAATTCCCTTTTCCCCACTGTAGTGCGACCTCAGAGTGAGAATATTTAAGTAGGGGGGTGTGGGGGGTGCAGGGGCACTTGCCCCCCTGCAAAAACGTAAAAGTAATGTTTTATTTTTTTTTTTAAACACACTTTAACAAAAGCGCTTTTTCAGTGAAAGCGCTTTCGTTAAAGTGTGTTCGGTGATTGTGGATTCAGACTATTGAACTTTCATTCAATAGTCCTAGATCCATTATGAAACATGACAGAGCTCATAGATAGCACTTTCCAAATATGGTATAAAAATGTTATGTAAAGAAGAGGTGCTCTCACATTAAACACAGAGTTGTATTGTTTGTAGTTAATAATATTTTGGAACAAAACCTTTAGTGTGTTCATTTATTGGGTCTGTCAGTATCTAACATCTAACCTTCAGCTTTCTGGAGCTTCAGCTCTCCCAGTCTGCTTCTGCCAGTGGCACATCCCCTAGGAATATAACGGGTCTATATCAGTTCCACGAAAATCCAATACAGCCAATACCAAAAAATCGACACGTATTAATTGAACCGTGAATACACCGAATGCACTAAACTGCAAAATTTAAAACATCAAACGGTCATAGTCGGCCAACCACAGCACCCACTACATACTACCTACCCAAACAAAATAAATAAACCACATACAAACACTAACCAATCCCCACTCCTAACCCTAAAGTAAAGCACCAAAACCCATCTTCTAAGACTACACTAAACCCAACATACACAACTATCTATGCACTATCCTTAACCCCTCCCTAACCCTAAGGTCCGTAACTACCGCACACTTCCCCTACGGAGATATACCCTAACAAAATAAATAATGCACATAAATACATTTAACAAAACCCTACTTCTAACACTACACTAAATCTTACATACATTACCTATCTATACACTTACCTTAACCCGCACCCTACCCTAAGGTCCATACCTATCGCATACTTACCTTACAGAGCAGTACCGCAGATGGGCCAACCAAAACACTTCGACATTTCGGATTTTGTTATTTTGGACATTCGGCATTTATGTAGTTCCCGCAATACGTGATGATCATTTCATATTCGCGGAAACAGCGTTTCGATCATCGGATAGGGACCCGAATATAACCTTCTTACTACAGCTATCTCACTACTTTGCTCTCTTCCCAAGTCTATTATTCTCTTCCTTTAATGGGCCCAGACACAATACACTGTTCATCAGCCGTCCACCTCCTTCTACCTTAATAACTATAGCCTTAATTCTAGGTTCTGACCCTTACCATTTCTTCATTTTCCTCATGCCACAGTTACACCTGCCTACCTTCTCTATGACATCACATTTAATGTCCTCTCTTACACAGATTGCCACTAGTTAACCTATACTCTGTGTCCTGTCCTGTCTTGTTTCTGGCCCACATTTAAGTGATACCAACAACGTCTACCCTCTCCTCTTGTATTATGCAGCTTTCAAAACAAAGTGGTAATGACATGGATGATTGATGGAATCACAAAGCAGTAATAAAATAAAATAAAGCTGACAACTGTTATCCACAAGTAGAAGCTGTCATGATTAAGTGCTTTCATCCAAATGAAATTTTGCAGCTCTCCAGCTTCCTTCTCAAACTCCTTGGATTCTGTAGTAATGTTACCTTGCCGTAATCTATGCCACTACTGTTGTTCCTTTGTTGTGTATTGTGTCGATTTTCTCCCCTTTCTTGGGGACTAAGTACTTATGCCTGTTCTGCTTCTATGACAACCCTCATATTTTCTTCTTGGTTCGAAGAGCAGCTTTGAGCATTGATATCTGTTTGAGGCTAAGATGTAGTCTGACATTAACAAATAACTGGCCTTTCTGCTAGGGTTCCCCAAACTCCCTACCACGAGGCAACTATCTTTTGACCACTGCCACAACTAGTATTATATTTCATAATCTCTTCTTTCTTTAGCATGTTGAGTGTTTGCACAATATGACTTCTAACAATGCTAACTCCCTATCCTCTTTATCGTGGTATCTCTTTGCTAACTCGGTGGCTTTTCTTGCTGTAACTCCATCTGTCTTCTCTGACAGGTCATTGATGCCTCTGTACCATATCATGCATCTACCCCCTCAACCAAGGTGACTATTTGGTCACCTCCATCCACTTCATTCTAAACCACAGGAATGGTTTGGTGGTAACCTGGTCTTTCCGGTTTCTCTTGCACAACTCTTAATCCCTACATATATCTATATAACCTTTCCTACTCCAGTTGAATCATCCCAGCATTCCCTACTGTCTTTGCCAGTTATCTCCATGTCTGAGCCATACCTGACCCCTTTTAACCCCACATGTGCTACTCCTTCAAACCCTCAATACAGTTTTCCTTCTTACCTATCATTTTAAACTTACCCCCACCTGTATTCCCAAACCATTTAGTGTCTGTTCCTTATTTTATCTTATTACTCTCCTGTCTGCTTCATACCATATCCTTCTATAACTTCCTACCTTCAGTCCTTTTGATTGAAGCCCCCTCAAGTTTTCATTTCATCCTTATGAGCACCTTTACCTCCCACTCCTGTTGCATAATCCATCTACATGTCACGCATCCAGACCACCTCCACGGAGACCTCAACTACACACTACCCAACACTAAGCATAAAAGACCCTCTTCTCCTTCCATTCCACCCTTCTCCTGTAATTTATTGTACTGCCCAGTTTATAGAATGTTTGTATGACATAGCTGTAATACTGCATATTGCACCTTAATATACCCCCAGCTAGATACTCTAGTTGACTGTAGCAGATTTACTAGTAAACCAATAAACACCTGTGATGCCTCACAATTAATTAACTGTACTTGAAAGAAAGTTATAATGGTCCTTTATAGGATAATAGGATCATATTGGCCCTGAGGCCCTTACAAGCCTAGCCAAGAATTTAGCCCATGTTCCAACAAGTCAGCACCCTATGCCACTGTCAAGCAGGGACACAGGTGGAATCCCAGGGGTGTATTTTCTGTTCCCCATCCAGTTATCCAGGTTGAGTTTAAAAAGGTTTAATGAGGTACTCTGCTTTGTGTGGAGAGGGAGTCTATTCCACAAAAGGGGGATTCTCTGGGCCAACATGTCCTATTGATGTCACAGACCAGGTTGAGGTTGTGCATGCGGGTTACTCAAGTGGAGTTTGACTTGCGGATATGCAGCAGTCCCATCAGGGCCAGGTCTGAGATTGCTTTCTATGCCAGACAGAGGTCACCTCAGAGGAATCTGTAGGAGACTGAGTAGACGGGAAGGGATTTTAGCTTATCTGTGTAGGCTAGATGTTTGAGGCCCTGGATTCTTTGGGTGAGGAACCTCTGTGGTCTCTCCAGCTGTTGCACGTGCTTTGTGAGGTACATGCCGAAAGGGGCATTGTACTCAATAATGGGTCTTATAAGGGAAGAATACAGGGATGTTATGACCACCTTGCCCCTGATTGAGATATCCTTACTAATGAGGTGGGTCATGTGGAAAGCTTTCCATACAATGGAGACAATATGGTGGTCAAAAGTCAGTTTGCTATCAACCTGGGTGCCCAAGTCCCTCACGACTGATTGCATGCTTAATGCCTTATTATCAATGTGATAATTTGTAGGGATGTCATTTTCCCCAAAAGGGATGATGATGATGATGCATTTTTTGGCATTCAGTTTGAGGCCATGTTTCTGGCACCAGTCATTTGTTTGGGTGAGGCTGTCTTGGAGGATGTCCACATCACTAGGGGAATTGGTCAGCCATAGCCCACTAGATTTGGCCTGTACCTCTGAAAAGTATATCCCAAACAGCAGAGGCCCCAAGATCGATCCCTGGGGTACACCGCTTGTTAGGGGTCTACTTCTTGAGGTGGCATCCCCTATTTTGACTAGGTGGGTTCTATCAGTGAGCCAGTTTGCTACCCATCTGGTAACATATGGATCGATGCCTAGTTGAAAGAGTTTATCTATTATACCTGAGTGGGGAACAGTATTGATGGCCTTGGCCAGGTCAAGGTAAGTGGTGTACACTGTTTTCTCTTCATCTATGGCCTTGGTGACTGTCTCAAAGAAGCTGACCAAATTTAACAGGCATGTCCTCTCCTTGACAAAACCAAACTGTGTGGGATCAAGTGTCTGGAGGTTGCTAATGTCCTTGTTACTGAGGTCATTGATAATCTGCTCCATGAACTTGCAGATCAGAATAGTTAGGCTGATGGGTCTATAATTTTCTGGATCAGTGGACTCTCCACCTTTGTGAAAAGGGATGACAGTAGCTTTCCTCGATGAAGCCAGTACTCAGGCTTTGGTTGAACAGGGTGCCTAATGGTGCTGAAGGTTCCTGCCTGAGTTCATGTAGGATGCAGCCCGGGGAACTTATTGGGTCCCATGGAGGCTGTATCTTTTGCCTTTGAGAGGGCAGTGATGACTTGCTCCCTAGAGATAAGGGGGACAGGCACTGGGGATGGCCTGTTTTACTGATGGAGAGACAGAGGAGTGAAGTTTTCACTGAACCTGTCTGCCAGCAGGTTGGCTAAATCTACCTCTGAATAAGTGCCACTGATGTATAACACAAGTAATGGAAAAACAGTAAATCAGTACTATGGGCCTTGGCTTAAACAACTACTTTGTGTGCACAAGGCAGAAATAAGAAAGTGTCTGAAGAGTTTAACTCACAGAGGAGGTAGATATAGGAAAAGTGGAAGATGCATGTTACATTTCAGAACATAACAAATATGAGATGAGAGGGCTTGGAGAAGCCTACACCTGCAGTAGTTGCCTCAGAATCAGTTTTAATTTACTGCATCTGAAGATTGCTTTATTTTAACTGTCTGAAAGTATTAAAGAGTCTTACCAAGATGGTAAAGATGCTTCAGGTGAAAGCTCAAGTGACTGATTTATGAAGTACAGAAACATTTGGTTTCAATGAAAGACATTCAAATTCAGAATGATTCTGTCCTACAACAGACATATAGTCATCATTTCTGCATTGAAAATCAGAGAAGAGAAGCTAGTGAGGCGATCAGAATGTGTTTAGAATCATATTCTTGCTAAAATCACTGTATAGTGTCAATTAGCTTACTATACAGTGCCATTGCAATAAAAATGTATCTGTCACACTTTGAATCTTACCTGTATATATCATGAGCTATAATGTTTTTTTTATATTAATGTCATCTGACTTCTTTATTTCCTAACATTCTACTAGTTGTTTAAAATTCAAATACCTTCATTCAAGGCTCTGGTGAGAAACTGACTAGCAGAGTAATTTAAAAGGGAACAAATCACTAAGAGATGAAGGTAGTTTAGCACATACAAATACAGGGAAGTGAAGAGTCACAACATAAGTGTATCATCACAAAGACCTTAAATATACACTAGATACTAAATTTTAATTTTAAATTTTAATATCCATAAAGAATCCATAAGAAATTTTCCATGCTAAAACCTTAATTACATATCCGTTTTATAAATATATTGGACAGCACAGTGGTGCAGATGTAGCATTGTAGCTTCACAGCAAGAGGTTCTCCGGTTCGATTCTCGGCTGGAGTGCCTACTGTATGGAGTCTGCACGTCCTCCCTGTGTTCATGTGGGTTTCCTCTGAGTGCTCCGGTTTCCTCTCACATTACAAAGACATGCATGTGGAACATCTCTCCCCAGGCCTCCACTGAAAATTGGCATTGTTCTAAGTCGGACTTTCTTGGTTAACAAATGTTAACTAACTAACTAATAAACTAACTAGCACCAAATGGAAATGGTGGTGACTAAAATACAGCAAAATGCCAGCAAAAGTACACCAGGGACACAACAGAGGACTGTGTTAGGTTGCTTTAGTTATGATGCACACAGGAAAGCAGCATGTTTACTTATATTGAGATATTTCATAGCACATGGTGGTAGGATTGATGCAGATGGGAGAGTTTAGTTTTAGTGGAAACTATGCTAGATCTTACACTGCAAACCAGGAATCAAACCATGTTGAAATCAATTATAAAATGGTAGTACAAGCTCCATGTGATTCTGCATGTGGGGATAAAAGATGTGCCTTCTGATATAGCTGAGGCGCCAAGAGGAGAGCATTGGACCTGCGTATCTTTGCAGGAAGACAGATCATAGGAGGTTACCAGGCTATTGACTCAGAGGTCATTTCAAGCCTAGCAATTTCAGTCCCATTGTAATACCATAGATACTCTAGTCAATACCAGGATTATATTTATTAATGACTGCCCATGTCCAGTAGGGTTGAGGATGCTATCCCAGGCAATAATTTATGGTGCCCCATCCATTCATCCAGGTTCCTTTTGAACATTGTCATAGAAGTGCTTTGCTTCACATGAATTGGCAGCCTATTTCAAAGATGCTGCAGTCACTGTGAGACAAGTCTGTCCCTCCAGGATGTCCTATTCAAGTTGTAGGCCATATTTAGGTCCCTGGAATGGGGATCTCTATTCCCGTTTGATTTATGGATGTGCAGCAAATTCATTAGGTTTGTGTTGGAGATTGCTGTGTAAGCCAGGCATAAGTCTACCCTAATAAGTCTGTACGATACTGAGTATAGTGACAGGAATTTTAGTCGGTCTGTGTAGGGCATGTGTTGGAGTCCCTTGATCTTCTTAGTTAGAAACCTCTGAGGTTTCTCCAATTCCTGCAGGTGCTTTGTATGGCACATGCCAAAAGGGGCATTATACTCAATTATGAGCCTGATTAGTGATGAGTAGAGAGGGGTTATAATCTCCTTTGCTCTAGAGGCAATGCCTTTACTAATCAAGTGTGCTATGTAGAAAGCCTTCATTACTACAGTAGGCACATGGTGGTCAAAGTTAAGGTCACAGTCTACTTGTGATCTCATTTCTCTTACCACTTCCTAGGTACATAGGGTATTGTTGTTAATATGATAGTATGAAGGAACATTGTTTTTGCCAAAGGCACTAATTATTCATTTCTTTGAATTCAGTTTGAGACCATGACAAAGACACCAGTTGTTGGTCTGCGTAAGACCCTCCTGGAGTATACTGACTGCATTTGGGGATATAATAATTGCACCCAGTTTGCAATCATCCGCAAACTTCGTCAGCCACAGCCCCTTAGTTTTGGCCAGAACTTCTGAGAAGTATATACCAAACAGTAGGGAACCCAGCACTGACCCTTTTGGCACTTGGTGACAGGTCTGCTGGTTGATGTGGAGTCACCCACTTTGATAGTGTGTGACTGGTTTGTGAGCCAATTGGCAACCCATCTTACAACAAAGGGGTTTATTTTCAGTTTGCTAAGTTTATCGGTAATGCCTGAATGTGGGATTGTGTCAAAGGCCTTTTCCAAGTCAAGGTATGCTGTGTGCACAAATTTGCCCTCATCAATGGCCCTGGTCACATTTTCAAGGAAATCCACCAGGATTAACAGGCAGGATCTGCCCTTGACAAAGCTGAATTGGGTCAGATCCAGGGTTTGGAGGTTATATATGTCTTTATTTATGAGTTTCATGGCTTTATTGAAGAGGCTGGTCAGATTTATGGGTCTGTAATTCCCTGTGTCTCTTGCTAAGCCACCTTTGTGGAGGGGAATAACCGTTGCTATTTTCTATTCTGCAGGAACAAAGACAGTAGTTAGGCTGTTATTGAATAGGGTACTTAATGGTGATGCTAGTTCATGTTTTAGTTTGTTTAGAAGACAGCCTGGGATGCTGTCTGGTCCCATAGAGGGTGTGCTTTTTACCTTAGACAAGGCAATGACCTGCTCTTCGGATATGTAGGGAGGGGGGGTTAGGGGCAAGGTTTGTGATAAGTTTGGAGGGAAAAAGGGAGGGAAATATTCACCAAATCTGTCTGCTAGCAGGTTTGCTATCTCTCCGGGATCAGTGTGTGTGATAACGTTAGTCAGTAGTTCTGCACATGCTTGGATCCTACCTTTTAAGTTATGTGCATAGCTGTAAAAGGCCTTATGATTATCCTTGGCTGTGATTGCTAAGTTTTTCTCAAAGTTACCTTTAGAGGACTTGACATTAGTTTTCTTAGACAGCAACCTTTGCATTTGTTATAAAGTTTGTTGATGCTAGATATCCACCAGGCGGCTTTTTTTTTTTTTTTAATAGGACCTCTGGCTTTGATTCTTTCTAGCCAAGTCTATACATTTATGCAAGTGATTGTACAGGGCTTTAGTGTAAGTTTTGGTATACTTACCACTTTTAGCTGGGGGTTGGGGTTGGAATGTATTTATACCTTCCTGTAGGAGGGTGTAGTTTGCTTTGGTAAAGTTTTTTAGTCTGACTTCACTCTTTGTGAGCTCTGGTGTTAGTGCCAGTTTGAAGGTGTCTCATTTGTGGTCAGATTTAACTAATGATGGTCCAACAGTTGCTGTGGTGCATCTGTTTGTCATGTTATTGAGGACCAGATCTAGTATGTTTGTTCCTCTTGTTGGGGGTTTGAACAATTTTTTTCCAGGGCATTTGAGTTAACAAAGTCAAGGAACTTTTGCACAATGAGTTAGGGCTAGAGTATGTTTCCCAGTTGATGGTGGGATAATTGAAATCCCCCATGACCAGAGTGTTTGGGAATATTTGGATTGACTCCAGATTGGTCAAGTAGGCTTCATGCGCATCATTATACATGGAGGGGATCTATAACTAGCTATGACTTGAATGGGGGTCTTACCCACAGTAATCTGAACTTGGAGTAACTCCATGGAGTTGTCCAGTCTAACTAGGTTGTAGGTGAGTTTATCTCTAATATAGATAGAAACCCCACATCCTTTAGTTCTCACACATTCATTTTGTGGTCTGAAGGTGTGGAAGGCATTGTAGCCTTGCAAGGCAGGGGTACTGTCTAAGGCCTTCAACCAGGTTTCTATGACTGCATAGACATCTACATCCTTCAGTGATAGAAGTGCTACCAGGTTGTGCAGTTTTTAGTTTAAGCTTCTAGCGTTTAGCAACATAACCCTTATTTTGTTAAGGTTGGCAGTTTTCACATCGGCAATTTTGTTTTAAGTCCTTGCCTAAAAAGAGACTATGAGGGAGGCAAGAGCCTTTGTCAGCAGCTGAAGCCTAGTGGTGTGAGGTGCAAACCATCTCTGGCAAAGCAGTGAGGTTTGTCGACCATGTAATCCCAGGCTGACAGAAACCGGATCCCCTGTGAATGACACCAAAAACTAAACCAATTATTAACATCAGCCATTTTTTGTTTATACTGTGGCATCATTCTAGGTGAGGGTAATATACTGCTCAAGGCTAGGGACATACTTGCCTGGGCCACATACTCAGAGGGCTCAATCATGTCTCTCTTCATATAGTCTGGTGAGGCACTTCTCAGGTCATTCACTCCAACATGAGCTATGACAGTGTCATAATGGTACTTTTTCCTGAGACACCCAAATGCATGCATGATCTGATGAATCCTGGCACCAGACAGACAGCTAACCGTGACATTCTCCTTATCTAACTTGGTGAGCGCAACATCCATGTGTCTCACTATGGAGTCTCCAATGACAAGAAAATTTGGTTTTTGAGTGTTACTCCTTTCGGGCTTGGTAGGTTGAAACACTGATGTTGCTATGTGTCTTGGGTGCTGTGGGAACTGTGTTAGTTGTAGCAGTCATTTTGTTTGGAGGTTGCTGGTGTTTCAGGAAGTTTTTTGAGAGAACCTCTGCGTATGTTGATTTATGTGTTGGATGTATACTATGAGCATGAGTATTGGTGGGTGAGATGACAACCTCTTCAGTGTTATTGTTTTGAGTGTGAGGGAGCAGGGATTCAAGATTCTTGGTGTAGATACATCTCTCGCACACTGTACTAGAGTGAGTTATTAGTATAGGGTTTTCAGTGTACATGAGACAGTTGCTACACTACCTCAGGAGACCCAAGTCAACAAGGCAGGCAGGAGAAACAAGGGTAGTCTAACTGTCCATAATGCTAGGATTGAAGAACTGTTATCCCAAAGGAGGTGCTCTGTAGATGGGTATTTCTGACGGAGTTTTTGGCTGGTGGTCTAATGGACCACAGCTCACAAGCAATACTTCTTAGAACGGAGATGTACTAAAGATGAGGACTACACTAATGTACTACAGCTGTAGCTAAGGGAAAAGTATTGAAATTATCTGTCCAGCTATGGCGCAAAATTACACAGCAGTGAGAGGTGCTGCACAGTGTGCAACAAGTAGAAACTGGCTCAAGCAGAGGGCTTAAATACCAGAAGTTAAAAACTTAAAACAAACTTTTAAAAAATTCAAAAGAACCAATAAGGGTGCTAACTGCAAGCCCTAAACCAATCATCCTTCACCAGACAGGTTCCAATCAGCACACTTCTCTCACAAGGATGTAGAAGGACCCCCTCCAATCAAAGATGACTAGGAAAATGTGCTCAGAATACAACAGCCACTACAAACAGACCCAGATGCAGCAAACACTAAAAAAATGTTTTAAACAGCAGAAAAACAGCAGTGAGACACTAAAAATTTTTAAACAGCAAGGAGACACTAAAGAATGTTTTAAACATCAAACAAATCATTTATTTAAAACACTGCTTGGTGGGAAAACAAAACAAACAAAACAAATGCTTTGCAAACAATAAGAAGTAGCAACAATTACTTTGCAAACAGTGAAAATAGCAAAAAAAAAGCATAGCAACAGTGTCAGCAATAAAATATGATTTAACAGGCACAGTAAGGCAGAAAAAATGTAATATAAATAGTGTAGTTTAGTTAACAGTATTAAATAAGCAGAACACAATAAAAAGTTCAATAAATACTATAATCAAGCAAAAAAAAAACAGGCAATTTACATTTTTTGGGAAGCTCAGAAGCCTCTAATCATCTGGTATCTCTGCTCAGAGTTGTCTCTGGTAACCCACATCATTTTAGCTCGATCCAAACATATCCTTCTTTGTTTGATCTCAGTACCATGTACAAACAGAAGAAAGAAAGCAAGAGGTGCACAGTACAGGGAATGACTCGGGGACTGGTGTTACAGTACTGCATCATAACAAATTTAGACAGCACTGGCTAGGTAGTGATGCATGGATAATTTGATTCAAGGTGTACAGACAGGACAGGAAGAGTAGAAGAGGGATAACTATCTGAAATATCAGGACCGGCTAGAGTGAATACTGAAACACAAAGACAGAAGGCCAAAAAAGTGGGCTTACATATAATAGGTCTGAGATGGCTATTTCTCAGAATATTCACTTTTGTCCAAGGTATGACAATCTCAGTGTTGGTATATATAAAGTTCAGGGGGTATGGGTGGGGCACAGGGGGGCTTGCCCCCTGCTAAAAAAGAAGTTTAAAGGAGAAGAGTGATGTTTGAGATTCTCTCTTCTACAGTAGTTTGTTGTTTTTTTAGCTTGTCAGCACTCAGCATTTCAATTGCCTACATTTCAATAGGGCGCTGCAAAAGAGGTCAAGGTGGCAACGCACACTCAGAAAAGGACTAACTGCACATTGAAGCAGCCTGATGACCATGAAGAAACAGAAGACATAGAGACTTTGACTTTGAGTGCAGCGGGGAAATTGAGGATCCTAGTGGGTAATATAGCATGTACAGCAATAAATAAAGGGGTCTTTCCAGCAGTGAACTGGGAGGTACCCATACACAGAGAAATAATAAAGAGTGAACTAGAAGAAGCTCTGATAGAAGATGGGATTAAACAGTGATTGAGAACTTTAGCCAGGAATGAAAATATCTTTCACCTACTTCTATGCTATGATGATAGGGTGAGACATCTGTGATAAGAGAGCACCTGGAAACAATGATTATACCATAGCATGCTTTAACCTGCATAGAACAATACCTGCACATGCCATAGGAATGGGGTTACAGAATGTTAGACCTTTGTTGATTAAACAACAGAGTGGGAATCAGGAAAGGCCCCTGGAAAAAATTACAAAGCTTTGTGGATGTATTAAAATAGGAGTGGAGAAAGGAATGTAATATCTTATCAAAAGAAGAAAATTGTTTGATAGGAGAAAATAAGGCTGTTTAATTGGTGTGTGGGGCTAAGACAGATTGTGAACACTAATACAACAAAGCGTATAGAATGATGAGATACGGGACAGATAATGAGAATGTCACAAAAAGGTTAAATGTTCACCAGCCAGACCAGAGTGTCCCAAGGACAGAGAATGGCAGGTACAGATTGGGGCTAGGGTGAGTGATTGTAGGGCACAATAACTTCTGTGATACGTAGGTGCACATAACAAGAGTTGTCGGGTAATTGTTGTAGTGTAGGAGGGGAACATATGCTTTAGAAAAATTGCTAATATAGAAGTTGAGGTGGAGCACAGGAGTCTTTAAGAAGATACAGAATAAGGTCAGGATGAGCTACTCCCCTGGTTAAAGGACCTGACGATGAGGGGAGGTACTTACAGGACTTTATAGTATCTTCTTAGTAAATGAAATGGTGCTAAAGGATTGCAGGGTGACCACAGCAGCTCCTCTGCACAAAGGCAGACTTAGGAAAGAGACAGGTTACTACTGGCTTTTTAGTCTTGCTTCTATTCCAGAGAAGATGATAAAATATCCTACAGGGCACTCTGGATAGCTTACTGAATATTGATTTGATTGCTGATGGCTAATGACATAGTTTCACACCTCAGTATCTTGTCAGCCCAGCTTGAATCAGCTCTGCGCATTTATGTTTACAGACTTCAGTGAAGTGCCTTTGGTCTGTAAATTTTCACAGAAGTTTTCAGGACAGGTCACCCATACTGTCATCAATCTGAAGTACATACGTGGTTGGAACTGACGAATAGCTAAAGTGTGAGCTCTCCGGCTTACCATAGTTTCTGTCCATGTTTGCAGATAAAAAATGTAGAGTAATCCTTACCGGTTCATTGTTTCCTCTGAAACCACTACATATATACACCTAGATACAGGCACATACACAACAAATATATACATATATTTAGGTTGTACACTGCATGCACCTGAGACATAATTCCTTTGTATGCCAGTAACCCTCTAAACCTCCCCCAGACCCTGCACATTCCAAAAAGTAATAGAATTCTCATTTCTAATGGGTGGTTGTCCCTTCACAACTGTGATCTAAAAGAAACTTTCCTACATCAACACTTGAAATTCCAGGTCCCCGCAGTGTCCTGAACCCAACTTAAAAAACACATCCATCAACTACAGTAGTTTCTTTATAACTTCACAAGCAATTTTTGAATGAATTATGTGGTAGCATTGAGCACAATGTTGACTATTTGTTTTGCATTATATTCAGCTTCTCTTTGTCAGTTTAATCAAGGGCTATTTGCCCATTATTTCAGCAGAGTTTCATAGTTTAAAGGGACCAAAACATTGCCATTATATTGTTCTCTGGAT
The DNA here is from genome assembly GCF_019279795.1 of Protopterus annectens. NCBI lineage: Eukaryota > Metazoa > Chordata > Ceratodontiformes > Protopteridae > Protopterus > Protopterus annectens. The sequence goes on along the minus strand of NC_056748.1, from coordinate 271,525,081 downwards.
TAGTTTTGTGCTGTCATGCATTCCCTGACACAGAATGCTTGTTGCACAAGGATAGTCATAAGTAGTTTCTTTCTTTGAAGGTTTTTTTCCATTTGATCTGTGAATCAGCTGACTGTTTTTGCCATTTTGTAGTTTGCTGAATGTTAACTTAATACATGCACATGTAACACAGTATTATTAGGGATTTTTCCCTTTCTCACTATTTCTGAACCTTGGACTTAGTATATATATAAGTAGTGGGGATGTGGAGGCAGCAGAGGGACATGTCCCCCTGAAAAAATAAATAAAGAATTGTTTTTAATGCACATCTAAATTAATGTGCATTCATTAAAGTATGGTCAAGCTTTTGATTGTCTACATTAGTGAGTTTTGACTATTGCCAGAAGAATCAAGCATCATCAGATGACAAGTCATGGCAGATGAACCACAGAATGCGTGATGTGTGAATATGACTAGCTTTGGCCACTGTGGGTAGGCAGGCCCACCCATAGCGATCCAATCTGCTACATTGTTGATCCAGTCTTAGGGTTTTGCCTCAAAGGAACAGACTTGAAAAAAGTGACTGGATCCAAAGTTGACAAATTAGTTTTAACTATACCTGTCGGGGGATCTCTTTGGAAGTAACTGTTGTGCATGTTGAACTAGCATTAGCAACTTTTTCAACAGCATTACCCTGAATGACTCTTCTTTACTGAAGTAACACAAAGCTAGTGACTGAGCAAACACACACCAATCTAAGCTGTTAATAACATCTTCGTTATATCTACTGCACGATAGAACTTCTTTATTAATAAGCTTTATCACAACACACTGTATATAAAAATCAATAATAAACGCACGAGCCAAGAATGAGAATATATAAATAAATAACTGAGACAGTAAAAACACATAAAAATGAACTGCATAATTTAATAAAACATAAATACATTAAATGCAGAACTCTGATGCAAAAATATTGCATGAATAATTAAAGCATGACTACATGGATGACAGAGTCTGATGCAAAAACATTGATGCAAGTTAAAAATTAAAGATGAAAAGTAATAGAAGCCTAGATGTGAAATGTAAAAGGGTGATCAGTCCAATCATTGAAAGCCAGCTCAAAAAGATATGTCTTTGAGGACCTGTGAAAGTATGGCAATGTGGAAGATTCAGTTAGCCACTGAGGCAGTAAGCCCTGCAATTCTGGACTCTGGTAAATAAAAGAAAAATTGTCTGAGGTTTCTAAATAAACTTGTGGAGTGACCAGAAGCATCTTGGGAGGCTGAATGCAGAACCTGAGGTGGGCATTATGGCACAATACACTCCTTCTTGTAAGAGGGACCCAAGTGATGTATGGACTGGTAACGCAGCACCAAGAGCTTGAAAATGATACGAAAATGGACTGGCAGCTTGTACAGGCTGGTCAGCACAACTGTAATGTGTTGGTAACCTGAGGTGCTAGTATGTAACTTGCAGAGTTCTGCTGAAGTTGTTGACATTCAATTGTCTGGTTAATCTTTCCTCAACAGAAGCATAACTAGGGTGGGTTGAAGGGAGGGGTCGCACTGTATACAAGGAAGTAGGGCCGTGGGAATCAGCAGTTGCCGATCGAGATTTATTACATAATTTATTATAATATAATAATTATATAACATGTTATATATAATATATTATAATTATAGTATAATAATTTATTATAATAATACTACATAAGTAAGTATCCTTGCTTATATAGTTACATGACATGTATGTACAACTGTATATAAGTTTTTTTTATATTTATTCTTCAGTCTAATTTTTGTTGTATAAAATTGTTGTAGTTTGTTCTAAGCTCTCTGTGTTATGTATTCTGTTTTGTAGTTCAATCAATGTGCTAAACTCTCTATGTAATTATCTGTTTTTAATTCTATCACTGTTATATCCTACTCTGTGACCACCCATTTTTTATACTGTTAAATAATCTCAACGGTATGCTCAGAATATATTTTACTGGGGCTTTTTTTCCCCAGGCCTCCACTGAAAATGGGCCTTTGGCTTGGCTGGATTAACCTGGTGAACAGATGTCAAATAAATGAATAATAAATATAGTATCAGTATTCAGAAATGAATGCAGATACCATAATTGGTGGCACGGTTGAAGCACATCATGGGTGGCATTTTAACTGTAGAAAACCCACTTGCTACAGAGTACATTTGTATTTGAAGCAAGTGCTTTGTTACTGTTTAAAGCAGACAACCTTTTTTTTTTTAGAATTAAAGACCTTGTTCTGCAAAAGAGTCATAGAGAATCACTAAATCTATAGATCAGGTAATGGATCTTTTATTTTGCTCCTCAACTTAAGAGTTGAGGAGCACAGACTTTTTTTTTCAATTTAGAATTGAGAGTCAGCTGGGGAATAGCAGTGGTCACTAGATGAACTGTGGTTCTGTTCATTGATTGTGTCAAATGAGAAAATTATTGAACTGCTATGGGAAAGTCCACACATAAATGGGTGGGCAGTCAATGAAAAAGCCACAGTGTGCTCCTGCAAAGACATGTTCATAGGAGTTGTTTATTCTACAGACAACCTAGTAAATAGTGACCTCCCATTTCCAGTCCTGCTCCACTTAGGGCATTGAGTTAAGGAGACTCCAGATAGAATAGTGGCAGGTAGGTGGGGAATGAAGCTGGCATCAAGCCATTCCTCTGTAATGACTGCAATGTCAATATCAAGCAGCATGTCTGAGATGACACGAGGCCTGCTCACTCATATCACAGTAAACTGTCCTAAAGGGGAGCCATTAGAGGAAGGCTGCTATTCATCTGCTGCTGTTAAAAAAGAAGAACCATAGGTATTACCTGTCACCTGCCAGAGGTAAAAAAGCAGAACCATAGGTACTACCTGTCACCTGCCACTGTTAAAAAAGCAGAACCATAGGTACTACCTGAAGGAGGAAAAGTGATAATTCTTTTAGTGGTTTGCGTAGGAGGAAGGAGTACTAGGTTGATGGACTACAAAGAGTGAGCACTGGAAGTACCCACCTCTGCCAACCAAGCATCAACACAGACACAAAATGAAAGCTGGCAAATCTGGCAAATGGGAGAAGTAAAGGGATGGAGCCCCAAAAGAGTGAGTTTATCATAAATAATGGGAATGCAGTTAAAAGAGTTAAGAAAGATACTAGTGAATGATATAGTAATATGACAAAAAGACTAGGACAAGAAAACAGAATAATACAAGAAACAGTAAACTGTGAAGAAAACAGAGAAAACAAAGATAGATGTGTGTGTGTGTGTGTGTGTGTGTGTGTGTGTGTGTGTGTGTGTGTGTGTGTGTGTGTGTGTGTGTGCCCGCGCAAATGTGTTTGTGTGTATGTGTGCATACATGCACATGTGTCTGTACACATGGTACTTGCGTGTGTTTATGCACTTGTATGTGTTTGTGTGTGCGTGCCTATCTATGCAAAAGAGAGAGCGAGAGAGAGAATATTTCTTTTCCCCCTTTTTCAGCTTGTTACTCCAGCTGATATCTAACATCAACCCTTGCAGCATCAGTGGACCATTTCTTCCACACACTGGAATGCTGTAATGTGCTGTTGGGGAATCCAGTGCGTATGAACTGGCAGCTTCGAGGTTGTCACACTGAAAGAGGATAGATTCTTGTGAAAGCAGATCATTGAACATACACTGTTCCAGAATGGATGTGGTGTGTTCCATACTGAGCAGGTTAACCTTCAGGAAAGCTGCATGCTCCATTACTACTATAACATACAAAGGACTAGTTTACCATTTTTAACATTCCCCAGATAGTAAACTCACAGCACATTATCTCTTCACCCCTACACCACCCTCCTGCACTCTCCCGGCAATGAATGGAAGTCACAGCCTTATACATTTCCCTCCTCTGATTGCCCATCAGTTCCTTGGATCATTAATCAAACTCAAAACACAACAAAAATGGGCACCCTCCCCCCATAATTTCAAGCCAGTGGGTAACAACACCAATTTAAAAAAATGCATTGGTGGTTGTGGTACAAAGGGTTGGACAATCTATACAGGAAAACTTTAACCTACAATTAGATTCTAGAAACTGAATGGATGTGAGCAGTTTAGTATGAGTAAGGAAACTGAAAATATCTTTCAGTGATATTTCAACAAAAATCGCCAAATGAGATTGCATAGTGACAATGGGAATGGGTCAGTGCTGGTGCTACTAGTCAGTGAGATATTAATGGATAGGAAGAGTGGGGTGTGTCTCTGATTTGTTTACCTCTTTGGTAGAAGGTGTCCCTGTGTCAGCTACACTGACTGTTCCACTGGAGAATGAGGAACATGGTAAAGATGGCAGGGTTATCTGGGAATATAGGGTTCCAGACAAGATCAACATCTTTGCAGAAGTTGGGGTTCACCTGCTGATTAGCTCACTGCATTTCTTCCCAGGGCCAGTGTTGGGATACTATCAAGGAAGACAAGGGGCTAATTAGAAATCTCTCTGACTGCCAAATGAGGACAGCTGTTTCATCCTCTCCTGACTTTCATTCTTGCAAGGTAATAGCTGTGGGTGCATAACACCTGAGCTTGGGCAACCCGGCTGATATGGCAGGATAACAAAAATGAATAAATACAGAACAGTAGCATGTTGTACATTACATTATTACAAATCTATTTACCTGATAACCTGTTCAGCCTGGTAGGACTCAGATCGTTGGTGTGTTGTACAGAGATTACGAGGAACAGTAGTATAGCAAAAAGTAGACAGGAGGAGTTTGCATTGTTCAGTATGCCAGGGCAGGAGAATGGAAGCTGTATGAATCAGGATCTCTGCACTACAATATTTGTTTGCATTCAGATCTCATGCTTAAGTATTAATGACTATTCTGTACTGTGAAACACCCAGCTCAGGTGCAGAAGCAGGGAAGGGAGTGGTATGCAGACATGTCTACCAAAAAATGCCAATGTCAAATGAATGGATATAAATCCTCACTGTGCTGTGTACCAGATACACCATTACTTACAGAAAGACCCTGCACGTGGGTAGCAGCTGGAATCACTGGTTACAGGCTGTTCTCTTACAAATGAGAAAGCTTGTCCTGCATAACAGAACACCTTCAGTTTGTATTCTCACACAGCCAGGTTGATTTTTGTTAAAGCAGCAAGCATGCCTATGTGGACAGGTGGGCATCTGTAGCCCACAGATGCAGCCTAGTCTGAGTGGTGCCACCTACAATTATAAAAACTGTGCCATCCTTTCCTGTCTCAACTCAGTACAAAATTCAGGAAGAAAATGGCAAAATATGGACACTCCTCTTCGTGGTCTTGTGGTGTCCTTCTGATTACCCAATCTAACAAAATACTAAATACTTTGTTTATTATTTAATGTATTTCACATTTGTTAACCGGGTTGGTCCAAATGAGCACAGGCCCATTTTCAGTGGAGACCTGAGAAGAAAAGCTCCAAGAAAAAAAAAATAATGACAATTTTACATTACAGTGATAGATTTTACAGAAAGTAAACAAAGACAATTTCACAGTATACATACACAGTAAGATTGCATGTGTGAAAAAGAGATGAAAGCATAATAATACACAAGTAATTATAATGATATAAGCATGATACATTCATACAGATTATATAGTTCAATAGCAATTACCTAAATAGGGTAGATCCAGAAAAAACGGGTCTATATTAGAACACCGAACATTCAAAATGTCGAGTGTTCTAATATCGAACTCTAGCAATTGAAAATTCAAAACATCGAACATTCAGAACAGCAAATTTTTTCCTAGGGAAAAAATTTGTTGTTCCAAAACACAGACACACAACACAAGCACACCAAACAAACAGCAATCCACACACATACACCTAAACCTACACTAAACTATACATACACCACTAGCTATCCACTTACCTTAACCCAAACCCTAACCCTAAGGTCCGTCACTATCGCACAGTCACCTCACCCCTGCCCTAACCCTCACATCCACGCAATTGCACACTTACCTGACCCGCGCCCTAACCCTAAATCACCTAACCCGCCCTAACCCTCACATCCACACAATCGCACATTTACCTGAACCTGACCCGTAACTTTCCACCAGAGCGCTGAAAATACAAAAACAACAGAAACAGACAACCGAATTCTTATCCTAGGAAAAAATTTGGTTTTCTGTTTCTTTGATATTTTCAGCGTTCGCTGAAAACGGGTCGTTATCAGAACACTCAACATTTTAAATGTTCGGTATTCTAATATGGACCCAAAAAAACTTACTGCTCAAAGGAGGGAGAGACAGATGAAAGAATATGAATTAGGTAGGGTCCTGGCAGGGGCATAACCGTGTTTTCTGGAGAAAGTTTTTCAGTTCTTTTTTGAAGCTGTTAGTTTGAGTAATGCTACGTAAATTAGCAGAGAGGTTTTTCCAGAATTTTCTTCTGGAAGATTTATATAAAAGATTGCCAATATTCATTTAGGACCTATATGTTTGAAAAAGGAATTTGTCGATACTTTGCAAGGGGCGGGACGGGGTATAGTAGTTGACTAGATTGGAAAGGGAGGGACAAGCAGTTGGTTTATTAAGAAGGAAGTGGGTTACATAATGTACCCCAAAGTCTTGTAGCACTTCTCAGTCTGTCCTGGGGTATTGTAGTCCTCTGTCTATAAAACCTGGTAGTTTTGTAGCCCATCACTAATTCAACCCTGGGAGTTTTGTAGGTCCTCTCGGTTTATTGTGTTAGTCTTTATCACCATCCCAATCCACGTTGATTGCCTTTTAGTACCTCTCACTCAACCAAAGTCACCCAGTCATCTCAGCAATAAATCAATGAATATGTCAACCCAGTTCTCAAACTTTGCATCCAGTCAGGTTCCTAATTTCTCCAAGTAGTTCAAAAACCTTACACTAATGGATGGACTTATGAATAACATTTATTTATTCTTTATTTAAAACTTACCAGTGCCTTGGCCATCAGCTTTCAATGATTGTGTTTTTTGTGTGTACATCTACCTATTTAGGCTGTCCCGTGACTCTGTGACAGAACTAATTGACTGGCAAGCTTTTTTATGAGACTCAGTCTTTAGCATAATTTTCTGCACACGTGTAAATGACTTCATATTAAATAAACGTCATAAATGCTCATATAAGTATAAAAATACAGCACTCAGAGGTAATATGGTATCTTTGCTGAACTTGTGTTTGGGAAGTAGAAAAAACACAGACAGAAAGTAGGTTGACTTATGTAACTTATGCAAAATTTTGAAAAAGCAAGTTCGGTATTCAACAGGAAACAAAAAGAGGAGAGCAGGGACCAGAAGAGACATTTTAATAACCAAGTTAATGGTCTGGTAGAAGATTAAAATATAGTTTCACGGCCTTTAGGCTATGTGCTTCCAGACCCTGCTGTGAGAGTTCAGTAGTTCCTAGTATCCAAACTTAGCTCTTTATCATATTACTGAAACATACATTAATGTGTGCAATCTCTCCATATTACTGAAACATGCATTAATGTTTTCAGTCTCTCTGTCTCTTCCTGCGCTTCTCTTCCTTTCTCCATCTCTCCGTCATATATGTAGAGAGAGGGGAAGAGAAGAACAGATGACTCCACAAATTTATGCATTTTTTTTGCATTGATATCAACTAACTGTGGTGGTGGTGCTGCGGTAGCGTTGTCGCCTCACAGTAAGACGTTGTCCTGTTCGATTCTCAGCTAAAGCGTCTTCTGTGTGGAGACATGCGTGAATGGGCGTACCTTCATTGAAGGTTGTTCATCAGGGCTGGCAACTCGGTATGTAAAAATCTACTGCCAATCATTAGCGGACTGGAGTTCCGCTGTGGCGACCCCTAACCGGGAAAAGCCAAAAGATACAACAACATTCAAGCATATCAACTATTTCATTTTGTTGCATGACACAACCCCCCACAGAGTATGGTGCATTTCATATTTGGTAACACATTTCCAAACCATTATCTTTGCTCATTTTCTGTTAACAATAAATCAGCATATCTCTCTTACTATCCAGCCCAAATTCTTTAATAGAATTTAGATATTATTACTTCAATCCATCTTTTGCTTACTTGAAAGTCCACCCAGCACTTCCACTGCATGGCAGCATATAATTATTCCTTGAATCACTGTTCTCAAACAGACCCGCGGTTCTCATGAGGGCTGTATCATCTTGCACTGACATTATTGCATGAATTATTTATCCTGAGTACTGACTTTGACGGATGAATGAAAGGCTATGTGCATAACTACAGAACTTTGTTTCAACAACATTTTGGGCAGAGCAGAGATTTATATATTCTGCATGGTTATTTCAGTCTAGGAAACATAAAACAGCACACATTTTGAATGTGCACTGGCCTTGATCATCTGATTTTTCTGTGCATATCTAATTTAGACTAACATTTTTGCATGGTCGGTACACAGTTGGGGTTTGCCATGCACTGTGCACTTGTCATGTATTACCCATTTTTAATTTGTGAGCCTTGCATTATCTCTTCCCAAGTAAACATATAGCCATTCTTTTCATGAGAGCTCTGTAACCCTTCATTCTGTGCATGCCCATCCTTCTTTGTAATGACTTAAATGTATTCCATATGAGCCTGGTAAGCACTCCGGTTTTGTGAGTTGTATAACCCTCCTTCTGTCTGAGCCCAATAATTGCTACTTTCACTGGAGTTTGTTAATTCTTTTCTTGCATCTAAGGCCACTGACCACTCCCTCCATGCGCTGTTTCTACATAAGATTTATAGTTTATTTTACTTTTTTCTTTAGAACTCTGCATATCCATTCATTTCATGTCTATAAAGATCTCACTGAAGTTCTCATTATAAAACAACTTTGTAAACCTCATTAACAGTGAATTCTAAAACCTTCATTCCATGTTAACCTCATGTCATCTTCTCTTTCAGTGTGTGTTGTAATTCTGGTTTATAAAGCTACAAAGAAAGAAAAATGAAGGTCGAGTTATGCATTCCTAGTTTGTTTTTGTCATAGTTATGATGACATTTACTATGAAATGTTTCATCTCCCTTGGCTGAGATGCAAAACTTTGCATTTATAATATTTAAAACTTGCAAAATCAGCATATCACTGTACAATACAGCCGACACAGTAACAAATAATTGTTTTTACAGAAGGGTGTGCCCTTCTTACCTCCAAAAGTGTGGGATGTTCCCCTGCAACCCTAATCTCTGTCTATACTATCTCTGAGGTCACAAAAGCTCAGAGAAAATGAAAACAAAATGCTAAAAAGACAAAAGTAACGTTTTCCCTGTTCTCCAAGTTGAGCAATTTTCAGAACAGTAGAGAACCTGTGACAAAGAAAAGTCTGACACACTGAAATGTCAACATCATGTGAATATGCCTAAAAAGTTGCAGCCCGAAGTGCAATATGATTATTTAGAACATATTCAGTGAACGAAATGGAAGTTCCAGATACTGACTGAAATCCTATTCTCCATGCTATATTTAACCAAAATGACTAACTGAACAGGTGTACTTACAGAAAACGCTTGACAGGTATAGCTGGAAAGAGCAGATGAGTTGCCTTTTTTCATTATTTAATAGTCAATTCTGTTAGTATTTCATACAGGCTAATGATATGAACTGTTTAAAAGTTTCATCCTATGTCCTGGGTTTACTGCTAAAAAGACATGAGTGTCTAGTTAGAGTACTTGGTTAACGACTGTCTAAAAACATCCAGGTGTCAACTTATGTTTTACCATTGTGATAATATTCAGTATTATGTGAATATACAGTTTTAGTAGTTTGGTCAGCATGTAACCAATGAAAGGAATGGAAGTTAGAAAAGTGCCTTTGGTATGGGGTCACTGTGTTTTTTCTGTGTCTGTGTGGGTATTTACCATGTGCTCCAGTTTCTTCTAACATTACCAAAATATGTTATATGTGAATTGGTCATTCTACTAATTTCCTGTAGGTGGGCATGTGTCTGTCTATCTGTGTATACACATGTTTATGCATGCATGTATATACGTGTCTTTTTGTCTGCGTGCTCCTGTGCATGTGTGTGCACATCTTGTCTACAAATGTCCTGAGACAGACTGTATACCTACAGGATGAGTTTCTCTGCCTTTTGTTCACTGAGTGCTGGAATAGAGAGCGTACTGAGAGCGATCTCCGGTACTGGACAATGAAGGAATCTTTCTTTTGAGTGGAACACCATTACGTCTGGGAAAATCTCTGGCTATGGTGGTACAGGATGTTGTTGAGTTTTGTTTGCATTGTTCATGCAGGTTTTCTGGATTAAACTGTTTATTTAATGATGGCTGTTAGTTTTAAGTACAGTGAGCATTTATGGTTATTACTAGTATGTTCTTAGCATAAAGATTTAATGAAATTAATTCATTTTTGAGGAGTCCATATGAAAGCTGTGATTTGTGATAGCAGAGGAACTGTAAACATAAAATGAAAATATTTTTGAGTATGTAGTTCCGTCCTCTCAGTACATTATACAGTTCTACAAGAATAAGAGTAATTACATGGCATTGCTGAATCCCAAGCCATGAGGCCTGCAGTGAAATAATTTTGGAACCATCTAAAGAAAGAGATTCAAGAGCAGTAACTCTTATCACAAATTCAGATTTAAAAGATATTTCCTTAAAACTGCTAATATAACCAACATTAACATTTCATGTGCTGCCTTACAGATTATCAACAAAATGTAAAACCTCTGTACACACATTTTGCATTTTACAGCCAGTATTAAATTACACATCTTAATAATGGAAGCAGCCATCCACTATAATCCAAGGGACAGGGCCCAAAATGCAAAGAAAAGTCCCTCTCTGTATTCAGATATAACTGTAGAATGTAGCTACAGAAGTAATATAATACTGCACATCTAACAGGTAGCTGGCTGGCAGGACATAAACTAGACAGCATGCATAGACAGCTTAGAGACTGCTATACTGTGAACTAAAGCAGTTTTCTGGCACTGAATTACATCACATTTATAGAGGCCCTGTGTTCCTATAAAAGCACAGCTTCTGAGCCTGGCAAGTTTTAAAGTGATATCATTGTAAACCTGAGCCAACCATCTAACAAATGACTATGTGTCTATGTACACACACACACACACACACACACACACACACACACACACACACCTGAAGTTTGATGTAGTATCAAGCCAAACATGGTGAAATATGGAACAGACATCCCTATTTGCTGACAATCTTCAGCAAATTGTATGGAATCCGTAGACATTTCAGAGAAGATGAGATGGGTTTCATTCCAGTGAGTTGTGCTTGGCAATCTGCCATGGGGAAAGCTGATGTAAAAGTTCCAACTATTGGCCAAACATTGTCAAGTTCAGCCCCTTCTAAAGGGGAAAAGAAAGCCATAATAAAATGTATGAGACAATGTAAAGGTGCAATGTGAGAAATACAGAATCAACAACTGATCTGCTATCTAATACAGATAGTGAAATAGAATAGGCTGAATCCTCATTATCGAGTAAATGCCTAAATGTTCTTAAGGAGAGTAATGTCCTTTTAAGATTAAACAAGAGGCCAGAAAACACAGAAATAAAATCACAAATATTAAAAATGTTTCAGGAAATGTTGAAATAAATACTGTAAATTTAAGAAACATTGCTCTTGCTAAGGAATATGAAGTTTAAATAAAGGATTGTCCTTTGTGCTAGCATCATTTGTTTCATATGTGGATATGTTTTTTTAATTAAAACTTTTTGTATTCAGTTACATTTGAAATATTAGTTCCTACAAATCCAGTTTCCAGTACTGGGGTATCTGACAGACCAATTGATTTTCAATTTAAAACATCAGATTTTTGTAAAAACATTTGAGCAATCAAATGATCTCAATAACAACAATTTTTGGTACTCTTAACTAAAATCTAAGCTCTTTGGAACATGAGAATTTATTGAATCTTTTCTGATCGGATGACTTGGCCATTAACAATGCAGACTAAAACAGTGCAATAATAGTTTGGGCCAAGTCTGATTACATTAAAGAGACCCACTCGCATATTTCAGACTACAAAATTTACCAATATTTGTATGTGGACTCTATTGTTTTATTCAAAACCAGTTGGATGAGTTTCTAGAATCTTCAGTTCCACAAAGTATTATTTCTGAAGCATTGAAATCTTAACTAATAATGGAAAACCCCTACCACAAATAATATATTACTTACCAAAAACTCATAAAATTCTACCCCCTGCACCAGAGACCCCTATAGTTTTAGGAAGAGGCTGACTAACTGAAACTTGTTCTGCATTTCTAGAAAGATGCTTTTAAGCCATTACTTAATTATGTACCAGCTAGGCTTAAGGATAACACTGATTTATTGAAAAACATCAATAACACATACCTCAGTAATTCAGATTATATGTGTACTCTAAAATGTTAAGGCTGTATTCTCTAGCATCTGCCACGAGGAAGGGGATTAAAGCTGCTGTCACTATTTAATATTATCAGAAATTCATTCTGTGGAGTTTAGTTAATGTTTATTAACCATATTGGAGCATGTGCTTAAAAATAATTATTTGTATGTTCAGGATAAGTGTTTTTTTGCAGGGTTTGGAGCAGCCATAAACCCTCATTTGCCCCAGTGCATACTAATACATTTATGGGTAAGTTAGAGGAAGAATACATACAAATAAATATGGGCAATCTGTTTAATAATAACCTTAAAATATGGTGGTGTTTTCTAAATGATATTTGGTCATTTAGAGAAGGAATTTGGATGGAATGAAAAGTCTTTTGGTTTATCCAAATAATAACAAATTTGCTATCAACTTTACACCAGCTATGATTTATTAAATGTGGATTTTCTAGATGTTAATGCAAATAAATTAATTGATATCAGTATTTGTACTACAATTTAAAATAAACCCTTTAATAAAAAAAATCCATACTTTTTTCTAACAGCTTGCATAGACATCACACTATAGAGAACATTCCCAAATCACAATTTCTGTGGGTCAGGAGAATTTTTAGTAACGAGAAATGAATTTACTAAGAAGGCTGGTCTTTTGAAAAATTGATCCATAATAAGGGATATAACATCATTTGCATCACATGAGCTAAAACATTAACCAAAACATAACAAAAACTGATGCATTAGTCTACCAAATAAGAACTTTTACGGGAATTAATTCTGTATTAGGTTTAACACTCATGGCACTAACAGTTTCCTTATTAGGCAAACCTTGCAAGATACATTGGTATTTATTGACTACTGATCAATTTGGGGGGGGGGGGTAATTTTGTTAACCATAAGGGAAGACAATTGGCCAATATTTATCTAACTACAAGAAATCCACTTAGATCAGTCAGACTAGAGATATTACAACTGGCTACTCACATTGTAATAATTGTACTCACAGTTAGTATGTTTGCAAAACAAAAAGTTTATGTCAGTAAATATCCGCAGAGCCTTTGAAATCTCTAACTCAATCGCCTGCATCAGTCATTGGGTTGTATATATGACAATGTGTGCTTGTGGATCATTCTATGTGGGCCAACCATCTCAACACCGGAAGATGAGTCTTTCATTATATCTTAGTAATATTAGATGCAAATGGGACCAAAATGCCCTGTTGCAAATACAAGGGCATATCCTATAACACACTTTTCCTTTATACAGATTGATTGTTTTAAGATAATTAATCATCCAGAGAAGATGTACAGTTCTGAATAAAAATAAAACAAAAAAAAGGATTATCAATGTAGGAGCCCTATTTAAACCAAGGTTGAATGAAGAGCTTTAAATACTATGTAATTTTATTTTGGTTGAACCTGCAAATTTTTTGATCACTAGATAGAGCTGTTACATCAGCTATGGATTGTATTTAATAGCAACCCAATAGTATGCTAAATTAATGTATTAATTAAATGTCTTGATCACAAAAATGCCTTTTTAAATTATGGACATATAAAAATATATGGTGACCTATTCAGGGAGTTATTATATTTCATTTCTTAATGAATTTTGTTTAAATAATGTTTCAAGGACTGTTGTCATGGGACTTGTTTTTCACCTTCTTACGTTCAATAGGGAAGTCTCCCATATTGGAAAAGTTAGGGGTTAAAACCCAAGGTTTGCTATGAGGTGGGAAGTCTACATGTATTTTCAAATAATGAAATACTTCAATCACATTTTTGGTGCTCTGGATCAATCTTGGGTGAATTATGTCTACATGTATATAGCTGATGAAGCCCAGCTAAGGGCAGAAGCTGTCATCTATTTAATATCTTTTATTTTCAATAAAGAAATATAGCTTTTTGAACAAGTCATAAATCCTAGATTACTTTGAAGTCTCAGCAGTGTTTTTTTACATTTTGTGGTTCTTATTTTTTACCTGATTATAAGGAGTCTCAGCCAGAAACTTCATTACAACTTCTTTGCTTGCAAAGTGCAAGTTTTCCATGTGGTCACCTAATTAAAGTTTAGTTTTTTTTCAGTGCAGGAGCATTTATTTCTGAGCTGTATATTTTGTTGGATCCATGTGCAGCCACTGCTTGCATCTTTTTTATGCGTTGAGATATATATATATATATATATATATATATATATATATATGTATGTGTGTGTGTGTACATATTTGTATGTGTATATAAATATATATGAGTTCACCCATACATATTGAAAGTTTACTGTGTTTATGTCTTGTTGACAATAGATGAGTGACAAAAAGCTGGTTGATGTGTCAGTGAAAGATTACTTTTACAGCAGAGAAGCGATTATGTCCTTTACGTACTACTGTGCAGTCTCGTAGGTGGTATGTATAATCAGTAGTGAGTGCAAGGGGGCTTTCATTGATGTATAAGTCAATCTAATGTTCATTAGATCAACTTATAGAAACCCATATATATATATATATATATATATATATATATATATATATATATATATACATACACATACTCCCACACACAAATGTACATGCTTCATTATAGTGCAAGTGTCAAGGACACTTGAATGTTAGTAAATATTGCAAGTAAGACAGATAAAAAAAGATAATACAATAAAAACTAAAACAACAAAATAATAAAGCAATGACATGTATATAGGCTTACTACAAGAATATTATCGAAATGCAAAACAAAATGCAGTCTAATGTTCTATTCAGATGTGTCATGCTGCATATTAATTAGGACAGAATGTCAAAGTGCATATAGCGAAACATTTGCATTTGCATTTTCAATGTTCTGTTTTGCACGTCACTACTGCATATCACAGAATGTAATGTTTTTGGAGGGGGGCAAGCCCCCCCCCTGCAGCCCCAGCACCCTCTGCAAATATATTCCAACACTGAGATTGTACTACAGTGGGGAAAAGGGTAATTTCCTGATCAATATTGTACCGCGATCTGTAGTCATAACTCCGATGACACATGGGGTTCGTCATTCCCAATTTCGCTGACCATCCACTCGACATTCTCATAATAAATCATATATATATTATATATATGGGTCTGCTTCATTATATCGATGTACGACTATATTGAATCTCATTTTATTGTGCCATAAAATCAAAGACTTACCTACTCGAACTCCTGGAACAGAGAAAATGGGAATGTAACCAGTTGTTGCCCTTTTTCCCACATTAGTGCATTCTCAGAGTTGGTATATTTAGTTGGGAGGTGTGGGGGCAGAGCCCCCCACTTTGGTGGCTTTTGTGTGGTCCGTTTGGCTGGTTTTGAATGGTGGCCAAGTGGTTACATTTCTGGAAGCCATTTTTCACTGTTCTGGGAGTTCGAGTAAGTCAGCTTTAGATGTTATGGTGTCGACAAAATGAACTTCGATAATGTGGTACGTCGATATGATGAAGTAAATCCATATAAATATATATATATATATATATATATATATATATATATATATATATATATATATATATATATATATATATACATATGTATAGCTATATATATATATATATATATATATATATATATATATATATTTTATATGTATATATTATATATATATATATATACACACACACACACACACACACACACACACACACACACACACAGATACATAGATAGATAGATAGATAGATAGATAGATAGATAGATAGATAGATAGATAGATAGATAGGCAGATATATAGAGAGATATAGAAATATAGCGAGATATATCTATGGGTTCCCTGCCAAGTAAAATCAAGAGTGTGTCTGGTCTGACCATTTATGATCAAGTAAGCAGCTGGTCAACAGGTGTCCAAGATCACAGAGTTCCTGGGATTGAGGAATATGCCCTTATCCCATGGTTGTGTAATCTTGGAGTTAGTATACATAATTAGCATGAAGTGGGGGGGGCACAGGGGACTTGCCTCCAGCAAAAAAGGTTGCTTTTCTTTCTTTTTTAAACTTAATTTTGCATATGCCAAGGCTGTTTCTCAATATATGCATAGTTGCATGTTGATGTGGGCATTTTTGATGTTATTGCATCAATGTTTTGAGTGTCAGCATTTGGTATATTTGATATAAGTATACATAATTAGCATGAAGTGGGGGGCACAGGGGGCTTGCCTCCTGCAAAAAAGGTTGCTTTTCTTTCTTTTTTAAACTTAATTTTGCATATGCCAAGGCTGTTTCTCAATATATGCATAGCTGAATGTTGATGTGGGCATTTTTGATGTTATTGCATCAATGTTTTGAGTGTCAGCATTTGGTATATTTGATATATCAGTGACCATGAAACACTGGCAAACCACTTTGCAGATAAACCATGACAAAGGTTAAATTAATATCCCAGGGATAGAAATTCAGAGGGGTGGGCATTCAAGAGTAATTCTTTGCCACTGGTGTTGTTTTATCTTGCCCTTAACCCAATACGCTGTTTACTTAACAAATTAGGTCATGGTTACAAATTTTCTCCCAGAAAACAAACTTGCTTAAAGACTTCTCATCTACTTTTTGTGGATGTCTTAAAACTGTATAGTTCATCAGATGAGAAGTTGAAAGCACAACTGCAAGTGGTTAAGACTTTCTCAATTGATATAAGAATGGTGCTTTGTCTTCATGAATGTACAAAATCAGCATTTAATGTAGGAAAATTGCAGTACCAAGAAAACATCAGTCTTGGACAGGAATGTGATATAAAGGAACTTGAGCAAGTTGGAGAGTATAAACATTAAGGAATTGATGAAGGATTAGCAATAAGCCATGAAAAAAATGGAAATAAAATTCAATAAGGAATTCTTCAGAAGACTAAAACTAATGTTAAAAACAGCCTTGGCATCTAGGAGTAAAGTCCAAGCTATAAACCAATTAGCTCTTCCTGTTCTAACTTACAGTTTCTGAGTTTGACTGGCCCCAAAAAACATTGGATTTGTTCGATATGAAAACAAGAAAAAATGCTTCACCTTTATCAAATGATCTGTAAAAAAAATATAAACTAAGATTATATATGCCTTGCTCTGAAGGAGGTATGGGCCTTCTTGAAATTGATAACGTACAGATCTGCAGTCGTGGGACTTCATACATGTCTGCTGACCTCATTAGATCCAAGTGCAGTGAAAATTTTAAAACATGAGGAAAGGAAGTCTAAGATGACCTCTCTACTTAGTTTAGTAGAAGCATTCCTTTGTCAAGTGGGAATGGAAATCAAACCAGTAGTCAAAAATCAAACAGCAACTGAATATGCTGAAAAACAAAAGAAAGAATATAAGGAGAAGGATCAATTGAGAAGGAAAGAAATGTGGAAAAGCCGTAATTATAGTCGCAAGTATAGAGATCCCCTGGAACAACCTCATGTTGATCAGGATCTGAAGCAGGAATGGTTAAGGAGAAGTGAGTTTAAACCAAAAGATGAAAGGTTAATTTTGGCAGCCCAAGATTGTGGACTACATGCACATTAGTTTACAAAGTCCATTAAACACGTGGGAGAAACATACACATTTAGAAATGTTGTAAATTACATGAGCTAGGTAGAAGGCTTTCTGATGTACTGTGGAGACATGATGGTCAAATATTGAGGAATTATCAACAAGGGTTCCCAATCCCTTACAAGAGTGTTTGACTGGAGATGTGTATCACCTGTATGGTATGGGAAAATATTTTGCTTACCAAAATGAACCATGCTACATTCTTCCACATCTAATTTAATACCATTGTCATTGAACCAGTTGTTAGCATGGTATAACCCATGTTGGAGTAGTTGTGAGTCAGTAGAAGATCGATAAATAACACCCAATTTACAGTCTGCAAACGTAGATATCTGTAGGCCAGGAGTGGTGGCCTGAAGGCCTGAGAAATAGACATCAAATAGCAGAGGGCCCAGCAATGAGCCCTCTGATGTAACATTTTTTCTTTCAGAAGTGGCACCTGCAACTGTAACCAAATGGGTTCTGTAAGACAGCCAATTAGCTATCCACTGCCTAACATGAGGATTTATATTCAGATCTGCAAGTATGTCAGTAATGCTTGCATTGGGAATAGTGTCAAAAGCTTGATTGGGTCCAGATATGCTGTATTAATGCTATTCACTGCTTTGGTTACTTGTTTCAAAGAAATTAAAAAAAGGTTGAAGAGGCAGGACCTTCCTTTGACAAAGCTGATTTGGTAAGGATCCATGGTTAACACATTTTTAGTGCCCAGTTAATGATTTCTGATACAATAATCTCCATAGCTTTACATATGCAGCTAGTGAGACTAGTAGGTCTGTGGTTACCAGGGTCCATGTTTGGGAGACCCTTGTATAATGGCATTACTATGGTTCTTTTACAGGCTTCAGAAATGTAATCACTGGAGAGGCGTAACTTAAAGAGCTTAAGTAAGAGTTAAGATAGGCCATAACTGGCATTGATAATTAGGCAACCAGATATATTATCAGGACGCATGTATGATGAGCTCATACCTTTTAAGAGGGCTTTGTGAACTTATTCCATCAAAATTAAATAAGGTAGCAGGAAGTGTGGAACCTGTGGGATAGCTATAACTGCAAGTGGACTTGATTTTGCACTAAATTTGTCTGCTAGGATATGAACTATTTCCTTTGGGTCAGAGTGAGCAGTATTATTTTGAACTAGCTGCAAACATTGTTGGGTATTAGTTCTTAACTTCCTGACATAGTTCATCATTTTTTTTTGCTTTAGTGGCAATTTTAAGTTAATACTCAGTTTTGAGCTTCCTAATGGTTCCTGTAAGTTCTTTACCAGTTTGCATAAGAGTACTTTTAAAGAATGTGGAATGAGTGTAAGAGGTTACATGCATCAAGAAATATCTTTCTTTCTCCTGTTACATAATTTATTTATACTGATATTCCACCATAGGTGTTTGCCTTTAAATTTCTCATTATAGTTGGTGTGGGTAGGGGCTACCTTATCAGTAGAACTGATAAGAGAATTCCTAGGTAACATTTTTAGTTATAGGGTTTACCAGAGGAGGATGACAGTGGAATTTAGTAGGATAATCAAGTCAATGAAGAAGTTTTAAGTCTTTTAATGCAGATGTACTGGTGTGGGAAGTACTATCAGTATTAAAGGAAAAGTTTACTAATTTATGGTTTGATTTAAGAAGGCAAGGTGATACATATGGAGATATGCAAAAAGGGGTCATATCTGTAAGGACTACATCAAGGATTATGGGACCTCTGGAATGATGGTTAACTACTTATAAAGGAGAGTTATCATTACTGTTGTCAAGGAAGTGTTAATCATGCCAGCCATTGGCAGTGTAGGTCAGACAGTTTACTGATGGATAGCTGAAATTCCCTAGAAAGGTATTAGTTTTAGTGGAGATTTCAACTAATGTGTTAAGATGGGTATCAAGCTTAGAAGGGAATATAGAGGGTGTTATTTAATTAGCTATAAAGAGGTATTCAGTCTGGCTTATAGTGATTTGGGCATCATGGAGTTCAAATGTGGTGCCCCAAGGAATCATCCATGAGGTGATGATATCCTTTAAAAATACTGATACTCTCCAACAATTGCCAGTAGGCCTGAAAATGTGACAGGCATTATACCCAGGAACAGAGAGAGTGCCTCCATTGGTCTGAAACCATGTCTCTATAATTGCACAATTATATATGTGTTCAAGTTGCAGGAGAGCCTCAAGCTTGGGCAGCTTTTTTGTTAAGTCTCTTAGCACTAAATAGAGCTACATGAATGTGTTCCAGAGTAGAATTTGTTAGGTTAGAATGTCCATCAAGTGGACCTTGCCTAAAAAAGGCATTATGGTAGCAGCAAAGCCTGGAATGCAAAAGCTTTGATAAGAGAAGTGCAGACCATCCCTGGCAAAGCAGTGAGGCTTGCAAACAATGCTGAACACAGTCAGAATCAAGACAAAAGGTGAGCAGAAAAAAACACCTTTATCGAACAACACAAAGCTTTCAGGTATAAAACCCTTTCTCAATGATTCATAACAGGTACAATAAAATCATCCATTTAAATACAAGCCCAACACATCACATGACCCGCAGCCAAGGTCATATGATTAATTAACCATAAAAAAACTAAAAAATATGAATGGATTGTGAGGCTATCAGCTGATATAGCTCCAGGTTTGAATACAGATGTTTCTTTGAAACCTGTGTTAGTTAAGATACAGCACACAAAGTTGAAATGATTTTATTCACAAGTTCTTATTAGTATTTTTTTATATTTCTGTATAAATTTATGTACATGATTTAAAAGTATAAAGTTTTTTTTAGTTTTTTTATGGTTAATTAATCATATGACCTTGGCTGCGGGTCATGTGATGTGTTGGGCTTGTATTTAAATGGATGATTTTATTGTACCTGTTGTCAATCATTGAGAAAGGGTTTTATACCTGAAAGCTTTGTGTTGTTCGATAAAGGTGGTTTTTTTCTGCTCAACTTTTGTCTTGTTTCAAAGCAGTGAGGCTTGTCATCCATCTCATCCCAAGCTGACACATACTGGATCCACTTAGAATGACACCGGCTGCATTATATTGTCTTTAAATCTTGGCATCATTCAGGGGGAGAAGGAGAAAGACAAGGAGCAGTTGGGGATATACGAGGGATGGAGTTCCCCACCTACCTAGGTCTAGAGGTGCAGTATACATGAGGAGGGAGGTTATAAGAGACTTGGAGACTCTTTATAAGAAAATAATCAAACTCTTACAAAGGGGAGGTGGTAAGACAGACACAATGCTTGGCAAAATAAACGGTATGACGATAATGATTCTCCCTTGAATTATACATGTTGTAAGACATAACCAGTAAGGTTAAACCACCATTTGGTGGGTAAAGTGCATGTCCTTAAAGAATATATTGGTGAAGTAAGCTAATACAGAATTCCAAGACAGAAACTCTTAACCCTATCATCTGGTGGGGAGATGGGATTTGATACATCATCCTTCAGAAGTTGTGGCATTTAATGTAGCCCAGTGGATTAAGTTGCTTGAAGTAAGTAAAGATGTATCATTATGGGGAATGGATTCTACTGTTCTTTACAAAGAAAATGTGAGATACGTGCCAGAAAGTGCATGTCTACACGATGATCTGGGATCAGGCAGATGTTAATGACAGAATTCTTAGATGTAAGCTGGAAGTATGGGAAGAAGCAGGAATATATAGATGAAAATTGTTAAAGGAGATATGTAAATAAGACGATGGACAGAACAGAAGAGTCCTTCATTCCAAGAAAATTCAAAACTGCTATGACCGTAGAGATCAACACAACTTCAGTTTTAATACATTGATTAAGATGTACAATTAATGCTCGAACACTGAGCAAGGGAAGAAATACGGAGAGGCTCCTTGCAGAAAGTAGACCAGCATAAAAAAGAGGAGAGCTAGTGTAATATATAAAGATATGGTATGGAAGTGAGGAGAGCTAGTGTAATATATAAAGATATGGTATGGAAGTGAGGAGAGCTAGTGTAATATATAAAGATATGGTATGGAAGTGAGGAGAGCTAGTGTAATATATAAAGATATGGTATGGAAGTGAGGAGAGCTAGTGTAATATATAAAGATATGGTATGGAAGTGTTAAAAGGAGAGAGAGACCGGAGTCAGTCTAGATGATTCAAGAAAATATTAATGACGAAATAAGTCAAGACAATTGGAAGCTTACATGAGAAAATGCCTTTTATCTTAGGAAATGGCCATATGTGTAATCAACAAATGAAGAGTTTTCATTTGTTCAATAATTTTCCAATAACGTTGCAAGAGATAGAGACATTTCTAATTTGAAATGGAGATGTAGAGCTTAAGATGCAGGAATGATTCATATGTTTGGGAGTGTAGGACACCACAACAGAGATGGAATGGGTGGACTGAGACATTTGGTAAAATCTTACCTTGATCAAGGGAAAGATTGGGACTTGGGGTATATACATATAGCAGATTGAAGTAAGGAGGAACTGACCACTTGAATGCTCCTGGCATTTGTACCAAAAATGGTTATACCAAGCGGCTGGAAAATGATACACTCTGTAAAAGGTGAATGTTATTACAAAGTGAATGTTGCAGAAACTAAACCTAAAGGCTGGATATCTGTTGATATTTGAATAAAACTGCAATGAATGAATAAGGATATTCAGGTTCAATAATTATGTATGGGAAGAATAGAAAATGTTTTTCTCATATGATAATTCTGTTAATATATCTCACAAGTTTTGAATACATGTTGTAAAGGTGGATTTATTTACATTTTTGTTGTTCATTTTCTTTTGTTTTGAAAATATATCTAATAAAAATGATTAAACAAAAAGATTACCCAAGCTTGTTTTTTTTTTGACCCATGTAATCTTGTTTCCCTCATTTCTCTAGCAGTTCTGGGTTTCCTTTCTCTCCCCTAACCTCTGAAGCATAGTCATCACTTTTTTTTTTTTTTGCAGAGAAGCACACTGATTTTTTGTATATATGCTTTCACATTGTATGCTTCTGACTTTGAGAACTGCTAACTTCTACTGGTTCTGTTCCCAGAAAGGTAAGCTTTGTTCTGCTGCTATAATGTTCATTTTGGATCTCAGTTTCTTTTTAAGAGCAAACAATTACACTACAGATATTCTGACAGGGGTTGTTAATTGGCAAAATACAATATTTTCTATAAAATCATTCTTCCATAGTAGTTTTCCATAACATTTTGTAGCTCAGCTTCTGTCATGTAAATATCCATATTTTGCAGCCCAGTCTGACCACCAGTTTTTATTGTTTTATTATTGCAGAGCATTACTGTCCCCACTAAAATGTGTCCTATTTTATAACTATTTCATTCCTATAATCTTTATTTAAGATTGTCTTCATTTAATTTAGCTGATTAACATATTTAAACAGAGCCAAGCCAATTGTCTGAGAATGAAGCAATCATATATTTATTTATTTATTGTTTTGCATGATGATCTTCAAAACTATATTCTAAAATCTCAAAAGTGTTTATGTGGGGCCAAAGTATCTTGCCCTAAATGAGGTTATGCCTACTGGGCCTCTCCTTTATTATTAAGCTGAAGTCACTGCAGTTTGAGGGTAAGGAGTTATCCCTCTATATAATGTAAAACTTGAGGAACTGATGTGTCATTATAATGTACAAAATTGAAAGTTGTGCACTTTGATTCTGTAGAGGTGTATGATTCCCCTGATTACCATGTTCTGAACACACTGCATATATTTCTGTTTGCTTTTCTCTTTCACTTAACTCCTATCTGAATTCAGGCTCAATTTTATCTGCATTCTCTCATAATTTGCTAGTCCGTAATCTTCCCATATTCAAAAGAAATCAGATTTATTATATGCACATTACATATTAATTATATGAGACAGAATGTAAATTTAAGCAGGAAGGTTTTTACATTTAGAAGCTTATGACTTGAAGATACTTAATGAGAGACGCTTGCTGAACAGAGATATTTTCATTAGTGCTTTCTGTGGATTACAAGATAAGACTTACACACCCAAGATGAGCAGATTTGACTAACTACAAACAGCAGCATGGATTGGCAATGATTTCAAATTAATTTCTCATTAAAGTATAGTAATGTTGGTTGTAATGTGAATGCTGAAAGTCAGATCCACATTGAAACTGATGTCAAGGGAGTAGTAACTTCTGAATACTGATATTAATAGTACTAATCAAAATGAAACTAAAAAGACAGACGCAGTGCACAAAAGGTTACATAAAATAACTTAGTAAGGATACTGTATTTATGCACTCATATTTAACAGCCCAGCTCCTGCAGCTAATGACCAAAGTCCAGAGGCACGTTGAAGACGGGGGGGGGGGGGGGACAGGGGCACTTAGTGATCTAAAAAGGGCAATTTTTTAAAACTATTTACTACCACAACATAGGTTCACTTGGAGGACATTTTAAGCTTAGCCAATTTGGTGCTTGAATTAACATTTCTTGATTGGTCGTACCTATCCCATGGCTGATAATTGTGTATTAGCCCTAGTGAGAATAACTGTGATCATACCATAGATAATTTGAGGGGACCCATGTAAGGGATGCAGCATTTAAGAACTTCCTCTATCCAATAGTGGCACGAAGGGTAATCCTGGAGTACATTAACTATTTCCCATCCTTAGATCCAAGTTGCATTTGAATATGTACAGGGATGAGCTTTGTTTTACTTGAATGGATAGTCTGTTCTGGATATATATCCATCTCTCCACAACATTCAGTTTAGATACCTGGACTGAGTATTTCTGATGCCATTTGACTTACTAATGTTCAGTAGGTCCATCTGTATTAGGTCAGAGGATGCCTTGTATGCCAGATATGTCACCTCTAAGCACTCTGTAGGATACTGAGTATAGTGATAAATCTTTGAGATCGTCCATGCAAGACCTACTGTTTAGGACTTGTATCCTTTTAGTAATGTATCTCTGTGGGTATTCCAATTGTTGCATGGGTCTGGACAGATACATGCCAAAGTGGGCATTATACAAAATGATTGACCAAATGAGGGCTTTGTAAACAGGGACAATAACATCTCTAGATTTAGTCACAATCAATTTGTTTATAAGCGGTGCAATATAGAAAGTCTTGTTTATGACTCTAGGCATATCTTGGAAAAAGTTAGGTCACTGTACACACAAGTTCCCAAATGCCAAAGAACTGGGTCCCTTCTCAGGGGGCATTGTCACTTTGGCAGTTCCTTGGAGTAGATGACTTCCCAAAGGATATGATAATGTATTTCTTGGAGTTTAGTTTCAATTCATGATTCTGGCACCAGTTATTGTTTGGGACAAACCTTCCTGCTTGATGTTTAAGTCATTTGCAAATTCAATAACTGCTCCTAGCTTGCAGTCACCTCAAACTTAGTCTGCCAAAGCCTTTTGGTATTTCCTTTTATTTTTGAGATACATGTATACATTCCTTGATTCACCTTCCTGAGTGTATTAACCTGATTGTATTAAATTATATTCCTTGTATAATGCAACACCACTTGTTAGAATGTGTTTTAAATTTGTAGTTTGGAACAGTCTTCTAGTGAGCAATGAAACAAAATGTATGAACCAATAATGACAAAACTACCCATTTCAAAAAATGTCAGCCATAAAAGGCCACTTAAACTTCTGTCATTACAATCCACCAATACCAGTAAATATGCAAAATCTCTGCAGAAGTAAGTCATCTAAATAATTCCACATTAAAAGGATCTGTAACTTATGAAGAGGTTGCTGCTAGCAAACAACTTTATATTTCATTGTTTCATCTACAAATAAAGTGCCTGTTGCCCTTGAAGAATAAATTGCCTATGCTACATTAAAAAAATGATATGCTAGTAATTTTGCAATGAGGAATGGATGGCAAACTGATAATGGGTTCATAGTTACTAAGTAACTCCTCCAAAGGAGGACATTCATAGGACTGCAGCATCCACTCCCATTAATGTACAACACAGTACAGTATCAGTGATCCATCTGCATACTGTGGGAGTAGTACCCACAGCCTTCTGCATCAAAAGCAAACATACTACCTGTTGTGCTACTAACAATGCAAACAACTTGGCATGAGTAGCATTAAACTTCTCTTCCCCTGAAGCTCTCAGCTCCTTGTAAAATCCACTTGACGATCAACTAGGTTCATAGGTTGGTACTAGGCTATCGGCCCTAGGGCCCTATACAAGCCTAGCCATATCAATTCCCTGGCTATTTATTCCCACACTATTTACTTCCCCGGACCCCTGTCTAGCAGGGCAACTGACATGATCCCCAGGGTGAATTTCTTTTCTCCCATCCAATTGTCAAGGTTCCTTTTGAAGAGGGCCAAAGAGGCACTCTAATTGACATGTTTGGGCAGTCTGTTCCAGAGTCTAGGGAGTCTCTGGGTCAGGAACCTATCCCTCCAGCATATTTTTTTTATTGTGATGACAAGGTTTAGATCCTTGGAGCGTGTGGCTCTGAGGGATAGGGATTTCTTTAAGTGTAGCATGTCCAACAGCTCTGGGTTTGACATGGCCTTGTATTTTAAGCAGAGATTGCCTCTGAGTAAACGATATGCGACAGAGTATAGCTGCAGTGGCAGGAGAAGAGAATACCTTTGGAAAGCTGTAGTCAAGGCGTGTGCAATTCATGATTTTGATCTATGGAATATTACCTAAAAGGCAGCAAAATACAAGACTATTAATACAGGATAGTAGATTTATATTCACTAGCAACTACATTGTGAAGTGCTGTAAAAAAAGGAAAATTAAAGACACTCACAAAAGCAGAAAGTCATGGCAAAAATAAATTGTTTTTATAGAGTGCAGAACGTAAGAAGAATCAGCAGGTCACCGTGTCACATAGAAGAGGTTGCTACTGCTAGAAATCTATCAGAAATACTAAATGTATTCTTTAATTCAATACTTTCAGATGAATGATATGGAAGGATACCAGCATGGTATGACAGAACTCCTGTACTTTTTTCCTCATCAAACTTGACCATGAACATCCTGTAACCCATAGCCCTAGTGACTCATGAAATCCCACATTTGACCTGAAGTGGCACTTCATACCACCCTACAGGGGACCATTTTTCAGACAGAAGATTATTCCTTCAACAGCCATCTTTACTGCCAGTGAATTGTGGGCTAGAGTGACATGCTAGGTGATCATCTTCAAAAGTTAATCAGAATCATTTTAATGTCCTCTAAAGATCCAGGCCACAATAATCAGTTGTCATTAGCAAGGTCTTTACATATACCATGCATGTGCACCATGGGTGCCTTTACTGCCTCATAAGGAGCTATGCATTCCTGTGATCACCTTATTCTCCAATAAGGCATACACACCTACACTCCTCACAGTATCACTAAGGTAAGTAGGTCAGACTAATACAAATTCCAGTGCATGATATTGGCAAACCATACAAATAGCATTACATGCCAAAACCAAAGAGAACACCCAAAACAAATAAAATCTAATAAGTTTTATTAATTTGTAGTAAAAATACCAAAATGCCTGTTAAATACCTCTTGAAAGGATCAGAAATTTTTGGGGGGCAGTAACAAAGGAAGTTGGCCAATAAGAAAAGATGAAATACACACAGTCAATTCAGAATTCAGGAGGTGGTCAAATGTAATCCTTTCCAAAATGAATAAAATCCAAGATGACAAATGATCAGAATTCCTGTAAAATCCTCTAAAAATCCACTGTGAAAACAGATTAGTCCAAAGCCAAAAACTGTTTTGCCATTCTGACTGAGATTGCAGTATAGTAAGGATCAAGACATTTGCCCTTTTCTCCAACTGTATTGCAATCTCAGAGTTGCTATATATAATTAGCACGGGGTGTGGGGGGCACATGGGGATGCAGGGGACCTTGCCCCCCTGCAAAAGCAGTTTTTGTGGCATGTAGGAGTGAGTCCTCTTTTCTGTATACTTTTCTTATTCACCGGGTAGTATAATGTCTGCAGTGTTGCCCAACTCTGGCAATTAGATGTTGTGAAACTTGACAAAATTTGCATTTGCTGTATGAAATGTTCACTCCTGTGGTCTCAATGAATAGTAGTTCAGGTAAGAGAACGTTTGATGCTTTGACAACCATTTAGCTCAGGGTCTGTATCAAGTCTTAGTAATTATGTTTAGTTATATACCAAATGACTTAACGTTTAACTACATTTCTACCACTTATATAGGAGCGTGCAGGAGGCTGTAACAGGAACTGTACAGATGGAAGTATGCATACACAAAGTGCACTGATATCATCGCATGTCCTGTGTGGGGAGTGCTGGGCAAGCTAAAAAAGGAAGACCCTAAGTGTCACCTGGAAGACACTATACTGCAACACCTCAAATCTCCTCTCCTTCATGATTATGTAGAAAAGGGAGGTGCATCAAGATACAACAGATGACAGAAGAACTAGAAAAAATAATTAATGTAGGAAAAAATGTAAAGACTAAGTAAAAGTGAAGCACATATGCACAAGTTAAACTGCCAAGGAATGCATCTTGTTCGCAGAAGCTCAGTGTCAGGTTCTAAAATGGTGGCAGGATTGCCTTCTGTCAGATGTTTGTCCCAACTGTCAGTAATTCTCGGTTTCTGTCAGGAAACTATGTTTTGATGATTGATTCTTAAGTACTTTGAGTCCTTCTGAGTTCCCACATAGCTACTAAGTAAAGTTATCATTGGATATGTTGCTTCTCCTGGAGGTCTCACTTGTAGTAGTGAAGTGATTTTTTTTCCATATTGCATACTATTTTCTACACAACACACAGTGCAGTGGCTTGTGCTGCTGGGATACACAGTTGTTGGTTCTGTGGTGTGGTTGTTAGTGTGCCTTTTGTGCAAAGCTGGCATACCCTCATTGTACCTTCTTGGGTTTTCACTGTCCATTCCAGCTTTTTCTTACTTTCTTTTAACAGGCAATGTATGAGGTGTGAAATCTGACCAATAACTGATGATCAGTCTAATCAACTGAATCTTTTTCTTGTTTTCATCTTAGTATAAGTATACACATTTGTAAAAGCCTCCTGATTGTATTGCCTAAACACAATTTTTTAGCAGGACAGAAATGATTAAGACAAAAGAAATGTCACTATAATAAATTAAGCTTTATTAGACAGTACACTCTTACACTTCTATATCAGGCAGGCATTAAAATTAATATCAAACCAGTTATACTTCTAAGTCAAGAATCATTAATATTAATGTCAAACCAGCTATATTTTTATGTCAGGCAAGCATTAATATTAAAAAGAGTAAAAGGGAAGGAAAAAGTTAATGCATCACCAATCCTAGCACACTTCGACCAGGAAGCCCCGTTGTGGTCAGGTAGGAGACTGTATCGGGAAAATCTTGGGTAGTGCGTTCAGCCAACCAACAGGGAGTCCTAGTTTTTATAACCTAGCTGTTTACCAATTTTCCTGGGAACTTAACCTTTGGGAATCAACAAAGACTTTCCAGAAAAGACCAGAGATGTTGGCCACCCACCCCAAAATGTTCAGTCAATTCTGCCAACCCCTATGTCTCTGCAATTTCACTTGAGAAAAATATAAAAGCATGTAACAAACAAGTACCTTATCATACTTCTAGAAATGTGAAAGAATATAATAAACAGGTATCTTTCATTCATGTAGACTAATGCACTGATGTCTTATCAAACTGCTAGAAATGTAAAAGAATGTAATCAACAAGTGTCTTTTAGTCACATAGACTAGATGATAAAATAGCTATGTTTCATAGAAAATAACTAAATTAACCCTTTCACTTAGTTCTCTATACTGAGACAGAAGTCAATGTCTCATTCACTTAAGGTAAAAGCCTTTCATATCACATTTGTATCATACTGATATAATGTAATAAGATAAATGGAACATATTTCAGCTGTACTTGCCATTTCCTCTGGTAAAAATACATATATGCAGTTTGTTTTTGACTCTAAGATAATACCATGACTAAAACTGATTTCCTGTGAAATATAAGCAACATATTAGATGAAATGTCATACAAATATTATTTATTCTTCTTCCCATGTTTGTTATCACAATATGATTTTAACTTTTCCATATCTCTTGGTATGTTTCAGTACAATTACTGGTACAATATTTAGGGCAAAAAGCATGCCCTTTTGTTCAGTCTTTGCTCATTTCAGAGTTGTCAATCATTCAATCATAAAAAAGGGATATATAGTGACTATCATTAAAAGGAGAAAGAATATGCATGTAATTGTTAACACTGTTTACCAGATGGTGAGATATTAGAAGAAGGCAGCAGACAAAGCTGTTGAGATAGATGTCTGCACTGGATGAAATTTCCCAGATCTCATTAAAACAGTGAGAGAAATATACTTCAGGGCTAGATGATGACCTTTTCATGGAAAACTTAATTTAATTATGGAACCAACATCTTAAAAGGAGCATATACAAATTAGTTTCTATCCAGGGAATGGTACCAAATGGTAAAAAAACATTGTGCTAGAAATTATATGAAAACAAAGAGGTTATGGGAAGCACACTTTCATTTAGCTGTTGTTATGCAGACAAATATGCTTGATCCTAGAACATATTTTCCAATCAATCCTGACCTTCAATACAGCATGGAACCTATAGCATTGGAGAGACCACTGTATACCTTCATGATTTAAAAAAGGAGAACAAATGAAGGTTTTAATAAGAAAACGTTGGCATTCAGTAAAGCTGAAAGAGTCAGCATTTGTAATATAGGTAAGTATCTTTGCAAACGTTGAACAGGTACTTGAGACAAGACTTCTACAAGAGCAGAAGGAGTAAAACTGGTGGGTATTAGAGATTCATTGCATGGATAACCAAGACTCACAGCAAGAAAGCAAGGGGAGGAAGGCAGGGACAATATATGAAGAGTTCAAAGTGTAGTCTGTGGTGTACGCAGTATCAAATTAGTTGACTTTGTTGGTCAGAGATGTATACTTTGATTTCAGGTGTTATATTTATGCAGTTATATTGTGTTTAATTTGTAAGCATATTACATGTATTTAAAAAAGAAATTCAGTTATACTTTCAGATCAGTCAGTCTTCCTCTACATACCTCTTAACCTCTTAAAGAAAGAAATCTGGATAAAGTCATAATAAAAATGGGACAAAGGCCCAAAAATAGGGACATTTTCTAAATATTGCTCTTACAAACTTCAAAAGTTGATACTGGTTTTGCATTAGCATGAATTTTCTGAAGGGTATGAAGTCTGAAACTCAAATGTCTGTCATTATTTTCTAACTTCAATCTTTAATGATTTGCCACTAATTTGCCAGAAAATCCAAAATTTTATGAAAAACGGACCAAAAATATAAAGTAAAAATCAGGGCATTCTGGGAAAATCTGTGCAGTTGAGAGGTATGCTTCCTCACTGACTAGTATGTCCACAAAAGAAAATATTTTTTGGACCATAGTAATGCTTCCTCACTGACTGCTGTGTCCACAAAAGAAAATATTTACTTTTTGGACCATAATATCAGTTATGATAAATTGTATTGTTACAATGCAGTATCATCTACCCAATTAAAGATCAGATTTTAGGCAACTTTTGTAGTAGCTGTTTAGTCTGATATGCAACTATGTTCAGATATGGCACAGTGCCTGATTCAGGAACAAGTCCGTCACCTGTGTTTTTTAGGTATCATTTATGTATGTAGCTACACCAGTCATAGGTGCCTTCACTAAATTAACATGTTTTTAAATATTGTTTTCTTTTTCTTTTCTTGAAGACTTCTATGACATCTGTGATGTGTTGGACTGTCGGGAGAATTGCCTGGATACAGGAGAGTGCCAGTGCACTGCTGGGACCACCTTAGGACCAGATGGACAAACTTGTTTAGGTAAGAAACAACAGTGAAGGTGCACATGAACCTTCTCAGATGTTTGCATTGTTCTACAGAAGAATTACTTAATGTGACATCCATGAGCGGCTCTTCTCAGAGCAGCTTGATGTAACTGCCAAACAACAGATGCCACAGTCTTAAAACAGAAAAGTACAGCAGGTGAGGTGTATGCTTGTGCCCAGCAGTACCTTTGATTAAACCTGTAAGTAAATAAAATGTTACAGGACTACTGTAAATAATTGGCATAAACACTAATTATTTTATGACTCCCTTCCTGTGGAGCATACACATACCTCATGCAGAGCTTTACATATGACTTCTGTATTATGTACTGAGAAATGAAAACTTATGAATTCACTACAAACAAAGCTGAAAGATATTTAGGTTTGTGTCAACCTATAACTTATATACTTAGTGCATTTACTATCTCCCCATTTGTTTAATTTTGATGATGTCAGCATGAACACACTTAGGGTTCAGTCAGATGCTTATAGTGTTAGAACAGTATTCAAGGAAGTCAGTGTGACTTGTGTAATAACTGTACAATAATCCCTTTAAGTGTTGCATGAATTGTTTTTAAACATTACCTGAGCTGGATGGTGCAGAAATGAAAGTATACATATACAATAGCTAAAATTGATGGCTAATATAAGTAATGAAGTATAAATTAATTAATTTTGCACACCTGAAAAATTACAATTTCCTGGTAATTGTTATACAGTTCATGGAGCACTATAATTATACTCTGGCACAATGAAAAAGGCAAGCTTGTCAAACACTTTTCCAGCATCAGAAAGGCCCTTAAAAAGCTTTTGTTCTCATGCTAAGAGTGAGCAGGGGACAATGTCAGCTAGCAAAGAACAGCAGCAGAAGGCAAAACAGCTTTAAAAGCTGTCAGACACACTGTTTTGCTACATATATGTGTGAAAGAACAAAGTGTAAGATAGCTTTTCAAGCTGTTTGTTCTTCACTAGGATAGTGTTTCTGTCTGCTGGCTGTTTAGCAGTGCTAAAGTGTTTAGTAAAATACATCATGCTCCCACACTTTTTTATGTGACTGTAGTACATGGAATAGTTAAAGCTCAGTGTACTACAAAGAATTATGATTGGGTCTGAATGACAATAACCCTTTATTGTGCCTTCTTGACACGGATGTGAAGCTTCACTCTCGAGTTGAATTTCATGGCATTTATGTCTGAAACACACAGTAAGTTGAATATTATTAGAGATCCAGTGATAATCATCTATATTGTACAAGTTATTTTTTTTAATATACAGATTTACTTAATTATATCTATATATGTATACATATTTTTAAGTTTGGAAAAAAAATAAAAGAAGAACATTTGCATTTTATGTTATTCAGTCTGCTTCCATTTAACTTCTCTGCTTCCTTTTTTCCATTTTTGATGATAGTATTGGAATGGGGATGGGGTAGAACGAACCTTTTAGAGGGCAAACATGCTCTGGAAGAGTGTTATGTCTCGCATCAGATGAAAAGCTCTCAGACAAAGGCCACTTTTTGACTAAAGAGATCTCTGCAGCACTTTAGCCTTTCAGCTGTGCTCTTTTGTGAAGGTGATACACTGTACAATCCAGCCTATCTATCTACCTACAGAGTTTTTCCTCTAATAACTGTGAAGAAGCTACCCATATTTTCAGACATAATTTCTTAGATAAGGTATTCCCTTCACCAAGATTCAACCCCTGAATAGGGCCATGGCCTAGGCTTACACTAGGCTGTTTGATTACATAGATTATGAAAAGGTTATGGATGTTATTTTGGCTATGCATCCAACTTCCTGTACTTTGGAGCCCGACCCTGTGAGGCTCGCAAGATTTTGAGTCATATCATTATGTCCAGTTATGTTTCAGATTCTTCACACTGCATTCAGGACTAGAGTGTTTCCACCTGGATCCTTAAGAAGCCAAATTTTGATGCAAAATGTATGGAGAATTATCACTGTTTCAAACCTATAATTTGCTGGAAAGATTATTGAGATGGTGATCTGTGCTCAGCTGTGCTCTTATTTACATAACATGGCCTGTCAGATACTTGCCAGTCCAACTAGATCAAAGTACAGCATGCAGACAACCCTCGTTATAGTAAGCAGTGACTTCCTGATTCTGAAGGATCAATTTCAATATTCTGTGCTGATCCTATAAGACCCATTTGCATCTTTTGGCACCATGAACCATGGGTTCCATATTGAGCATTTGTATTTTATTAGGTAATGTCCTTGAGTATTTTACCTCTTAGAACATAAGCAAATTCTCTCAGGTTTTAATTCATCAGATTCCTATTCACAGGAGTAGTGTACTTAAGGGTGTGATGTTGACTCCCATGTTTTTTACTGTGCACATGTTGCCACTAAGGGAGGCTATTACTGTTTATCAGTCATATGATGACATTCAGCTGTACCCCTCCAAGAGTGTTCCAGCTGTAGAGGATTGCTTGGATTCAGTTCTTGACTTAATGACCTGGAATAAATTGAAGCTCAACCCAGCTAAGATTAAAGCAATGTTAGGGCATAGCACTATCCACCTATTTCATTTTCCTGTGCTCTCCCCATCATTTGCTTATGTAAGAGCTGGTTGGAATTTGTATCTGGCTTTCTAGACCTGGTTATTATTCTTCACAACAGACTCACACTAAAGGATGAGGTATCAACTAGTGTTAGGAAATTTTATTTTCATCTTAAGAATATAGTGCAAATCATATGCTGTTCTGTCCGCAGATGGTGTAACTGCTCAGTGCTGTGGTTCTGTCCTGATTTGACCACTGCACTGCTTTGTTCCTTGGGCTTTTGGAACATGATCTGGCCCATTTGAAATAGATGCATGACAAGACTGATGACCGGCATGCTTTGGATATGTCTTTTCATGTTGGTGGTCCAAAACCTCGGCTTGCTGCCAGATGTAGCCACATATATGTTTAAAATACTCACTTTGACCATCCATGTCATACATGACTTGGATCCATTT
Organism: Protopterus annectens; assembly: GCF_019279795.1. Lineage (NCBI taxonomy): Eukaryota > Metazoa > Chordata > Ceratodontiformes > Protopteridae > Protopterus > Protopterus annectens. The sequence goes on along the minus strand of NC_056748.1, from coordinate 271,490,453 downwards.
TATTTGAAAGCAATACTGAGACTTTACATATCTGCTAGGTAGCTCATGTTATCACGTGAGGGGTTGCTAGCTATTCCAAGAGTTTGTATTGAGAGTTCTGGTAGGATTTCTTTTACATACAATACCCCAGTCTTTTGGAACCAGCTATCTTCCCTGCTTTGGACATGAGAGAGACAGTCTTAATTGTGGTTGTCCCTAACATGCTATCTATTTCTTAATGTCTTTTGTGATCCTATCAGGGATACTCATCTGCCTTCAGAACCTTAAATTTTTATTTGGAGTGGTTTAAATCAGTAACTGAAGAAAACAAGGCACAGAAACATGACTGGAAGCATAAAATGTTAAAAGTTTAATGAGGTAAGTGCTTTCACATCAAATACTAGTGCTTCTTTTGACCATATAAAAAAAAAACTACATGACCAAACACTTTTAATATATTCACCCTAGTTCAAAGCAGCCAATAAACATCAAAGAAGGGTAAAAACTTAGCTGCAGATTGCAAACAAAAAAACACTGTTTACACAGATAACTATGGTTTTAATATTATGCATCTTCTTAGTCACAAAATATTTTAATGACTGAAAGCAATGGAATGTTAAATTAAAAATAAGCAGCCCAGCAACAGTTCATACCAGTATTTCTTCTAAATCATCATCCCCAGCTTTAAAGCAAATTGCTTCAACAGCTCCTCAGGAGAGTTCAGTTTGAGATACTCCAAGTGGCTGTCAGTGGGGAAGTCTGCAACTATGTTGCCAACAAGATAGTTTGATTACTGGCTCAGGTGCTTTTCTCAAATTTTTTTTTTTATTTTTCAAATACATTTGAATGAATTCCATAGTATTTATACATGTTGTTGTTGTTTGTCTTTCGGCTTTTCCCGGTTAGGGGTTGCCACAGCGGATCTCCGGTCTACTAATGATTGGCAGTTGGTTTTTATGGCGTCAAGTTGCCAGCACGACGCCCAACCTTCAACGAAAGGCACGCCCATTCAATGCATGTCTTTCGAACACCCACTCGACCGCGGGGAAGACATGAAGACTCCACACAGAAGGCACTCCCAACCCAAGCCAAGAATCGAACGGGAGAATCTCTTGCTCTGAGGCAACAACGCTACCGCTACACCACCGCGGAAGTATCTAGTATTTATACATAACATATTAAATAACTATGTACACTATTTACATTAGCCTGACACTGTAACAGATGTTAATGTATACAGTTACTTTATAAGTATGTCCAATCCATTATCAGAGTGTCTGATCAATTATTGTATAGTGTCAGTCAACAATAAGACTTTTCCCCAAGGGTTGTTGATAAATGGCTTTGGATAAAGTCTTAGTTCTTTAATTTTAATTTCCAATAATGCTGTGGTCTTCAGTAGGCTGTAGGAGTCTTCCAAAGTTGGTATTGTGTTTGTATTCCATCTTCTTTTATACACTTCCTTGAAATTGCAAGTATAGTTCATACTAGATACATATTTGACCTATTCAAATGAGGACCTTTGTTCACATTTAATAATACAAGAGCTTTAGTTAAATAAAATGATTCATTAAATAAAGCTTGTAGAAAGTTATTAATACCATTCCAAAATGGTTTAATTTTAACACAGTCAAAGAAAATGTTCCGATCTGCATTGTGTACTTGCTCACATCTCCAACATATTCCTTTTATGGAAGAACTAATTTTACTGATTCTGTCTGGGGCTAAGAAAGCTCTGTGCAAGCATTTCCAATTAAAAAACTTTTCAGTATTGTGTAAAGGATGTATATTTTATCAATAATAATATATTTGTTTTAATATTTTCAGTTAACTGTATTGAGTGTCCTTTTGTTATATATTTCCGATATGAGGTTTTGGGTGTTGTTGTATAGTTTATCAATATTTTGTAAAATTTTGAAAAACTGTTTCCCCCTGTCATAGTCATTATATATGATTTCATATATGTATTTCGTAAATTTAGGTATTTTTTTTAAATGAAGAATTGTTAATTATTCTACTTATATCTTGCGAATATGACAGAATACTCTGTAAAGTTAGCCAGTCCTGTTCTGGAATTTTGTATGTTGTTTTTATTACTTGCATATCTAAAACTTTTAGTTATTTGATACATTGGAGCCAACAAACAAATCTTTTCTGTTCCCAAGAATTAATAATTTCTCTACATATTTTATGTGGAAAGTTCTTTGTGACTATAAATGATGTTAAAAGATCAAACCAGATTTTTTAAATCTATATTTGCATTAATAATTTTCCTCAATGAGTCAATGTAATAATCATACGAGTTTTAGTGGGTTTAGTTATGTTATATCGCATAATAATACATAATATGTGCCATGGAAAATAGTTTTTATCTGTTGTTTGAAATTTTTTTTTGTAAATCAAATTCTTTTATTGATATTGCAGTTAGTAATTCTTTCCAATTTGCAGAGTAATTTGGACTTATCCAATCTGAGATTGTTTTAGATATTGATGCTTTTATATATGTTTCTATATCAGGAAAATGTAATCTTCCCTGTTTCCATGGTCTGATATGATGTATTAAAGCTATACTGTTTCTAATGGGAAACCATAAAAATGTTATTAGGCATGAATTTAGTATATTCCTTTCTGGTAACAGTTGTATTGCCAAGGCTATATATAGGATCTTGGGCAATAAAACCATTTTATTAACTGTAGTCTATCTTCAAATCTTCAAATATTAGTATTATTTTGTTCAATTTTTCCACAGAAATTTTAATTGTATTGATATTATTGTAGTTTGTTGAGACTAATTCATGATTATCCTTGCATAACTCAATTCCTAGATATTTTAAGGTAGATTCTTGTTTCCCCTATGACGTGATCCCCCTTAGTCTGCAGTGCTTTTTTTATTTAAAAATAAAAATTTTGATTTTGATTTATTGAAATGGAGTCCTGAAGTCATGTGAATTTGTCAATTAATATATCTAATTCTTCTGTCTCTTTTATATTGGATAATGTTAGTAATATGTCATCAGCAAATAGCATTACTTTAGACTTGTATTGTTCATAAACATCTATTCCTTTGATTTTTATATTGTTGCGAATTGAATCTGCCGATATTTCAATAGCCAGAGCAAATAGAATTGGTGATATGGGACATCCTTGTTTAGTGCCTTTTGTTATATATATAGATTCAGAGGCAAAAGGACCTAACTTGACATATGCTAAATTATTTATATATATATATATATATATATATATGTATATATATATATATATATATATATATATATATATATATATATATATATATATATATATATATATATATATATATATATATATATATATATATATTCCTTAGGAGATGAACAAAGGATGCAGGAAATTCAAATAGCATTAGGGTTTTGAATAAATAGTCCCAATTTAGGGAATCAAAGGCTTTCTCTATATCTAAGCCAATCATGAGTGTTTCTTTATTTTCTTTATTAACATAATCTATAAGAGAAATCATCCTTTTAATATTGTCGTGTGTGTGTCTATGATATATAAATCCAGTTTGCTCACTATTTATTGTTTTGGATAGTGGTATTTTCATTCTGTTAGTTAATATTGTCATAAATATCTTATAGTCATTATTTAATAATGATATAGGTCTATATGAAGTACAGAGATTTGGGTTTTCCTTTAGGATTGGTATGATTAAGGAATATCTCCAGTAGGGTGGTATTAAAGCTTGTGACTGAATTTCTAATAGAGTTTTATGGAAGAGGGATAGTATCTTTGAAGGAAAAAGTTTATATATTTCCATAATTATGCCATCTATACCTGGAGCTTTATTATTTTTACCCTCTTTTATTTTATCTGTAATTTCTTTGAAGGATATGGGTGCTTGCAGATCTAGTTTTAATTTTTCTGTGTTTTTATATTAGAACATTTTTCATCTATATTTAATTGATCAATATGTATATTTTCTTTTTGAAAATGTTCCATATACTGATTTCTATAGGCATCAAGAATGTCACCTATATCTGAGACATTTTTCCCTTTCCTTTCATGGAAGATGCTTTTAATGTTATTAGATTTTGATTGTATTTTTATTTTGTGGATAAATTATGTAGATATTTGGAAGAAGTGGACAAGGTATTAATTTTTAGTTTTTCTAAAGCTAAACTAGTTTTAGAATTTTGTTGTATTTATTGTTTAATACTTCTGTTTTCTTTGTCATCTCCAAATGATTTTGATTTTTTTCAGCTTTTACTGACAAATGTTTGGATTGTAGCTCTAATAATTCAGAATCCCATTCTCTGATTTTTTTTTATACCAAGTTAAGGTTTTACCATATATGTAAGCTTTTAATGAGCCCCATATCATTATTTTATTTATCTCTGTGGTGTAATTAATATCTAAGAACTGCAGTTCAGATAATAACCAGGATTTGAACTTTTTAATTTTAGTTATGTATGCTGGAATTCTGGAGTTAAAGATTAATGGGTTGTACCCATTTTGAAGTTTCAGTTTCAATGAATTGTAGTCTGAAAAGGGGAAGAGAGTGATTGTGAAATGAATGCTTTTAGAGTGTACGTCATGGACAGCAAATATTTTATCTATTCTAGTTTGGGTACAAAACCTGTGATCTTGATCGGAAAACAACAAAGATTTATCTTCTTTAAATTTGGAAGTATCTGCAAGATGAAATTATTCTACCCACTTGTTTAAAGCTTTTGATACAGCAGATGAATGCAGCGGTCTTTTATTTGTAGTTTCAGAAATATCAAATATACAGTTAAAATCTCCTTTTGATATTAAGTTGCCTTTATAATTATTGGGAATGAAATCCAAGTGTTTTTTAACAGTTCCTGTTCCAATGCATGGGAACCAGTATAGATTTGCTGGGGTCCATATTCTATTATATTTAACTATTACTAATGCCATAAGGCATTTTTTACCTTCATACGTATAAATGATTTCTGGGTTAATCACATTTGTTTTCCATAAAATTGTTACCCCTTTTTGTCTTTGTCTTTGTCTTATAAGTGGATTGTGCCAATATCATATATTCCTTAGGATTCCATTTGTAATTGTCATTTGTTTTGAAATGAGTTTCTTGAAGGAAGACAATTTGTGCTTTGTTCAGTTTTAAATATTTCAGTAGATTTGATCTCTTGCTAGGATTGTTTAAGCCATTGTTATTTAAAGATAATAAAGTTAAATCCATCCTAGGTTATTTATACTATGTATTTTTTGTTTTATTGTGACTATTAAATATTTTCCTCTGATAACTATAAAGTATATGTTTCAGCTTTTAAAGGAAATTATCAGTTTTATACTTTGAGTGTTTACCAATAAAGTAATGTTTTTGTCAGGCATACTAAAAATGTTTTTGTGAAATAAATGTAAATTAATAAATGTTAACAAAACTAAGATCCACACTAGCCATGGAATGAAAATCATTCCTAATCTGATGGATAAACCTAAGTCCATCAGATTATCACTCATACCTTGACAATCCAGAACATCTGAGCTCCATAAATTGAATTATCATATGGAGAATATTTGTAATAGGAATAAGCAATATTTATATTATTTTGAACAGATACAGTACTATTGTAGATTAGACAGAATTCTAATACAATATAAATGTCTACTTATTGTATAAGCAATTAATATTTACATGAAAGATAGATGATAAGCAATTCAATCATAGTAAAGTAGGATGTATCATATATAAAACCTCAGTAAAAGATTATAGCACACATTTATTTAACATATTCACCCTTACTGATGAAGTCTTTCAAAACTTATTAGTTCTTCTTTTGGCTTTTCCTGGTTAGGGGTCCCCACAGCAGAACTCGGGTCCGCTAATGATTGGCAGTAGATTTTTACAGTGCCAAGGTGCCAGCTCGATGCCCAACCTTCAACGAAGGCATGCCCATTCATGCATGTCTTTTGAATGCCACTCGACCACGGGGAGGACATGCAGACTCCACACAGAAGGCTCTCCAGCCGAGAATCCAATGGGAGAACCTCTTGCTGTGAGGCGACAACATTACCACTGCACCACCGCGGCTTTCTTTCAAAATGTATTACTTAATATAAATAGATTGTAATAATATTTATACCTAATGTTTATAAAACAATGTATTTTACTGGATATATCAGAAGTTATATTTCATTGTTTGCCAGCATTTAAGTAATCACTTTGTTGCTAACTTACTTAAAGCACCAAGTTTATTTTATGTGAACACTGATGAAAGTTAGTGCATTTTAATTATCAGTGCAACCCTCTTCCCTCCATTTTCTACACATAAGGATTTTCATATCTGTCATTTCTTATTATAAAATGAGTGAAATTATAGGTTAAAACAACAAATTCACTTATTGTGATTAATGATTACAAGTTCCCTTTCCATATTCATAAATTGCCATATGGCATATACTGAAAGTTTTTAGATTTAAATGGCAACATTCTATTTTGTATAATCAGCAGAGGTTAAACTGAGTGATTATTGCCAATTTAATACTATGTGTTCAGAATGTGATTGCTACATTCTGTGACATTCCTAGTTCAGGCTTCTATTGTTTCCCTTGAACAACTCTGTCAGTTTGATGTCATGTATAAAACGTTAGCTACCTTAGTAACAGGTTAAGTATTATGTATGGTCTAGATGTGTTACAAAACCACAATTCAAGTTAAAGCAATTATATGACTTGTTATGCACATTTACTTATATGAGAAAATCATCATGCTTCCCCTTGATGTTCAATATAGTGTATGTCATTTATGACAAGTTAAAATAGTAGTGTTATACACAATCCCATGTTATTATACTGAGTGAATATTGTCAATTTAATACTATTTGCTCAGAATATGATTGTTACATTCAGTGACATTTCAAGTTCAGGTTTCTATTCTTTCTCTTGAACAACTTTGTCAGTTTGATGTACTGTATAAAACATTAGTTACCTTGGTAACCTCTTAAGTATTATATATGGTCAAGATGGGTTACAAAAACTACATTTCAAGTTAAAGTAATTACATGGCTTGTTATGCATATTTACTTATATAAGAAAAATCATCATGCTTCCCCTTGATGTTCAATGTCATGTATGTCATTTATGACAAGTTAAGACATTTGTGTTGTTATACACAAGCCCATGTTATTAAATCCTGTCTTTAATATCTAAATTCAGCAGACTACTTCATCTTATATGATGATTATATATTTTATATCTAGATTTACTAAAATCATACATTACATAACTATTGTGCGTTTTTTTTTTTTTTTGGCTGTTTGTTTAGTTATTTGAGAGACCACAAGCTGTAATGCTTATTCTTATTATTAGCTCCTTCCAAGCATGTTTATACAGTTCATCGACTTTAAATTATGAGACCCTTCTAGTTTCTTATTTATTATAAGTATATTTCCATCCTTACATACACACATATCAATACTTCAAGCTTGGGCAACAATGCCTATCCAGTTTTGCCAGAATACCATTTACTAGTTCATGTGGTGTGTTTCCAGGCTGTTCTTAAAATATCCAAACCAATATTTGTCCTGTTCCATTTTACCAACCTGTTGCATGTAGTGGCCACTCTGCCAGTGAACCACTCAACGCACCTTCCATTCCCACAGATATTTCCATGAAGGAAATCTGATGACTCTCTAGCACTTCCTGGCAACCCCAAACATCCCTAGAATCAGCTATCTCCATATGCCCAACAAGTCAGAGCAAGCTCACCTCCCAGACCACTGCAAAGGGTACTGCACAAGACCAAGTGCTCGTAGTCTTTCACAATAACTCAGACTTCCACTCTTATGGAAGTCCTTAATGTGTTTGGACCAAAATTAATTTTAAATATAAAATTGTGCTTATTTATTTATTTTTTTATCAAGAATCAACTTAATGAGCTAAACAAAGTGTTAGGAGACCATCAATATGTGTACATGCGGTTTAAAGCAGCTCTTTTATTATATATATATTTTTTTAAAACCACAAACTTCATTGCTGAGAATCATCTTGCAGGCTCCTCAGAGCCATTAAGCATTATCGTCACTTTGTCTCCGTTACCATAGCAACATGGGAGCATCTGTGTACTGCATACAAGAGGCTAGGGATGCACCTGAAGCAAAGCTTCACTTCACTGCAACTTCAAGCCTAAATTCCCTTCCTTTCAGCAAGGCAGCAGCCAGGAAAAGAACAGAGAGGAAACAGGTCAAAAAAAAAAAAAACTCACAACAAGCCGTCACAACAAGAGATAACACATTCTTCCAGCCTTCTCACCTCTCACTCAGCAGATGTATAAACAAACTATTCTCTGCCAAAATATCCCAAATAACAGTTTTACCAACCCCTTATCCAGGCTAAAACACCAAATGTCTCTTCGTAATACACAAGCATCAATAAACCTTGATCACAAGCCACAACCCACAGCTTCCCGGAGACAAAAACAGCAATATGCCACAGCTGCCAGACACAGCTGCATCCACACACACCATGTCAGGCTTAATCAAACAGCACTCAAAGCTATGATACCTGCCATAATTGATATTAACTATGTTTAGACAGAATAATAATGACATTTGCACCAGCTGCCAGACACGGCTGCATCCACGCACACCATATCAGGATTGATCAAACAGCACTCAAAGCTATGATACCTGCCATAATTGATATTAACTATGTTTAGACAGAATAATAATGCCATTTGTACTAGCTGCCAGACACAGCTGCATCCATGCACAGCATATCAGGATTGATCAAACAGCACTTGTATCTGTGATACCTGCCATAACTGATATTAACTATATTTAGACAGAATAATGATGACATTCGCACTAAGAGCTTGCTGCTATTATTTAACCAGGATATACATGACATTTCTAAATCATACTTTAACTGAAGAAGGCATTAGTCTCCATGACAGCATTTTTTTTCAAAACACTCTACTGTTACTGCTATTATATATGATGTTAATTTGTTACATTTGAGTCTGACCTTTGATGAATGGTACCTTGTTGAATTATTTAATTAATTACTTAAATTATTATAAGTAAAATCAATGAAAAATGAACAAGATAAGTATTCATTGAGTTCAAGTAGGGGAATAGAAACTTCTATGTTTGTATTATATGTTGCTTTGTTTGGCTTATATATAATGTAAATAGTAACCCATCTTGACCTACCTTTGTTTGTGAAGAATTATTGGACTCTTTGAACATTCTGAATAAATCATTACTGTTTCTCAGTTGTTTAAGAAACCCTCCTTTTTAAAAAATAAAAACAGATGACAAGTGATGTACCATATCAGTTGATACTTTGAGAGATGTAGTTGTAAGAGTTATTTTTTGGGACAGCTATCTTGGAATCATTTTTTTGTTTCTTCTTTCTAGCATCAGTCCAAGGATTTCTTCTTTTATTCTTTTAAGCGTAGGGGCCATCCATTCCATTTCTTCTGGGGTAGACACTGTTGTTTTTGATGAATATAGTAGCTTCTTCTAAGTCATTAAAGGTTCTCATCTCATTAGCAAAAAGTATTTTTATTTTGGCTGGAAAGGCCAGCTTTGCTTTAATGTTGTTTTGTTTCAACAGTTTTACTATTGGCCAGACATTTTTCCTTTGTTCTAGTATTCTGGAAAAATAACCATTGTCAAACCTTATCAGGCTTTGATTGTATTTTAAGGGTGATTTTCTCCAAGCAGATTTTAATATTAGTTCCTTGTCCAGAAATGAAAGAAATTTTATAACTATAGATCTAGGTGGAGTATTTGTTGAGTTAGAAGCAGGTTTCCTCAGTGCTCTATGCACCCTTTCAATTCCAAATGAAAGTCCCTCTTTCAAGTCTAAAAATTTAGTAATCCAGGTTAAGAATGAAATAATGTCTTCTCCTTCGGTGTTTTCGGGCAGACCAAAGATCCTTATGTTGTGTCTCCTTTCCCTGTTTTCTAAGTCATCTGTTTTGTTAAGCAGCCATGTATTCTGTTTAAGCAGAAAATTCTTTTTGGAATTTTTCCTCTTTGAGTCTCCCTTCAATGTCATTTAGAGAAGTCTCTGTATTTGTTATTTTGTATGGTGTTACTGTAATAGTTATTTAAGAGTATCAATCTGTTTTTGAGAATTTAATTTGAGGTTTTCTAAGTCATTTTTAAAGCCATCCATCTTAAAAGATAGTTCCTGTAAGGTAGATGTAATCAATTGCAGTTCTTTTTTCAAAGCAGCATCTGGATGAGAATTCCTTGAGTTGTTCATATTCAGTGACTCTATATATCTCCAAGTTACTTGACAGGAACATTTTTGTATATCTCCACCAAAATTGATATTTATGTACTTTAGTAGTTTATCTATAGACTTCTGACATTTTAAACTTGGAAAAATAAAACGTTCCTATATTATTATACTAGTCTATGGAGCTCTCAAAATTCACTGCTCTCAGTTGGCCATCTAGGCTCCGCCCCCGTGGCTCAGATGCTTGATGTTACTGCATGTATTCACAAAGCCTGACTATTATGTGACAACCACAAGAGTGAAGTATTCTGCATATGACAGCAGTTTGGCATTTTGGCGCTGCAATACACAAGTGCCTTACTGCAACAATATATTGTTTTGTGTCATGTTTTTAAATATATACTCAAAGGCAGTTGGGGTAGTTTTTATTTGACATGTGTGGCAGGTCAGCCAGATATAGTACAGAAAAGTGAAAATTTTCCCTTCAGGATGTATGTATAATTTGATATTTGCTGACAGACTCGTAACACTAATAATGACTAGAATAAAAAGTGAGCTGAGTCTCATAAGTGCATGTCACATGTCATAACCTAACATTTTAGAAACAGGGACTTCTTTTGGTAAGTCAATTCTTCCAATGGACTTTTTGATCTCTATGGGAATATGTATTTGTTACTTCACACCTGCCAACCCTTAAACCTTCCCCAAAGAGACTCTGTTCTTTTGTTACCCCATACCAGATAATTACTCTAGTGTTCTAAGGGGAAGCCTAACTCCACCTGATTAGGGGTATGAACTACCAGTGTCATTATGGGGACCTACAACACCTTTCCTTGTTAGTCCATGCTCCACTGATACTCACCAATGAAGTCTGCCACCAGGCTGTGTTTTAGTGAGCCAAAAGCTTTTCTGGATGGTATACACTATGACACTGCCCTTCCTTTGAGGGACAGTGGTTGTGTGTCCTGCTCCATCCCATCCTCCTCACAGCATGAGCACATTCATCCTTTCTTACCAGCTCTATCAAGCACCTGAGCCACTATTTAAACTTGAGTCACCTGGGAGAACAGTACAGGTGCTCAAGTCCCAAGCCAGGGACTTAAGTGCCTTGTAGCTCGTGTGGGTTTCTGCTTGCAGTGAACTCAAATATGAGTTCAGGTAAGTAGAGAGTATTGGGGGGTTAGACTTAAAGAGTGGGACAAGGATTTCAGGTTTAAGGGATGAGAGGGGGGGATTTTAGGTTTAGGGAACAGAAAGGGGAGTTTTACATTTAGAGAGCAGGAGGGGAGTTTTACAGTTAGGGAGTGATCAGGAACTTTAGGTGTATGAAGGGGTGTTGGAGTTTTAGGTTTAGGGAATTATCAGGGACTTTAGATTTAGGAATGAGAGATTTAGGGTAAGGTAGGGAGGACTTGGGCTGGGAACTGGGTAATAGTTTTAGGGTTAAAGTTTAAGTTCTGGTAGGGCTGTACAGCTGTACAGTTTTATAGGGTCGGATGTTGGGAAGGCTTCTTAGAAATGAGACATCAGGCTACTGGGAGTTAGAGCACTTGCTTTTTTGAGCAAGTGACGCTGAGCAGGTATGTCATGATATACTAGCTCTAGTAGATCTATCACTGGAACTTTATCTCTCTATCTCTCTCTCTCAGTATCACTGGAGCTGGCTTTAGCAAAATCACTAAAACTTGCTGTTAAAACCAACTTGCTAACACAGTAGCTGTATAAGACTGAAACAAATGAAACTCTCATCTATAATAGTAAAATCACTTCAGATTACCTTGATTAAATGTAGGTACTAAGAAGACTTAGTGTCCTTCTGTTCTACAGTAGTATAACTGCCTAAGTTATAAGTAAACTAAAGAAGATGTTGCACATACAGTAAAAACAGTTGAAATCATACATTTCTGTTTATAATTATATGAAATCAAAAAAGCATTTTTATCTGTAAAATAAATTTGCAATTTATACATTTTCATACTAACATAAAAAGGAAAGTGATTACAGAATGCAGGGTCCTTGGCACAGGGACGGAAAACACTGTCTGTGAGCAGGGGAGGGTGGGAATGAATGAATTGCTGACACCAATGTCCTCACTCTGTAGAGAAGTGACTCAATATCTGCACTGCCTGCACTGTAACTACAGAGGGGGTGTGTAGCATGCACCATGAGTCAGTGTTCCATGTGGGTAGGTCTGACATGGAAGTGACTCAATATCTGCACTGCCTGCACTATAACTACAGAGGGGGAGTGTAGTATGCACCATGAATCAGTGATGTGTGATTATTTCCATGTGGGTAGGTCTGACATGGAAGTGACTCAATATCTGCACTACCTGCACTGTAACTACAGAAGGGGTATGTAGCATGCACCGTGAATCAGTGATGTTTAATTATTTCCATGTGGGTAGGTCTGACATGGAAGTGACTCAATATCTGCACTGCCTGCACTGTAACTACAGAGGGGGGGTGTAGCATGCACCATGAATCAGTGATGTGTGATTATTTCCATGTGGGTAGGTCTGAAATGCTGATGACTGCAGTCCTGCAGTGCATTCATGAAATCATGCTTGTACAATGGGAGGTATTGCAAGGAATGTGTCATTCTACCAAAAGGAATATTGCCAAAACAGCTTTTGGTGACCGTGAAGTTTTGTCTCTTCTCTGCTGGTGTACATCCTTGGAGTGGGTATCTTTAAGTCTGAGGGGGTGGGAGTGTGCCCATATGGTGGGATATAGAGAGGATTGCCCCCAAAAAAGAGAAATTTCTAAGGTTTGTCAAAAGTTGCTTTCATGGGTTGCCTTTCAATATGTCAGCAATCAATTTAATAATTGTCTTAGAGCAACATGATTCCATATTATGTGCCCCCATAATTAGGTAGGATCTGCCTGAAAGATTTTTGAACTCGCCTCATGAATGATATGACTTCCAAGGCTGTAGCTGTTGAGGAGCTCTCTGACCTGAGGACAATTAGGGTGTCTCGTTAAATGGTGATGGCACTGGTCTGGGGGTGATGACACAAGTCTTCTAGAATAAGGATATCCCTTGTCCTTGGAACAAAAGAGAAGCAGAACAGGTACAAACCAACTTTCATATCTGTTCGGAGGCTGGCCTCCTCCAGTAACCTCTCATCCCAGCCAGCAGATGGTCACTGAATGAATGGGCTGAAGATTTAGGGGTGGCTGATTGTTGACAAACAAGGTTGCAAAAGTAATATATACACAGGAAAATAAAAACAAGTAATTCAAGTATTTTTTGCAGGGTAAAACTCTCTATATCACCCCTTAAATAGTCTAACTAAGTTTATGCCATTTTGAACAAAAGGAAACATTAACTATCGAAACTCCCACTCAGGTAGCAAGGCCTTTTAGGTCTATCACCCAAGTGACCTAACCCGCGGTAGTGGTACTGCGGTAGCGTTGTTGCCTCACAGCAAGACGTTGTCCCATTCGATTCTCAGCTAGAGCGTCTTCTGTGTGGAGGCATGCGTGAATGGGTGTGCCTTCATTGAAGGTTGTGCGTCAGGGCTGGTAACTCGGCATATAAAAATCCACTACCAAACATTAGCGGACTGGAGTTCCACTGTGGCAACCCCTAACAGGGATAAGCCGAAAGACACAACAACCTAAGTGACATGACCTCATATAGTGAATATGTAATTGGTATATTGGTGATACAGGGGAACATAGCCCCCTGCCAGTCATGAATTCATTTTTTTTTAAGTTTTGTTCTTGTAAATATGAGAAAGAGCTTCTTAGTGTAACCTGTACTTTTTGGCAAGTTTGATATTCAATTTGAAGTTACTGTTACTTCAAGTTTGCCTATTTGAATTTAATATGTTCTGCTGCATCTCTAAGAATCAAAACCAGCACAAATGAAATGACATTGGCTGAGCAATGCAAACAGCTGTATATGTCTTTTGCAGAACTTAACCTTAGGAGAGTGAAGGGAGTCACTAGACAGCACAGCTAGGGGAGAATGAACTGACTAATTTATTAATTTAAAAGTAAAAACAAAACTAACCAGAAATGAAATGGAAGGGATCAAAACCACCAGTTAAAAAACACTTTAGAAAAGGGAAGCTGAACTTAAATTGCACTTTATTTTTTTTTCAAAACAAGAAAAACATGGTTTAGCAATTTCATCTCCCTAATTTTTAATATAGATATTTCTTCAGAACAAAGTCAGTTAAAAAAAATCTACTTGACTAGATATCACAGCTAAATGTGTTCAAGCATTCATCAATCAAAATGAAACAAAACATAACCCATTCAGAATATGAATCCCACAGTCTATTACTGACTAAAAAAAGAATACAAGTGGTGTCAGGGCACACCCCAACAAATAATAAATAAATAATAATAAATTATTAGAACATGCTAAAATAAATAGAACATAAATAAATAAATGTGTACAGTGGTGTACACTAAATGTTTAGAATGCAGTTAGAAAGAAATGAAACATTTAGAATGAAAACCCCTGCCTGCAAAATAATATCATTTTAGGAGTCTTGATTTCAAAATGCTTTTTACTCTGGTTTGGTCACTAAGTCCTGCAGGGAGTGATTAACATTTTAAAGAAACAGCCACTGCAATTCTTTACTTTCTGAAAAACTATAATCTACCCCCCACCTATTTAAGAGTAATGCCTCCAAAACACAGAACAAAAAAATCTGATATTTATATATATATATATATATATATATATATATATATATATATATATATATATGGATTCACTTCATAACAATGAAAACTCAAAACACTCAAAAGGAGAAAACTTCATAATATAGAAGACCAAAACATTGAAACTTCAAAACACTGAAAACACTGAAACTCAAAACACTGAAAACACACATCATAAAAATACTGAGTTTAAACAACATAAATCATAGCACTTTCCATCAAGTGTAAAATGGGGGGCAAGCCCAGCTGCAGCCCCCACTTAATGTAGTGAAGTGCAATCTTGGAGTTGATATATATAAGTAGCAGGGGGTGTGGGGGGGTGCATGGGGGCTTGCCCCCTTCTTACACTTGGTGGAAAGTGCTATGATTTATGTTGTTTAAACTCAGTATATGTATGCGATGCGTTTTCAGTGTTTTGAATTTTCAAGATTTTGAAGTTTCACTGTTTTGGTTTCAGTGTTTTGAGTTTCAGTGTTTTGAGCTTTCAGTGTTATGAAGTGAATCCATATATATATATATATATATATATATATATATATATATGTATATATATATATATGTATATATATATATATACATATATATATATATATATATAGATATATATATACATACATACATATATATGTATATGTATATATATATATATATATATATATATATATATATATATATATATATATATTCAGGGCAAATACACTATGCAAGGAAAACATTTTTGTTACATTTGGTCTACATGACATAAATGCATTGATAGATCCATTTTGACAGCCTTTGTTTGGTCTTTCCTGTGTAGAAACTGCCACAGACTGAGCACAATGCAATATATGCCAAGTAAATGTTATATTGTAGGAAAATGTACCAGAAATCTAAAGATTCTGAGTGAGCATTTGTAGTAAATACATATCAGATCCCTCATAAATAAACTGCATTCTCCACAGCTACGCTTATACATATCAGCAAGTCTATCAAAGATATTACCACAAACAGACCTATTTCAATTCTTTAACGCTGTCCCCTTTTTTAACAACCAAAGGGTTCTCTACAACAACCTTAAATATTTTACTTTTGCCTTATAAAATTCTTTACTTGTTAGAAGTATTCTCTGACACCATCATAATCTAAGAAGTATGGTATAGAAAAAGCTTGACTGAAAACATTACTACTGAAATTATTTTTTATGTAAACATTCAGTACCTCCTTCTTCAAAACTGGAACTAATTCTTTACCCTTTTTACATACCACTTCCTTTATAATGCATCTAAATACACATCCATGTTTCCTCTTTGAAGGAGCAGTTCCTTCTTCGAACTCAATATCCTCAGATGTTAATCTGGACAGGTTGACAAACTGTTCCTTGATCACATTCATTTTAATGTGGAAGGGGTGAAAACTGTTTTGGTGCAAGTATATGTAGTCAGAATTCAGTCTCCTGTGGATTCTGCCCAGACCACACTGGATACAGTGGCTGCTAGATGGTAGAAGTGACAACCCAAAGCAAAATGGAAAAGCTTCAAGCCCACATTCTACCACAAAGTACTGGAAAGAATATCATTAGCTCCAAGCTTTGTGACCACATCTGGATGATTTCAATTATTTGATGGACAGAGCTTGTTCAAACTGTTTGTACACCTTTAAGATTAAGTAGAATATTTCCGGATATACATCCAACCTGTTATGGAAGTGCTTTTGTAGATCTTGGAGATGAAATGCATATTTTGCGAGGTGGGAAAGATTGGGTACTTTTTAAAGTGACATACAGGATACACATGTAGACATTTGTTCAGGTAATATAAACCTGAATCCACATCTGTTCTTGATTTCCTTAGATGTGGCTAATGACTGTGCTATTTTAGAAAGAGTTTTATTTATTTTCATTATTAGTTATAAAAAGGCTGAAACTGGGAAATGGAAAAGTAAAGAAATTCCCACAACAACAGATGTTAAAAGCATGATGTTTAATCTACAAATGGCTACAAATAATGAAAAACTTAAACTTGCAGAAGGATTTTTCTATTTCCAGGCTCAAATGCAACTTTGAAGCAGTTGTCATTTTCCTCTGTTTCAATGTTTAATATAACTTGATTACTGAAAAAGGAAATGACTTAATTCATGGACTCTTGTAAAAAAGTTTATATATGTTGGTTATATTCTGTACAATTTTAATGGAATGGAATGATTTTTTTTTATTTTATGTATTCCTTTGAACTTGTTTTCAATATGCTTCACGTTTTATTACAATTGTTTCAAAACAAAAGAATGAAACTGAAAAGGCTGGAGTTTGCACTCTGCAGTAAAGATGTAGAGAGCTGGAGAATCCTGAGTGTGTATAAGTAAATTGCCATAAGTAGCTGTGGCCCTCCATGAGATGGCATTTTTCTAGCCATAGAGCTGGTTCTGAGTAAAAAAGGGATAATACAGACCTTGCTGTTACTCAGAGTCCTTTTTGTACTCTTTTACATGGAGTGTATTTTATACGGGAGAGCAGAATCCTTTAAATGACAGTTTGTACAAAAGGCAGCTGATATTTAAAATCAAACATGGCATGAAATCTAGTGTGTGTGGGTAAATGAACAGCAATAATCACAGCAGCTTAAATAATATATTTTAATGTAATACCATGTGAGAATGAAGCATTCATCACAGAAATTTGCTGAGGTTGAAGACAAATCCTGCGGGAGCACAGGAGCTGGAGATGATGACTTATTCAGCACATTATCACTGTATAAATGCCATTCCTAAGGTGTTGCACTTTGTGTTACTGATTTAAAACAACCTCTGTACTTCACTTTTTTGCTTAGCAAATTTCACCTGCAGGTAAATATCACTCTTCTGTCATGGCACTTACAATGACATGGCTTTGCTTAAGGACAGGGCATTTATTTTTCTCTAGTTTAATTTAGCCTGAGCCACGGTACAGATCTTGCCAAGATGAGCAAACTAGTAGATGCTTAAATGAAGGAACGTTCAGGTTTTCATTTAATTTTTCAAGACCATTTATATTAAGAAGTTAAAGAGTAACTATATATGTTTTATTACTGGCAGACATTGCAGCTGCAATCTTAACATGGTGAAGTGTTTTTATGTAGTTGCCTAACAAGCCCAGAAAATCATAAAGAACTTTAAAATTTTAAAGTTAGAGATAGTCTTTTAGTCCTGAGAGTTACTGCCGATTTTATGAACTAACATCTTATTGAATGGATCTGGGCATGTACAAAGCAAACAGTATTTTATCTGTGCAATTTAAGTCAGATAGACTGAGACGTGCCAACACTTCATTAGAATACTGGAGTTGCAGTAGAGTTATGCTAAAACAATGAAAACATTCAGCTAGACAATTAGAGTTTCTAGGACAGCCTTCACGATGCAGCACCTACAGCATTACAAGATGTGGTTTGACTGATTGAAAGTTTTAAATGTGAATATCTGGTTGAAAACATACAACTAAGAAAGTCAAATTGGGTTTTCTCTACCAATAGAAAGTTAATAAAAAATCAGAAACACAATGCAAGAAACTGAGTGTGGTGCCTATGACTTTAAGTATTCTTAGTAGACAAACCTTGTGACACTGTCGCCCTTGAACAGGATAGCTCAAATGGGAAGTTGCACCAGTGTGTTTGTGTGTGTGGGGGGGTTGCATGTTACCATGTACTATGGATAATAAATATCCAGAGAGATGTTCTCAAGAATTGCAGACAATACCAACGACATCTTGTAAAAAGAGTTCACCTCAGATGTTAGTAATCAAATCTGTCTGTGTTTGAGGAGGTACAGAAACTAATTTCTAAGGCTTTGAATTACTTCTGATGAAGTTGTGGCTGTTGAATACAAGTTCTTGGATGACTTTATGAATTTGATGAAATGCATGTCAGTAATTATTATGAGCTACAGATATGGAACAAGACAGAACTTGACAACAGCCTTAGAGTAAGTACCATAGGTAGGCCCTACCTGTGGTCAGCATTATAGAGGTACGTTCAGTAGATTTAAAGGTTTCATGTTTGGCAATTCCCTGATTAGAGTTCTACAACCCATTGTTTGTCAGTTCCTTTATAAGCAAAGAAAAACGTTTCACAGTCTATAAAGGATAAGTTGGTGCGATCTCAGGAATACTCACCACCAAAGCCAGTTGTGGGAGACTGGACACAGGATCACACACATCCTACATATATGGTAGCACTAGCTTGGTCAAATATCTGATACTTCAGTCTTTCACTTTGGTCTGCTGGACTTGCTGCAGCTGTGGATTCCTCCCAGGTGCCAGAAATGTAGTCAGCCACATAAAAAATAATGCACATAAAAACCTCTTCATTAAACAGAATGCCATTTGTTTTATGGGATATTGCTGGGTTGTCATGTGTCCTAGCTCCATTTTTAACATGTTTTCCGTGTTATGTGCAGGTTATACCACTTACAGACAAGCTGTGACCATGCAAATTCCAGAACTTGTGTGAAGAAATGTTTTTCATTGTTTCCCTTTATTGTGACCATTCTATATCTTTATCTCTGTGCAAGTCACACAAAAAGATTAAATCTATAAATACATGGTAAAGCAAAATGCAGCCAGAAATATAAATACCATAATTTATTATTATGTATGTATTTGACCATTCCAACACACTCACATTACAATACTCAACACCAACATCCACACACACACACACACGCACACACACATAGATAAAAAGCACAAATATAGTAGTTTCTTGGGGGATGTGAGAATATTTTCAAGGCTGTTTGACCACTTGATAACAGCATAAAGGAATTATGGCTGAAAGCCTATTTCGCTGAGTACAAAGAGTTGCCCTTTCTCGACTGTTGTTTGACTGTGGAGTTGAGATATATATGTATACCTATGTATATATATATATATATATATATATATATATATATGTATGTACAGATTCACTTCGTAACACTGAAATATCAGAACACTGAAACTTCAAAATCTTGAAAACTCAAAACAATGAAACACAAAACACTGAAATTCAAAACACTGAAACTCAAAACACTGAAGACACATATCATACATATACTGAGTTTAAACAACATAAATCATAGCACTTTCCACCAAGTCTAAGCAGGGGGGCAAGCCCCCCTGCAGTCCCATGTGGGGGGGCTGCACTGCCCATATCCCCTGCTGCTGATATATATATATATATCAACTCCAAGATTGCACTTCACTACTCTAAATGCAATCTTGGATTTGATATATTTAAGTAGCAGAGGGTGTGGGGTGCATGGGGGCACAGCCCCCCTGCTTACACTTGGTGGAAAGTGCTATGATTTAGGTTGTTTGAACTCAATATATGTATGATATGTGTTTTCAGTGTTTTGAGTTTTCATTGTTTCAGTCTTCTATATTATGACGTTTTCTCATTTTCAGTGTTATGAAGTGAATCCGTATGTGCACACACACACACACATATATATATATATATATATATATATATATATATATATATGTGTGTGTGTGTGTGTGTGTGTGTGTGTGTGGGTCTCCCCAACCTTCTGGGTTGCAACAAAAAATATTGATTGATTTTTCACTGAAAGTAACCTTCAATAATTATTTTAGTCTGTTGTTCATCAGACAAATAATGTTCAACAAATAATTATGAAAATTCATGTTTCATATGGGGAAGAGAATACCTCATCCTCGACTTTTAATAACCCTTAAGGTTATGGCACATTAAAGAGAAGTGTAACCCCACTCCCCAACAAACTCAGTGCCCCACCAATAGCCACTGTCACTGTAAAATCTCCCATCCTAAACTATACCCATGTGATGTCACACAACAGCCACGGTTATATTCTGATGAACTGGAGAGCCGACACATCTGAAGAACAGTTTGTCGAATGTACTATTTATTACCAATAAATTTATACACTACTCAGATGCTTTACTGCAAACGAAAATGCACTTTGGGCCTGTCATTGCTCCAGTTTATCTAAGGAGCAATTTGTTGAATGTGTTATTCATTACTCACCTCACAGTCATTGACTCAAACTATTATTGCACACTCTGCCTCACAATTATGTTTCTGTAAGCTGTGTGCTTTTAAATCATTTAAACATCATCTGGCTTTTTGGCATATATTTGATATATTTAAAGGAAAGATTAGTTTGATGGCCTTGTGTTACACATTCTGTGATGTTTTTATACCCTGACACCTCTGTCCTCCTTTTTTCACATTGCAGATGTTAATGAATGTGAATGGAACAATGGTGGCTGTAGTGAGATCTGCGTGAATCTGAAGAGCTCCCATCGATGTGAATGTGGAATCAGGAGAGTCCTGGCAGAAGATGGAAGAACCTGTATAGGTAAGTACTCAACAACACAAGTCCTGACAGATTAAATATATTACAAAATGGCATTTCCAATTATAATGAGAGTGGAGATGGCCAATGCAATATTGACAGTTCAGACCCCAAAAAATAATGCAGCTACTGCCCATGATGTCTCTAGAAAACCAGCACATTGGTCTGCAGCTCAAGTGTCTCTAGACCCAATGTTGTGGGTGATTTATCCACACTCATGTAGAGTTCACTAGTGCAGTGAATCAGTGCCACCCCCCCCCCCCCAAATGGCTGAGAGATAGCGTCTGCTGGTCTCTCCCACACTTTCCACTTGGTCATTCCAGCATCTATTCTGCTAGTTAAATACAAGTCATGTGGGGTAAAGTCAGGCTTTTATTCCTTTATAACACAAATCTGGATTAGAAGTTAAACTTTTAAACCTTTCGGTTTCTGAATGGTATTGTACTTTTCAGACATTTTGAGTTTTCAGATTTAATTGACTTGCTTGACAGTATTCCAGGAAAAGACATAGTTATTGTTTACAGTACAAGCCATAAGCTTCAAGTGTCACCTTATGTTCCTTTCTTGAGTATGAAAGATTATACAGTTGTTCTGGAAAATCCTTAATTGATTAAAAAAACATATAGCTAGGTTTACAATGGTCCTTTTGATAGCGTCATTAAAGTGCAGTGTCGTTATGGAAGTCAAAATAAACGGTGTTGTATTATTAGGCAATATGTAATGAATTTAGTTTACTTTCACTTCCCTGATTTGAGATTACATGCAATACATTAGCTCTGGCAGCTTTGCTCATGGGTACACCTTCTATTGCCCATCTGGTAGCTACTTGTTGCCAATGGTAGTTGAAAGTTTTTCTTAATCTGAGATCATGTCATCTTGAAGAAAGTGCAAGGACACTAATGTTTTTCAGATTATTGGTCTCTTTAAGGTACTTTGACCAAAGAGTGTGATTAATAAAGTAAAGTGGCATGAGGATGAAGCCCCAAGGTGGCAGTCCATGGGCACTTCCTTTTGCAAAAGCACTAATTTGATGCTATCTGTGTAGGTCTTTTGCCCAGAGCCATTACTACACTGACTAATGAAGGAGCAATACTTTATGCACTTAAAATGTGAGGACATGTTTTTCAGAAGGCTGGAGATGCAGATGTCATAATGAAACCTGAAGTTTCCATGTCATTTTATTTTTATTCTGTCTTGGTTAAGTTTCATGCAGAAAGAAACCACAGCCAGGTGCAACAGTAAAATAAAAACATCAAAAAAAAAGAAAGAGAGAAAAAAGAAAAAATTCCAATTCTGAACTGCCAAGAATTTCTCAAATGATAAATGAAATCCTACGATTTTGTGCTTTTTCTCTTCCTCAGCTTTTGAAAACTGTTTCAAAACATACTCCTGCTTTCTGTAAGGCAACTAATACAATTCACTCAGACATCTGACACATTTCATTTCATTTATTTCAACCTTCTTAGTTGTAAACTAGGCCTGATAGAGAATTCTGCAGTGGCTCATCCTTGTGGTACAAAATATGATATAAATTCCAGCTTTGCAGCCACTCTCAAATGGTAGTGATATTTGCTCCAGCTGAGATTTTCCCACATGGTAAGGGCTAGTAATGGCTTTGCTGACCGTTGTTTAGCTGCATGGCAGTCATAATTAGCTCAGCATTAACTCACCTCATGAGAGAATGCAATGATGTCACTTAGGTCTCGCTTTCTGACATGCAAATGACAATGTTCTTTTTTAAAACAAAATTTGAATAAAAAATTACAAATACACACCCTACAAAGTAGTAACCCCCTGCCATCTTTAGTAATGGGTGCTAACTCTAACCCTAATGCTGCCCCTTCCCAACCCTAACCCTACACCTTAACATCATTAAAACCTTCCTGTAACATTGCCACTATACAAGACAAACTCAGACACACAAACATACACAAACACACACACAAACAACACTACATCTATCCCCTAACCTAACACTTACCCTTACCCTAAAATACACAAACTGCCACACAAACACACAGCACCCATTCTTCACTCATTCCTGATCCTAACTTTAACTCTCACACACACACACACACACACACACACGGTTTCACCCCCCAACCCCACTTACCTGTATTGACATTCCGTACCATTCACATATTTACCATTTGGCAATACATACTGTCAACATTAAATCACACTTCTGCATTTGTTGAACAAATGTACATTTGGTCAAACACAGGGGACGTGTGTGTGTGTGTGTGTGTGTGTGTGTGTGTGTGTGTGTGTGTGTGTGTGTGTGTATATATATATAAATATATATATATATATATATATATATATTTATGTGTATATGCATATACAACATTTTGAAGATAGGGGCCCATTTATGTATAGTGACCCATAAGTTATTCTATTCATATCCACACATATTGTATTCCCCAGCACTTTGATCCAGTATTTATCATCTTTTTTTCTAAATGTTTTTTCCCCGTGGCCTGTTAATCATCAGTCTTCTCCCAAAGGACTTGAACCCCTGTGTTCTCTAATGACAGGGAGTCCCCAGATCTGATAAGGTTGCAGCAATCTGGTGCAGCCATTATACAGGCAGATTTTAGGAAGGTTGTGCCCTCTTTGACATCCTGACAATGACAGCATTTCTGTAAGTTCCTAATACTGCACCTGGCAGGGGTCAGATTATTCATATCACTGAGGGACTCATAGTGCCTTCTCTTGTGAGTGGATGCTTTTGTGCACATGCAAATGAGAGCTACCATGAGGCAGTGACTTGGTTTGCCAAAACCTTGTCCCCTCAGGTTGCCCACTGCAACACCTTCCCATCTCTGAGAGACTGAGGCCATGCACACCCTGCTCTGTCCCACCATCCCCTTTTAGAGTCATCAGGCTCCCAAGCCATTAATCAACTGGGCTGTAGTCAGAGTTTTATCACTCTGTGCCACTAACACTATCCAGTATTTAAATTAAATAACAATTTTGGCTGCATTGATTTTTAATGTTAGGTTACACAACACTGAAATAGTATGTGGTTTTTGTAAATTTAAGAATATTTTTTTCAAAATACAACGTGTTTTCTAGTTGTCATCCTGTTTGGGATTAAAATTTTCTAATACTGTTATATCGTATATATAGACACAACTTGTTTTCCATCTAACTGTAGTTTTTGTAGTAGTTTTTTTTATATCTCTAATCTTCTCTTAATTTGTGTAATTTATGTACTGATGTCTAAGCTTGATTTAAAACAGTATCAAGTTTCTGAATGATCAAAGTAAATTTAGGGTTATCTATGGTATCCTCTAATACCTGGAAGTTATTGGGTCTATATTACAATGTTGAACTCACAGGAGTCCGAACATTGTAATATCGAACCCAAATGTTCAAAATACGAAACTAGCGAAGCCACGGCACACCGATTTTTTTCCCAGGGGAAAAAAATCAGTTGCCCGTTTTCATGGCTTTGCTATTTCCTCCACTGTGGTGCGATCTCGGAGTTGGTATATTTAAGTGGGGGGGGGGTCACAGCCCCCTATGTTGGAGTGGTGCGGTGAAACCCCCCCACATTAGTTTAAGTTAAAGTGTACATGTTTTTTTAGTACCGGAACAGCGATTATTTTTCCCTGGGGAAAAAATTGCTGTTCTGTGTTTTCATAATTCTTGGGTTTCGAACTTCATGGTTCAATATTACATTGTTCGAACTCCTGTGAGTTCAACGATGTGATATAGACCCGAAGTTATTTAGAATGCCCTATTATTTGGCTCATTGTAATAACTCATTTATTATATACAAGGGTGTTTTTGGAATTAACTTTTTGAACTCATTATGTCTTACAAATTAAGACAGTCTTATATTCAAGGTCTATATTACGTTATCGAACTTTTAAAAGTTCGAACGTCATATGGTCGACACCATAAGATCGAACTTTTAAAAGTTCGAATGTTTCAATGGAAATCTCCGTACAGTGCGTAAAATGGAAGTTTTCCATTGTCTGCTCTGTAGTGCGATCTTGGAGTTGGTATATTTAAAGAGTGGGGGTGTGGGGAGTGCAGGGGGGCTTGCCCCCCCCCCACTTAACCTTTCATGTAGGTCTTTTCCGGTTTTTTTTTTTAATTTGATTTTCAAACTTTTAAGAGTTCAAACATATGGTGTGGACCATATGGTGTTCAAACTTTTAAGAGTTTGATAATGTGATATAATACCTATATTTATAGCATTAGTTATAAATAAATATTGGCTACACAGCCAGTGACAGAGATATCTGCCCTGACTCTGGAGATCTCACAGGGCACATGGTAGGGGTCAGAATGGACAGATTATAAAAACTAGCAAGCAAATGATAGTAGTATTGCTGGAACTGAATTCATCCTCAAGTCTTGGTGAGTACTCCCACAAGGTGGACCCTGTTTTCACAAAATCTCACCAAGACACCAATGATATAAAGACTGTATTTTATATATCATATATCATGGACAGAATTAAGTTAAAAAAAGCTCTGGGTGCACAAGTCCCAGCATAAAAAAGTGCCCAGTCCTGGTATGCACACTGGTGCCAGAACTGGAAAAAATGACAGTGTAGAATCCTCAAAACACAGAAACATTCTAAAAATGGAGGTAGGCCAGGCTCATGGAGAGAATGGCCCCCTGTTGTAGATGGAAGTAGTAGTCCATAAAAAACTCAAAAACTGGTAGGCCAAAAAAGAGTCATAAAGATGATCAAGTAGACCACTGAGATAAGAAAGAAATTATGTCTTGTTACTATTATGCAAGAAGACCAGAATTAACAGATAGAAGATATTCAAAAAGTTTAAGAGAGAAATTACAGGAAAGAAAAAATACTTCTACAAAAAAATCTGTCAAAAGTTTCAAATGCAAATTTGTGTTCATTAATACAACAGATCCATAAAAAATGTTACATAGACCAAGAAATTTTGGGCAGTTTGGAAAAAGAAGCAACAGAGAAGGTGTGAAAACATAAAGAACAAAATCTAGAGATTTTTGAAAGGTATAAAAAAGAAACATGGACATGAGAAAGAAAGAGAGATCTGATATCATGCAATATTTATGCAAAGCAGAAAGCCAAACTAATCAGTACAAAAAAAAAAAAACTGCTCCAAAGATATTTGAAGAGAAATATAGGCAAATGCACGTGGATATGGAACATTTCACAATACAAAAAAGGAGATCACAAAGAGGGAACATAGAACAGAAGGTTAGTAAAGCAGAAGTTAAACAAACAGAAGCTGAAGTTATGGAAAACCTGCAAAGTGAAGGATTTAGTGTCACCCAGTTTGGGATTAAAATCTAACACAGGTTCTATCACAGCATGATGGAACAATGAGTCCCCAAAGTAAGGGGAAACGGGTGGAGCGGGAGACATCTGAAGAAGAAATATGGACATGGGTAAAGAAAAAAAATTTAATATATTACAATATTAATGCAAAGGAAAAAGCAAAACTAATCAGTACAAGAAAAGCAGCACCAAATATATTTGAAGAGAAATACAGGCAAAAGCATCCAGACATGGAAAATTTCACAATATAAAAATTAAGAAAACAAGGGAGGGGATTATTAATAGAGAAGTTAAAGAAACAGAAACTGGCGTTATGGGCTACCTGTGAAATGAAGGATTTAATATAGAAAATCAGACTCTGGTAACACCACAGTGTGATGGAGCAATGAATCTCCAAACTAAGGAGAAACAGGTGGTTTAAAAGCCCATGTTTGCCCTTGCTTCCTGCCTTTCCTGTAACTAGTCTAGTCCAGATACAGATTTGCTGTATCCAGGACTGTTTGTAAGCTTCTGAGTGGTGCCAAAGTCTACTCGTCTATTTTTCCCTTAGATCTGCTAGTTCTCTCCTCTCCTGTACTTTTACTATCATATTAGTCTAGCACTTTACCAAACTTCTTATAGCAATTATTGTAGCACACAAAAGTGCTACCAGCACTAAACGTTCTACAAGGAAACAGCTCCAGTACTTATTATTATTAATGCCCACCAGGCATGTCTGAAGGTCAGTTCCCTGTGCTTTCTCCTATTAGACTGGTGAACTTGGGCATCCTGAGGCAATGTAGCAACTGCCTCATGTACATTGGCAACCCTCTCCTCTTACCTCTCAACACTCAGACTTGCGAGAGATGCACTTATATATCCAAATTGGAAGCCACACACTCTCCAGCCAAGACCAGAATAGCTGGTCAAGAGGAGAAGGTCAGCAATTGCACCACACCACATTGGACACATAGCCTTCAGAAAACACACCAGCACTGCCTTCACATAAAAGCATAAACCACACACCCACCTTTGCGGTGGCTCTCATTAAAAATCTACCCAAACAGCAGAGACCTCCAAGGCAGAAACACACTTGACCAACACAACACAACACTAATCATGACACACATAACTCTCCTAAATAGTGTGCCACTCAACCAAAACCCCTAAGGTAAAACAGCATGCCCAACACACTGGTAATAGGTGACTCTATAGTGAGGCACACTGATGTCCCACTCACTAGGTTAAATAAGGAGAAAGTAACAGTCAGCTGCCTTTCAAGCCCCAGGATCTGCCACATAACACACGCACTTGGGTCCCTCAGCAACAGGTACAAATATGACTCTGTCATTGTACATGTGGGTGTGAATGACCTGAGACATACCTCCCTGGACTACATGAAAAGAGACATGGAGGAGCTTTCGGATTATATAGCCCAGATGGGTATGACCCTTGCCTTGAGCAACATCCTACCATCAGCCAGAATGATACCACAGTACAAGCAGAAAATGATTAATTTCAACAATTGACTAAGTTTCTGGTGTCATTCTAAGGGGATCCAGTATCTTTCTGCCTGGGATGACATGACTGACAGACCTTGATGTTTTGCCAGAGATGGCCTGCATCTGTCACGCCTGGGCTTCAGGATACTGGCTAGAGCTCTTGCCACCCCATATAGTGCCATTTTTAGGTGGTGTTCCAAACACTAAATTACCACCATAGCAGCTACAAACAAATGCAATCTGAGGGTCATGCTGCTAAACGCTAGAAGTCTAAATCTCAAAATGCACTCACTCGAAGCACTCCTTAAAATGGAGAGCATCGACATTTGTGCCATAACAGAGACCTGGTTCAAGGCAGCAGAAAGCACCCCTGCACTATCAGGCTATAACTCATTCCACAACTTTTGGCCCCAGAACTTGGACTGAAGCTCCAAAGGCGGTGGTGTTTCCATATACATAAAGTATGCGCACACCTCCAGAATGGTAACCCAATATAACGCATCTGAGATACTTCAGGTGTGGCTAATACTGGGTAAGACAGCGATTCAGGTCGTAGCCTGCTATAGGTCCCCAACCATGTCCCAAGGCTCACACTCCACATTCCTAAGCACCCTGGAGAATATTATGGTCCAGCCTAACTCTCTCATACCGGGTGACTTCAACTACCCCTCCATTAACTGGGAAAACTACTCATGTACCAATACACTTGCCCAGTGTTTCCTGGAATTCATTAATTCCAATGCCCTGGATCAGCTCTAGAGGTAGCAACATCCTTGACCTGGTCATTACTAACATGGGCGACCATTGTTCCACACCAGTAGTCAACTCCTCCCTGATTAGATCTGACCACAAACTAATCATCTTGGTAATCCTCATCCCTCCCACCCTCCTCTGCAAAGGTAACCACCATGAAAAACTTCTCCAAAGCTAACTTTGGGCTCCTAAAAACAGAGGTGGCTAACTTCACAGTACCCATGCAAATGGAGAATAGTTGCATGACCACCGAATCATACACCAATGCACTGTACGAACATGTACACAAATGCATGGATTTCGCCATACTCAAAAGAACCAAGACGCTCTCCTCCAAAAAAAGGAAGTCAATCTGGTGGTCCCCTGCTATAAACAAACTCTACAGCAGAAGGAGGAAACTGATGCGGAATAAGGTGAAGTCCCAAGACTGGAAAAACTCCCTTATCAGCATCAACAAAAAGCTGAGATCCCTCATCAAAACCTCTAAAGCTAGCTATGAAAACAGAATTGCAGCAGATAGTAAAGACAACCACAAGGCCTTCTATAGTTATGTAAAGAATCTCCATGGCAATACCCAAATTGCTCTGAGCTACTTCACAATGGTACCTCCTATACCGAGCCAACAGATATTGCCAATATATTGGCCAACAGATTCAGTGCCAACTTTACCCCCACCCAAAGGACCAGTCACATTACCAGTAGATTGCTAGGCACCCAGTATTACTGCTGCACAGGTTAAAACAGCACTGCCCAAGGCCAATAATACAGCTTGTATGGGACCTGACAATATCCCTGGCTGTGTTCTTCATGAACTACAGAGTGAACTGGCACCTCACTTGTGTGCCCTGTTCAATCACAGCCTCACCTCAGGCTTTGTCCCTACCGAATGGCACACTGCTACAGTCATCCCTCTCCACAAAAGACGAGCGACTACAGACCCTCTGAACTATTACCCCATTAGTCTGATGAGTCTGATATGCAAAGCTATGGAACACATCATCATGGACCTAATAAACAAGGATATATGGAATCTCCAAAATCTGGATCCCACACAGTTTGGTTTTCTGAAGGGTGGATCATGCCTGCTCAATTTAGCCAACTTCTTTGAGTCAGTCACCAGAGCTGTGGATGAAGGCAAGGTGGTTCATACAGCCTTCGTTGATCTGGCCAAGGCCTTAGTCACTATTCCCCACTCAGGAATAATAGAAAAAGTCATTAAGCTAGGCATCAACCCTATATCACTAGGTGGGTTGCAAACTGGCTCACAGGTAGAACCCACAGTGTGAAAGTAGCTGACTCCAAGTAAGACTGCCAACCAGTCATGAGTGGAGTCCCACAGGGTTCGGTCCTGGTCCTCTCCTGTTTGGTATCTACTTCTCTGAAGTCCAGGCCAACACGAAAGGGACTCTGGCTGACAAAGTTTTCAGATGATTGCAAGTTGGGAGCTATTATTAACTCAAGTGATGCTGACATCCTACAGAAAGGCCTCACTGAGACCAACAATTGGTGTCAGAACCATCGCTTTCAGCTCAATGCAAAAAAATGTCACGTAATCCCCTTTGGGAACAGTTTGGTTTCCATTAATTACCACATCGATGGTAGTCCACTGAACTCAGAAGGTGTTATAAGAGATCTGGGAACATAGATTGACAGTGACCTCTCTTTTGACCACCACATTGCCGCTGTGGTCAGAAAGTCCTTCTATGTGGCACATCTCATTACTAAGGGTTTTGCATCCTGAAAGAAAGAGGTCATTGTCTCCTTCTACTCTTCCCTCATTAGGCCTATCATTGAGTACAATGCCCCATTTGGCATGTACTTCACTAAACACCTGCAACAACTGGAGAAGCCACAAAAGTACCTCACAATGAGGATCCTAGGCCTTAAACATTTGTCCTACATGGACAGACTTAAAAAACTCCAACTATTCTCTGTCTCATATTGCCTACTTACAGGCAATCTCTGCTTGACTTACAAAGCCATGTCTGACCCAGCTCTGTTAGAAATGCAACATCTAAAGAAATCCCAGTCCCTCCACACCACATGCTCCAGAGACCTCAACCTCATTACCACAATCAACAAAACATCCTGGAGGGACAGGTTCATAACCCAGAGACTGCCCATGCTATGAAATAGACTTCCCATATGTGTCAAGCAGAGCACCTCACAAGAAAAATCTTGATGAGTGGATGGGAAATAGAAAATTCACCCCAGGGATCACTCCAGTGGCTTTACTCGACAGAGGCACTGGGAACTAAGGTCAGGTGGCACGATGCAAGGGTAATCCTATGGGCTAGGCTTTTAAAGGCTCCAGGGCCATTAGCCTAGTACACACATATGAACTTATGAATTGGAAGCATCTGATCACTTGCCAGATTAAGATACTCTAGAGCCTTCAGTAGGAATCGGTACAAAAGCTCAGATGGAGTTGCACAGCAAGGGACGGAGCTGGAATCAGTGGAAACTCTGAAACAGTCACTGTTGTAGAGTGATATGCTGGTGAGTTCCCATATGAAAGAGCAATGGTTGATGCAGGATGCAGCTGAGGAGAATATGTCACAGCACTATGTTTTGAAACTCTCTGTAGAATGCCCGCAGGAAACAGATAACAAAGAATATGCTCTCGGCTTAGACGATAACAATCTAAGGGAAGCGTTGTTTAATTTAATAGAGATGGATAGACATACTAAGACTGGATGAAATTAATTGATTACAGATAGTCAATAATACCTAAACTGTCTGATAAAATAAATGAACACAGCGATCAAGACTATGAAAAGAAATTCATCTGATATAACAGAAGTAAACAGGATATATTACTGTGCAGCTAAATTAATAACAGATAATGTCTTACTACAAAAACACAGAGCAGTAAGGAAAAGGAAGGGAAGAAATAAAATGCCATCATGGAGGCACTGAACAGAGAAAACTATAAAGCAACTAAGCCACAAAGTGTCACTATTAGAAGAGTATAGTTAGAAAGATAGTCATGTTAAAAGCAATGTGCAGTATCAGAACAGAGAAGGATCTATCAAACACTTGGAAATAATAAACTAAAGATATCAGCACAGGCAGAAAAACTTAGAAGATATGCAGATAAATATAAATGGAAAATACAATACTGCGGTGGTGGTGCTGCGGTAGCGTTGTCGCCTCACAGTAAGACGTTGTCCTGTTCGATTTTCGGTTAGAGCATCTTCTGTGTGGAGACATGCGTGAATGGGCGTACCTTCGTTGAAGGTTGTGCATCAGGGCCGGCAACTTGGCACGTAAAAATCTACTGCCAATCATTAGCAGACCAGAGTTCCGCTGTGGCAACCCTAGACCAGGAAAAGCCGAAAGACACAACACAACATAAAGGAAAAGTACAAAATATGCAATTAATTAATGGTCCAGAACAGTTTTATAAATAATTGGAAAACAAAGAAAAGGAATAGAAATGCCGCCAAAAAAGAAGAAATAGACACATATTGGAAAAATATCTATGAAGATCCTGTGGAACATAACAAAGATGGCGTATGGATAGAAGAAGTAAAAGAAACAGTAAGAACTTCAAATTTCCAGGATATGAAAAGGGATGAAGTAACAGCCAGAGAAAGTGAAACAAAATTAAGAAAAACTCCTGACGGGAAAACGCTAGACCCAGATACAGTCTCTTACTTCTGGCTAAAATTACTAACATCTTTATATGAAGATTTAACCCTGAGTAGGAACTAATTACATGCGCATCCCAAACAGACACCAACCTGGTTAGCAACAGGAAAAGTGATACTTCTCCTTAAGAGTGAACCTGAAAGCCATCCTAAAAACTAAAGACCAATAACTTGCCTTT
This sequence comes from Protopterus annectens, assembly GCF_019279795.1. Lineage (NCBI taxonomy): Eukaryota > Metazoa > Chordata > Ceratodontiformes > Protopteridae > Protopterus > Protopterus annectens. The sequence goes on along the minus strand of NC_056748.1, from coordinate 271,457,909 downwards.
TGACAATGTATAAACTTCTTATTATTCTTTTGGCTTTTCCCGGTTAGGGGTCGTCGCAGCGGATCATCTGTCCGCTCATGATTGGCAGTGGAGTTTTACGGTGTCGAGTTGCCAGCGTGGCGCCCAACCTTCCACAGAAGGCACACACTCACACCTAGTGCCAATTTAGAGTGTCCAATCCACCTACTGCATGTCTTTGGGGTGTGGGAGGAAACCGGAGCACCCGGAGGAAACCCACGTGACCACAGGCAGGACATGCAGACTCCACACAGAAGGCACCCCAGCCGAGAATTGAACCAGAGAACCTCTTGCTGTGAGGCGGTAATGCTAACCAATGCACCACCATGGCCTGGAATTGATGTTGACAGAGTTTATAGCCATTTAGTAGAAAACTTAATCATGGCAATAGGAAAAAAAAAAAGGTTAACAAAAGAAAGTCATAATGGAACAAAGGATCATTTGTTGTTAAATAAAGTCTTTATGAAGAATTGGAAAAAGGGGAAGAATCTAAAAAAGCATTTGACAGCAATCCACATTCATGGATGAAGGAGTGCTTACAAATGTATAAGTTACACCCTACATTGATCAATTACATTACAGTGACCATGAAACAGTGGCAAACCACTTTTCAGCTAAGCCATGATGAAGAACAAATTATTATCCCAGGAATAAACATTCACAGGGGGATATTCTGGTTCTCTATTATGCCATAGCAGATACTGGTTGTCAAATGTGTCTTTGTCGAACAGTAAAGCGCGAAAAGGCAAAACAGTGAAGCGGCTTTTCAGCAAATTCTTTCTCTGGGAAAGAATTTGTTTGGCCGCTTTTGCTAATTTGCCTTTTTGGCACAGCCCCCCACATTAAGTAATGTTTTACTGTTTTTTTTTTTTTTTATTTGTTTTTTTTCGAACAGCGATTGTTTTCCATTGGAAAATAATCGCTGTTCTGAAGTTCCGACATTGTAAGCTTTCACTTACATGGGGTCGATTATCTGTTGTTCGCTCTTCGGAGCATGCGATATGATAATATAGACCCAATATTCCGGGGTGACTCTTTGTTACTGGTGATCTTTTGTCTTGCTCTTAACCCATTAAGCTGTCGACTTAACAGATTAGATCATGGTTACAATTTGGCTCCAAGAAAACCACAAAGTATGAAGACTTTTTTCTTTTGTGGATTATTTAAACTGCATTGTTCATCAGATGAGCAGCTTAAGCACAGCTGCAAGTGGTCAAAGCTTTCTCAAATAATATAAGGTCATTTGGTCTTGATAAGTGTGCAAAAGTAACATTTAAAAAAGGAAAACTGAAGCCCCAAGTAAATATCAGTCTGAGACAGGAATGTAATATAAATGGACTTGAGCAGGAGGGAGTGTATATATATTTTGGAATTGATGAAGGATCAGTAATAAAACATGAACAAAGCTCAGTAAGGAATATTAAGACTAAAAGTAATACTGAAAACATCCCCAGCATTTAGGAACAAAGTCTAAGCTATAAAATAATTTGTTCTTCCTGCTCTAATTACATTTTTGGGGCGACTGACTGGCCCCTAAAGGTGCTGGATCAGCTGGACAGGAAAACAAGAAAAACGCTTCAAGCTTATCAAATTATATATACAAATCCATGTATACCAAGATTATCTATTCTTCATTCTAAAGGAGGTATGGGCCTGCTCAAAACTGATTACATGTCTAGATCTGTAATCATAGGACTGCATACATAGCTGCTGACCTCACTGGATCCAACATATTGAAAGTTTTAAAACATGAGGAGAACAAGTCTAAGATGACTTCCTTGCTTAGTTTAGCAGAAGCATAGAGGGGTCAAGCCAGTAATCAAACCAGAAGTAGACAAAAATCAGGCAGTAGCTGAATGTGCCAAAAATCAAAAGAAAGAATATAAGGGAAAGGATCAGATTAGGAGGCAAGAAATGTGGAAAAGGCATAAATATAGTTGCAAGTACAGAAAACTCCTGGAACAACCACTCGGCAATCAGGATCTGACACAGAAATGGTTAAGAAGAAGTGAATTTAAACCAAAAGATGAAACGTTAATATTGGCGGCCCAGTATAGTGGACTACATACAAGTTGGTTTACAAAGTTCATTAAGCATGAGGGAGGAAAGATAAATGCATAACTGGAAACAGTCACACATCTTGTTGCTGGGTGATACAGTAACAGCAAAGGGCTTGTATAATGAAAGGCAAAATAATATAGCAAGGCTGTTGCATTGGGGATTGTGCAAACATTACAAAACTGAAATATCTGAGCAGTATTGGAAACATAATCCATAAAGCATTGTAAGGAATTATGAAGTTTGTATCACATGGGATCATCTATTACCAACAATTTAAAAAATATATGCGAGAAAAACAGATGTAGTAGACCATGAAAAGAAGACAAAAGCAGTATTCATCATTGAAATTGTTATACTAAATGATTACAGTGTCTTACAGAGAGACACAAAGGCATATAATACAAGGATTTCCAGGCAGAAATGAGGCCAGTGTGGAAGAAGGATACCCAGACAGTTCCAATAGTAGTAAGATCAATGGGTCTCTTAAAAAAGAATTACAGTTGTATTTAGATATGCTACCAGTGCTCCGGTTTCCTCCCACATCCCAAAGACATGCTGTAGGTAGATTGGACACTCTAAATTGGCCCTAGGCATGACTGCATGTGTGTGTGTGCCTTCTGTGGAAGGTTGGGCAACGGGCTGGCAACTCGACACCGTAAAAACTCCACTGCCGATCATGAGCAGACAGGTGATCCACTGTGGCAACCCCTGACCTGGAAAAGCCAGAAGAAGAAGAAGATTTAAATATGCTACCAGTACATGCAACTCCATATGAATTATAGGAGTCAGTTTTGAACACGTTGTGGATGCTGCAAAGAGCACTTTTAGCTAACATCAGATATTGAAACAATAATAATTTTGTGAACTTTAATCAAACTTTTTGTTATGAATGTGGTCCTTTCCCATCATAGTACTAGAAACCCCAAAGACATGGAGAAATTAAACTGGAAAAAATATAATGACATAAAGGCATATATATATATATATATATATATATACACACACACACACACACACACACACATATACACACACACACACACACATAAACATAAACATATCCTTAGCTCTAGCACATTTACATCATATGACTTATATCAGTGGCTCAGTGAATATATGTATTTATGTATGTGTACGTGTATGTATGCTAGCCACATAACATGCAATGCATAACATAATGCCAGCTGAACTTTCTACACTGTATTTACATCAGATAAGTTTGTTTTCATTGTCTTACTAATTTATATATATTTATATATTTATTAACAATCTATACTGTGTATGAAAATTCATTGAAAAATATCGTTAGCTGAAAAACAGCACTGAAAGCACTGTAAAATATAATCAGAATTGCCAACAGAAGCCATGAACAAAATAAGACTACTACCAATAGAAACATAAATACTTTTCTAAAAGTGTCAACCAAGTACACATATACATCATCTCTGAAGGATGCTTCCCTCTGGATTCCCTGCTAATATAATCATCCCTGAACTTATTCTATTTTGGAAGAAAGGGAAGTACCATTAGTGCCATAACCCCAGTGTATGGACACACACACACACACACACACACACACACACACACACACACACACACACACACACACACATGTGCTCACAGACACGCAGACACAAACACAACACATTAAACAGTACACGCCATTATTTCTTTGGTTTACCCACAAAAATTTAAGCAGAGCAATGAAGAATGCCTTCTGTTTTTGTAAATGAAAGCAATGACCCTGTGATAAAACTATTTTGCTACTTTCACTACTTCTCAGTAGCAATTTGACTATTGAAATTCCATTCTTATTATGACAGAAAAGATCATAAATATAATATGTCCCCGTTATTGTTTGCTTCTGGTAAATTAAACATATTTTATACCTACTGGGATGACTGCATCAAAAAAGAAGTATCAACACTTTTTTTTAATACAATTGTTGTTTTGTTCACTTAGATATTGAAGGTTGCCAAAGCAAAAATGGGGGTTGCAGCCATATATGTACAATGACAGAAGCAGGCTACCAGTGTGAGTGCCCACGAGGACTAATCCTGTCAGAGGATAACCACACCTGTCAAGGTAAGGCCACTGACAATCAGCAGAGGTTAAGCACTTCACCAATCGTTAAAATATAACAGGTTAAATATTGATGACTGCAATGTTTGACTCAAAATTGCATTATACTAAGTGAGAGATCCTCTTCTCCATAACTTATGAGTTATAATAATAATGCATAAATAAAATTCTCTAGGGTCAAAACATGTATTTTTGTGGTATTTTGTTATTACTGGCACTTGATTTTCAGGAGAATCCTTTACTGTTTGCAGTCATGGCAGTTTTTTTTATTTTATTTCTTAATACGTTGTCTGATATAAGGAAAAAATAGAAAGGGCTTCCAGCTATGAGCTATAGCAATCTCTTACATTTTAGTTCATGTCTCCATAGACTCATGTTTTTTTTTATTCTATAAAGCTACAATGATAACAGGCAATTATATAATATAAAACATGAGATGTTTACAGGGATAGTATATGCATACCCCTCTGTACTCCACATCTGGATAAAACTTATTGGCTTTCTGATTGGAATTTAGATGGTGTAGGAACCCTTAATCTGTGTTTAAAATTCAGCTACCTGTGATCCATAATTGGGTAAAGCGTGTATCAAAAGCAGATTAATATAACAAACATGTTATAATATTTTCTTTAGTTGTAATTCCTTATTATCTGTTATGGAAAATACATGCATGAACATAACCATGCACATATACTCAGATACTCTTTATGGAACAATAATTGAGTTATAGTATCTGCTGTTAGATTATAATCAGAAATATTTTTATATTTTATGTGCTGCTCTAAAATCATTATAAGTTGTATAGTAGTATCACATAACTCAAGCTTTAGCAAAGCAGAAAAAATATTCATACATGATCATTGTAAACCAAGTGTATTAACTTGCATTTCCTCCTCAAGTGGAAGAAAAACAAAAATACTCTGTTTAACTAGAGCAGGTATTCATCAGACCATGTCTGCTGACCAATGAAAAATGTAACACAACCAAACAATTAATGATAACAGCACATTCTCAGACCATTTATCATATCCTTGACCATGAAACGAAACAAGTTTCATGCTAACTGAACAAGCAAATGAAGTAATGAAAATAACATGTCAGCGTGAAGAAATGAAATGAGGCACACACGTTAGACTCCAGGTTAAATCAGTACAGATTCCAATCCTACTCCATTTTGTAATAGCAAAAATATGTTTTCCTCAGCAATTCCCCAATCTAATGCTATAAAGCATCACTCAAAAATTAATTCCATCATAAATATAACAATATCTACAACTTTTCATATGAGCAGGTAACATTTGAAGAAAAAAAATCAAACATGTCTTACATATTGCTCCTACATAAGGTCTTACATTTACAGTTCGTTTATTGTTCCCTACCGTTGATGGTTTTATTCATTACAAGTGTATCCTAAACTCCTGAGATATTCGTATCATAGTGAAAGACTGTATTTGTCTTGTAATAATCTTTAAAAGCATAAAACTTTGCAATGCTTGTTAACACTTTTACTTCATTCTCATTTTTTAACTATTGATTATTTAATGGTATTCATAATTTTCATCTGTTTGTATAATGCAACCAATTTAACAATCAATTGTTTTCAAAGAAATAAGACTAAGAATAATAGAATAACAATGATAGTAATTAATGAGAACAAAATTAAATAATTTCTCCCCAGGCATATTTTAAATGTGATAGCTCAGCTACCTTCTATATGATATTCATGTGACTCTGGACTGTATGTTCATTGTTTAGTATGAAGGTGCAACACTCTGCCCATATGATTGTATATGTCATACCTTTTGAAATCAACATATAACTGAGTGCCATTTGGTTTTGCAGCTCAACATTATGTGTTGCAGTCATTTCAATAGTAATTTGACTGACTGAGTCAAAAGTTACACTACCTAGAACATTTTATAGTTTGGATCATTGTCTTAGTTTCCAAATAGTTATAGCTGCTTAATAAGTTGGAAATATGCCCACCCCCAGATATGACATCATCACCAACAGTGGCAGATTAAGTGCACCTTGGGCCATGAGCAGTTTTCAAACCATGCTCCCAAACATTTTGGGGGTCCATGAATAAGTACTTGTGTTCTTTGTGTTCTTTTGGATTCACCTTCAATTTGATTATTTAGAGTGTTGCAATTATATTCCACCAATGTCTGTACCAATTAATTACAGCCATTTGACTGTATATATCTCAAATGTCCAATAGTTATAAAAAAGAACATAAAGTATCACAACTTGCATTACACAAATGCATACCAGTTCTATAAAGCCAGTGTCAGTCATTCTCATCTTCAGGTAGCCCCCATGCAAAGCAATTATAGCCCATTGTTGACTGTGTACACCTCTGAAGTCTCATAGTGGTAAAAATGAAACTTATTTTTGCTTTCAGCCTGCTCCAGATCAGCTATGGTCCATTTAAAACTCTTCCTCTCACTGAAACAGTACACATATTTAATACACTATTTCTAAATATCCTGACAGAGCAAGCACTATTAAGAACCAAACAAGTTAAAAATAAATCAGCCTCTTGGCTAACTAAAAAAACAAAACAAAATATCTCATGCAACATAGGGATAAATCCTTTAAGTCATGACTACAAATGAAGTTTCAAATATCCCTACAACAATATAGGCAGTTATGGAACCATAGCAAACAATGCACAAAACATGACAAAAAAGCTCAGTATAGCAACACCCAAAATTCAGCAAACAATTCAAAAAACTCCTGAGAATCAATCCAACTGAGTCCATCCCATAACCAATGGCACCCAAAGTACTGTTTCATAGTTTAACTCACATTTTATAAATACAGTAAATTCCTTCCTACAAAACAAAACTACTACAAAGCCAGCTATGCCACTCCAGTCATTGAAGCCATAACAGACCTTCACACTAACTCCAGTGCAACTCCTGATCAACTTCCATCTGAATACCTCAAACTCAGTGAAGATAGCCTTGCATATCCTGTTTCAATTCTAATAAGCTGCTTTATCCAAGAAAAATATGTCCCACCTTTAGCAAAAAATTCTGTATAATATTGTTCTATAAAGGTGGCTCATCAACCAAGCTCACAAACTATATACCAGTTGACATTCTCTCACCTTTATCCAAAATCTTGGAAAGATGTATTCACTCTCAGCTTGCTAAATATATTACTTCTCATAACCTCCATCTGTTCACTCTGTCATTCAACCTTGCACTACTAAGAGACCTCTAGACTCCACTGACCAATCATTACACTCCATAACTAATCCATTCCTTGTACCTCCTCCCCTTCTTTCTTTTTTTGGGTTGCTCTAACTCTTTATCTTAAAATGTTATTCATATACAACCCACATAACTGTTATTTTTAAATGTCTAAATAGTGGAACTGTTACTCATGAATGAAATTGTGAATAATGAAACAATACATATGATGTCTGTACAATGGAGTTTTTCTCCCCAGGCCTCTACTGAAAAAGGGCAGTGCTCAGTTTGACTTTCCTGGTAAACAAATGCCAATAAATATATATATATATATATATATATATATATATATATATATACATATATATATATATATATGTATTATTTCACACAACAGAGACAGACCTTTTAAACTGAGCAAACAAGAAGGTAAATTACTTTCATCAACACACTTCCCCAGTCCTCCACTCTGCAGTTATAGCCATTTTGCTCTGTACATCTCATATAACTGTGATAAAGATGATAGGTCTCAACTTCTTAATGCACAACTCAGAAAAAAGCCAAAAAGTAATGAGGAATGAAGGCCCAGAATCAAAGACAGATTTCTCTTATATAATTCAAAAGTTGCTACAATAGCGTTTTATTGGATCAACATGCATTTTCTTAGATATGAAGTCTAAAACTCACATCTTTGTCAGTATTTAATGACTATAATCCTCAATGATTTATCAGAAACAGCATGTTTTATGAAACTGATCAAGAGTACAAGCAAAATCAGGGGTATTCTGTGAACAAAGGGACAGTTGAAAGCTCTGCACGAACAACCACAAGTATTCCAAATTATTCCACAGAAATGTGCATTAGCCTTGGAAAATCTGATAGTTAACTAAGCAAATGACCAGAGGGTGAACTACCTTCAGCCACAAACATACCTCACCCAGCACAGTTGCAATCACTTGGTCAAGTAAACCTTATGTGACTGTGATAAAAAATATATTGTTCCTCAATCTCTTAGTGTAAGAATCAGAGACACAAACAGTAATGAAGAACAATGCCCAGAATCAGGGACAAACTTTAAATATTGCTCTTGTATACCCAGTAAGTTGCTAATATAACACGATTTTGAACCAGCATGCTTTTTCTGAAGAATATAAACTCTGAAAAGTGAAATGTCTGTCAGAATGTACTGATGCAAGTCGTTATTATTTACCCAAAAAACACATATTTTATGAGACATAGATCAAAACATAAGACAAAGTTAGGGATATTCTGTGAAATCAGTTTCAACTTTGCTTGACACAAAGCCACAGTAGAGGATAAATATTTATTTTTTTTAGTTTACCAGGTTGTTTTAAAAAGAAACAAAAGCCAGAGGTGGTGCCGCACACAGTTTAATAGATTAGTGCTTTTGTACTGATACCATGTTAGGACTTCATCAGATAATTCAACAACCAAGTAAAATCTTTAATTTATTTAAAAAAATACTTGTGATCATGTGACAAAAAATGGCCAATCAAATCACATTAATCATGTTTATATATATATATATATATATATATATATATATATATATATATATATATGGATCTACTTTGAGCCATAGAAAAACCACTTAATCAAAACTCACTTACCCGATCCCACTTCAGCGAAACTTCACTTTAATGAAAGCACAGACTGCCGACATCCTTTCCTTGAGAAAGGCAGAAAAGAACCACTTGGCCACCATGGTGAACTTTGTCATTTCTACAATGAAGTGCGATCCTGGAGTTAGACTATTAAAGTGGGAGGGGTGCAAAGCCCCCCCCCCCCACTTTGGTGGATTTAGTTTTGGTCTGCGTGGGTTTTTTTTCTCATGGTGGCCAAGCAGTTCCTTTCTCAGGGAAAAGATATCGGCAGCTCGTGCTTTCATTAAAGTGAAGTTTCACTGAAGTGAGAACAGGTAAGTGAGTTTTGATTAAGTGATTTTTCGATGGCTCAAAGTAGAGCCATATATATATATATATATATATATATAGATATGGATTCACTTCAGAATCTCGAAATTCCAAAACATCAAATTTCATATGATTGAGACCATATGACCAATGTTTTGGAATATTGAAATTCCGAAACATATCCAAATAAAAAAAAAACAATTTAAATGTTTCTGCAGGGGGCAAGTCCCCCTGCACCCCCCACTACTTAACTATTCCAACTCCGAGATTACACTACAGCGAGGAAAAGGAAAATCTCCCATTCCGCCCATCTTTGCAGATCTCCGTTCACAATGTCAGGATTCAGAAAATATTATTTTTAACTGGTCAGATGAAATTCTAATGTTCTGGGAGCTTATATTTGGTTTTGATATATCTGCGGTCTCAGAGTAACTGTAACTGCAGTGGTGTGTAGTGGTGTGTTATAAAAGCACAATTTTATAAGGTACAGACCAAAAATATAAAACAAAGTTAGGGACATTCTGTGATATCTTCAACAGTTTAATTTTTCTTTCACTCAGTCATTAGAAAATAAATATTCCAATGTACTTCATGCTGATGCACATTATTCCTGTAATGTCATTTTAAAATGATGAAACAACAACAGGGTAAGCTATTTTCATCCTCAGCCAGCATTCTCCCCCCCCCCCCCATTTAGTGGTTGCAATAAACCCATTCATGCCATGAACACAACTTGTGATGAAGAACTAGAACTCAGTTACAACTAGCAAAGTGATGAGCAAAAAGAGAACACTTGTGCCACATCTAATACAAGAAAAAAAATGAGAAAACAAGTGCACCATTTCAAAGGGCCACTGCATTGTTTAAATCTGTTTTTAACCATAAAAGGGATGACAATCAGTGTATAGACATTAGACATTAGAAAAAGTGACAGCAAGCAAAGAAGAACACACAAGCCAAACTGAAAAGTTAAAAATGGGAGAGGGGCATGGAACAGAGGGGAGAGGTTTTTTATTCTGGCACAGATGCTCATTTTTTTTTTCAAAGACAAGAAGCTGGAGAAGGATGTAAGGAAAGGTAAAGTTATGGCAAGAGGGTAAAAGTCAGATGCATGGGCAAGCCTATAAACATATGATGTAATGATTGACAAGAGAGGTGCTGACACTCTGAGGGATGAGTGACACAGTGGACTGAGAAATACACAGACAAAGGGAGGACACTGATAATGGAAAGGACTGAACAACAATCATGGTATGGCACTGACACCCAAGGGAGGTGAACATGGGAAGTGGGGTTAGGGCAGGTACAGCTTTCTATATTGCACTGTCTATGTAATACCCAGGGGGGGGGGTTAGACAACACCCCCTCCACTGGATCTCCTTAGGTAATGATGGCAGGAGCAGGTAGAGATGTGACTCTGCTAGCCACAGTGGCTGATGTGAGGTTCCAGCCACTTGTCTATCACATCCCCCACCACTTCTACCAGTTCATTGGATGTTACATATTCTTCACCACTAGCAGTGCCACTGGAGAAAATAATCGAGCTTCCAGCCAGTGTGCATCCCATGGGGCAGCACAGTTGGTTCCTGGCTGTCTCCCTCTGTCTCACCAAGGAAACAGGCCAAGATGCATGTAGAGTACACATAGGGGTTGGCTAGGCCTGAGCAGACTGGAGACCATGGCCACAGTACTGGCACTTCCATAGCAGCTGTTGTGCAAAATGAAAACAGAAATGAAGATAAATAAAATAATAACAGAAAATAATTATTAATGAAAGGACAAAGGAAGGGAGGGGAGACTGAGACAAAGCATTTGTATAATATACATCTCCCAGTGGGAACTCTTTCTGCCAATATTACTGGGATCACAGGACTGTCCAAATCAGCTATATTTTGACCTTGTCATATGTTTCTCAACATTAAGGAATGCCTAGCTGGACTCTATTCAAATGTAATTTGGATGAATGAATGGGAACCACAAATTCACCCCTGGTTGAGCACCCATGTCCCTCATGGATAGAGACAGTAGTAAATGCCCCAACATATCCTTGTTCTCTCTGTCTCTGGGTAACTCAAACACAAAACACAACTGCCAAAAAAATTACCAGGGAAATGTAAAGCTAGAGTTCTTAAGATTTTCACAGATCAATAGCCTAGTAAATACCTATGGATCTATGAACCTATGACTCTTTCCTCATCTCCAGCTTCGTCTCCATTATCTGTCAATCTGCAAATATCATCTTGGTTGTACCACATCCTGATCTGAACCCAGACTCTTCACTTCCCAACTTACTTTTCTGCTTTGCATATTCGTACATTAATCAATGTCTCCAGCACGTTTATGCAGTGTGACAAGAGTTTGATACCTCTGAACTGCCCACAGATGTTAATGTACTCTTTGTTCTTGTACACTGATACTAGAATACTTATTCTCCAGTCATTCGGGATACACCACTTTGTCCATGTCACTATAAGTACCCTCAAAAGGCATTACTCCCTAACTCACCCAGCATTCTGATCATATCTGTCATGCTTCTAGGAGTGGCTCTTCTTCCTCTTCATTATAGGCTGCCTATGGGGCAGTACAACTTCTATGGGGGTTTCTTCATGCAGAAGCTCCTGGAAGTACTCCTTCCACCTGTCATTGGTGTCCTGTGATTTGGTGAGCCAACATGCATGTCTACAGTTAGTGAGGTTTGCTTTATTGGCCTGAATGTACCCATAAAGACTTAAAAAGTAAAATGTAATGAGTTTTGGACATTCAGAAGCTGTATGGCTGAAACACCATATGTCCTTAAGGTGTCATTTGCATATATCCCCTGGGTCCCTACAACAGCAGATTTAAGGTATTGCATATTGAAGACTCTACCTTGGTTGGTTTTTTCTTCCAGGTTTTACTGAATGGCTTGTCTATGTGACCTTTTTACCCTTTGGTCTTTATGTTATTTGGGATATTTGCAGGTTCTTTATTGTTTAAGGTCTATGTTTCTTAAATGTAACCAAACAATCCAGGTATGCTGTACTAATAAGGTTACTAAAAAGGCGTAACTATGCATGTCTACAACTGGTAGGGTTTGACTTTATTGACCTTAATGTACCCATAAAAATTAAAAAAATAAAAAGTCATGGGAATTCAGAAGCCATGTAGTCGAAACACTGCATGTCTTTAAGGGGGTCATTTGCATATATCCCATGGGCCCCTACAACAGGAGGTTTAAGATATTACACAGTGAAGACTCTAGCTTGGCTGAGTTTTTCTTGCAGTTTTTACTGAATGGATTGTTTATGTGACATTTTCTCTTTGGTTTTGACCTCATTCTCTCAGGAAACATTTGTTTAAAAGGCCATGCTTTGAATGCATTCTTTCTAGCTTCATATGAAAATAAGATTAACTTCTTTACTTCTTCCCTTAGATAACACGTTTCCTTCGGCAGGTCCACGTGGCTCCTTTTAATCTCAGACTGAGCTGAGTCATAGCCTTCCTTATATCCTCCAGAATGTCATTACTTGTTCTGTTTTCCTTCACAGTCACCACTCTTCTGTAGACATCCCATACCATTCTCTGCCTTGTACAATGACTCGCCCCCCCAACCCCCAGCACAGAGTCTCTCTCTCTCTCAGCTTTTGTTTTACCATCTGGTTTTTTTATAGCTCTATATTTTATTTTTCAATAAAGTGTTGTTACCAAGTTTAGCACTACTGAGTAGAAGCCATTTGCAGAGATAACTTGAGGGGAAAAACTCCACATAATACACTAAAATTATATGACTGAGATCCATATAATATAACAATTAGTGCAGTATTATGAGCAGAAAATGCATGCGTGTGTGACATATTTCATGCACTATTACAGTTAGATCAACCATCCAACCATCAGTTACCATAAAACAGCCAATATATTCATCTTCACATATTAGTGAGTTATCAGTCATCGGCCAATACAGACATCATATAACAATGACAAATTTAATAGTGGGTAAGATGGCGATTCAGGTCATAGTCTGCTATAGGTCCCCAACCATGTCCCAAGACTCTCATTCCATGTTCCTAAGCATCCTGGAAACTATTATGGTCCAACCCAACACTCTCATACTGGATGACTTCAACTACCCCTCCATCAACTGGGAAAACACTTGCCCAACGCTTCCTGGAATTCATTAATTCCAATGTGCTGGACCAGCTCACTCTTACCCCCACTAGAGGAAGCACCATCCTTGACCTGGTTATTACTAACATGGGCAACCGTTGCTCAACACCAATAGTCAGTTCATCCCTAGTTAGATCTGACCATAAACTAATTACCACATCTCACCCACACCACCAGCAAAGGTAACCACCATGAAAAACTTCTCTAAAGCTAACTTTGGGCTCCTAAAAACAGAGGTAGCTAACTTTACAGCACCCATTCAAATGGAAAATAGGTGCATGACCGCCGAATCATACACCAATGCACTGCATGAACACGTATATAAATGCATGGAACTAGCCATATCCAAAAGAACCAAGACACTCTCCTCCAAAAAAGGAAGCTAATCTGGTGGTCCCCTGCCATTAACAAACTCTACGGCAGAAGGAAGAAACTGTTGCAGAAAAAGGTGAAGTCCCAGGACTGGAAAAACTCCCTTATTAGCCTCAACAAAAAGTTGAGATCCCTCATCAAAACCTCTAAAGCTAGCTATGAAGGCAGAATTGCGGCAGACACTAAAAACAACCACAAAGCCTTCCACAGTTATATCAAGAATCTCCATGTCAATACCCAGATTTGCTCTGAGTTACTGCAGAATGGTACCTCCTATACTGAGCCAACAGATATTGCCAACATACTGACAGATTCAGTGCTAACGTTACCCCTCTCTCCTCCCCAAAGGACCAATCACAATTCCGGAAGAATGCCAGGCACCCAGAATTACTGCAGCACAGGTTAAAGCTGCATTGTCCATGGCCAAGAATACAGCTTCCATGGGACTCGACAATATCCCTGGCTGTATTCTTCATGAACTACAAAGTGAACTGGCACCACACCTGTGTGTCCTGTTCAATCACAGCCTCACCTCAAGCTTTGTCCCTACAGAATGACGCACTGCTACAGTCATCCCTCTCCATAAAGGGGGAGCGAATACAGACCCTGGAAATTATTGCCTCTTTAGCCTGATGAGTCTGATATGTAAGGCTATGGAGC